>NC_133008.1:2708633-3011664 GCF_048564905.1 Vicugna pacos | reverse complement strand
CGGTTTGCAGGAGAAACCCTTACTCTGGTTTCTCAGTCTGTTTCCCAGTGCCGGTTTGAAGTGCCTGCCGTTTTCACTGTAAAACCCAGTTGGAGCTTGTACCTCCCCATATATATGTATGGATTGGAGTTTGCAACTGAAAAGAAACTTTGTGTTCCCTTTAAGCTAGGTGAAGGACGGCTTTCACACACACTTATCTCTCAGAACTGAACATGTGGAGAGACGTTCGTTCATCCAGCACAAAGGGAACGGGATGCAGGAGAAACCCTTACTCTGGTTTCTCAGTCTGTTTCCTAGTGCCGGTTTGAAGTGCCTGCCGTTTTCACTGTAAAACCCAGTTGGAGCTTGTACCTCCCCATATATATGTATGCAGTGGAATTGACAACTGAAAAGAAATTTTGTGTTCCCTTCAAGCTAGGTGAAGGACGGCTTTCACACACACTTTTCTCTCAGAACTGAGCATGTGGAGAGACGTTAGTTCATCCAGCACAAAGGGAACGGGTTGCAGGAGAAACCCTTACTCTGGTTTCTCAGTCTGTTTCCTAGTGCCGGTTTGAAGTGCCTGCCGTTTTCACTGTAAAACCCAGTTGGAGACTGTACCTCCCCATATATATGTATGGAGTGGAGTTGGCAACTGAAAAGAAAGTTTGTGTTCCCTTCAAGCTAGTTGAAGGACGGCTTTCACACACACTTATCTCTCAGAACTGAGCATGTGGAGAGACGTTCGTTCATCCAGCACAAAGGGAACGGGTTGCAGGAGAAACCCTTACTCTGGTTTCTCAGTCTGTTTCCCAGTGCCGGTTTGAAGTGCCTGCCGTTTTCACTGTAAAACCGAGTTGGAGCTTGTTTCTCCCCATATATATGTATGGAGTGGAGTTGGCAACTGAAAAGAAACTTTGTGTTCCCTTCAAGCTAGGTGAAGGACGGCTTTCACACACACTTATCTCTCAGAACTGAGCATGTGGAGAGACGTTCGTTCATCCAGCACAAAGGGAACGGGTTGCAGGAGAAACCCTTACTCTGGTTTCTCAGTCTGTTTCCCAGTGCCGGTTTGAAGTGCCTGCCGTTTTCACTGTAAAACCGAGTTGGAGCTTGTACCTCCCCATATATATGTATGGAGTGGAGTTTGCAACTGAAAAGAAACTTTGTGTTCCCTTTAAGCTAGGTGAAGGACGGCTTTCACACACACTTATCTCTCAGAACTGAACATGTGGAGAGACGTTCGTTCATCCAGCACAAAGGGAACGGGTTGCAGGAGAAACCCTTACTCTGGTTTCTCAGTCTGTTTCCTAGTGCCGGTTTGAAGTGCCTGCCGTTTTCACTGTAAAACCCAGTTGGAGACTGTACCTCCCCATATATATGTATGGAGTGGAGTTGGCAACTGAAAAGAAAGTTTGTGTTCCCTTCAAGCTAGTTGAAGGACGGCTTTCACACACACTTATCTCTCAGAACTGAGCATGTGGAGAGACGTTCGTTCATCCAGCACAAAGGGAACGGGTTGCAGGAGAAACCCTTACTCTGGTTTCTCAGTCTGTTTCCCAGTGCCGGTTTGAAGTGCCTGCCGTTTTCACTGTAAAACCGAGTTGGAGCTTGTACCTCCCCATATATATGTATGGAGTGGAGTTGGCAACTGAAAAGAAACTTTGTGTTCCCTTCAAGCTAGGTGAAGGACCGCTTTCACACACACTTATCTCTCAGAACTGAGCATGTGGAGAGACGTTCGTTCATCCAGCACAAAGGGAACGGGTTGCAGGAGAAACCCTTACTCTGGTTTCTCAGTCTGTTTCCTAGTGCCGGTTTGAAGTGCCTGCCGTTTTCACTGTAAAACCCAGTTGGAGACTGTACCTCCCCATATATATGTATGGAGTGGAGTTGGCAACTGAAAAGAAAGTTTGTGTTCCCTTCAAGCTAGTTGAAGGACGGCTTTCACACACACTTATCTCTCAGAACTGAGCATGTGGAGAGACGTTCGTTCATCCAGCACAAAGGGAACGGGTTGCAGGAGAAACCCTTACTCTGGTTTCTCAGTCTGTTTCCCAGTGCCGGTTTGAAGTGCCTGCCGTTTTCACTGTAAAACCGAGTTGGAGCTTGTTTCTCCCCATATATGTGTATGGAGTGGAGTTGGCAACTGAAAAGAAACTTTGTGTTCCCTTCAAGCTAGGTGAAGGACGGCTTTCACACACACTTTTCTCTCAGAACTGAGCATGTGGAGAGACGTTCTTTCATCCAGCACAAAGGGAACGGGATGCAGGAGAAACCCTTACTCTGGTTTCTCAGTCTGTTTCCTAGTGCCGGTTTGAAGTGCCTGCCGTTTTCACTGTAAAACCCAGTTGGAGCTTGTACCTCCCCATATATATGTATGCAGTGGAGTTGGCAACTGAAAAGAAATTTTGTGTTCCCTTCAAGCTAGGTGAAGGACGGCTTTCACACACACTTTTCTCTCAGAACTGAGCATGTGGAGAGACGTTCGTTCATCCAGCACAAAGGGAACGGGTTGCAGGAGAAACCCTTACTCTGGTTTCTCAGTCTGTTTCCTAGTGCCGGTTTGAAGTGCCTGCCGTTTTCACTGTAAAACCCAGTTGGAGACTGTACCTCCCCATATATATGTATGGAGTGGAGTTGGCAACTGAAAAGAAAGTTTGTGTTCCCTTCAAGCTAGTTGAAGGACGGCTTTCACACACACTTATCTCTCAGAACTGAGCATGTGGAGAGACGTTCGTTCATCCAGCACAAAGGAACGGGTTGCAGGAGAAACCCTTACTCTGGTTTCTCAGTCTGTTTCCCAGTGCCGGTTTGAAGTGCCTGCCGTTTTCACTGTAAAACCGAGTTGGAGCTTGTTTCTCCCCATATATGTGTATGGAGTGGAGTTGGCAACTGAAAAGAAACTTTGTGTTCCCTTCAAGCTAGGTGAAGGACGGCTTTCACACACACTTATCTCTCAGAACTGAGCATGTGGAGAGACGTTCGTTCATCCAGCACAAAGGGAACGGGTTGCAGGAGAAACCCTTACTCTGGTTTCTCAGTCTGTTTCCCAGTGCCGGTTTGAAGTGCCTGCCGTTTTCACTGTAAAACCGAGTTGGAGCTTGTTTCTCCCCATATATGTGTATGGAGTGGAGTTTGCAACTGAAAAGAAACTTTGTGTTCCCTTTAAGCTAGGTGAAGGACGGCTTTCACACACACTTATCTCTCAGAACTGAACATGTGGAGAGACGTTCGTTCATCCAGCACAAAGGGAACGGGATGCAGGAGAAACCCTTACTCTGGTTTCTCAGTCTGTTTCCTAGTGCCGGTTTGAAGTGCCTGCCGTTTTCACTGTAAAACCCAGTTGGAGCTTGTACCTCCCCATATATATGTATGCAGTGGAGTTGGCAACTGAAAAGAAATTTTGTGTTCCCTTCAAGCTAGGTGAAGGACGGCTTTCACACACACTTTTCTCTCAGAACTGAGCATGTGGAGAGACGTTCGTTCATCCAGCACAAAGGGAACGGGTTGCAGGAGAAACCCTTACTCTGGTTTCTCAGTCTGTTTCCTAGTGCCGGTTTGAAGTGCCTGCCGTTTTCACTGTAAAACCCAGTTGGAGACTGTACCTCCCCATATATATGTATGGAGTGGAGTTGGCAACTGAAAAGAAAGTTTGTGTTCCCTTCAAGCTAGTTGAAGGACGGCTTTCACACACACTTATCTCTCAGAACTGAGCATGTGGAGAGACGTTCGTTCATCCAGCACAAAGGGAACGGGTTGCAGGAGAAACCCTTACTCCGGTTTCTCAGTCTGTTTCCCAGTGCCGGTTTGAAGTGCCTGCCGTTTTCACTGTAAAACCGAGTTGGAGCTTGTTTCTCCCCATATATGTGTATGGAGTGGAGTTGGCAACTGAAAAGAAACTTTGTGTTCCCTTCAAGCTAGGTGAAGGACGGCTTTCACACACACTTATCTCTCAGAACTGAGCATGTGGAGAGACGTTCGTTCATCCAGCACAAAGGGAACGGGTTGCAGGAGAAACCCTTACTCTGGTTTCTCAGTCTGTTTCCCAGTGCCGGTTTGAAGTGCCTGCCGTTTTCACTGTAAAACCGAGTTGGAGCTTGTTTCTCCCCATATATGTGTATGGAGTGGAGTTGGCAACTGAAAAGAAACTTTGTGTTCCCTTCAAGCTAGGTGAAGGACGGCTTTCACACACACTTATCTCTCAGAACTGAGCATGTGGAGAGACGTTATTTCATCCAGCACAAAGGGAACGGGTTGCAGGAGAAACCCTTACTCTGGTTTCTCAGTCTGTTTCCCAGTGCCGGTTTGAAGTGCCTGCCGTTTTCACTGTAAAACCGAGTTGGAGCTTGTACCTCCCCATATATATGTATGGAGTGGAGTTTGCAACTGAAAAGAAACTTTGTGTTCCCTTTAAGCTAGGTGAAGGACGGCTTTCACACACACTTATCTCTCAGAACTGAACATGTGGAGAGACGTTCGTTCATCCAGCACAAAGGGAACGGGATGCAGGAGAAACCCTTACTCTGGTTTCTCAGTCTGTTTCCTAGTGCCGGTTTGAAGTGCCTGCCGTTTTCACTGTAAAACCCAGTTGGAGCTTGTACCTCCCCATATATATGTATGCAGTGGAGTTGGCAACTGAAAAGAAACTTTGTGTTCCCTTCAAGCTAGGTGAAGGACGGCTTTCACACACACTTTTCTCTCAGAACTGAGCATGTGGAGAGACGTTCGTTCATCCAGCACAAAGGGAACGGGTTGCAGGAGAAACCCTTACTCTGGTTTCTCAGTCTGTTTCCTAGTGCCGGTTTGAAGTGCCTGCCGTTTTCACTGTAAAACCGAGTTGGAGCTTGTACCTCCCCATATATATGTATGGAGTGGAGTTGGCAACTGAAAAGAAAGTTTGTGTTCCCTTCAAGCTAGGTGAAGGACGGCTTTCACACACACTTATCTCTCAGAACTGAGCATGTGGAGAGACGTTCGTTCATCCAGCACAAAGGGAACGGGTTGCAGGAGAAACCCTTACTCTGGTTTCTCAGTCTGTTTCCTAGTGCCGGTTTGAAGTGCCTGCCGTTTTCACTGTAAAACCGAGTTGGAGCTTGTACCTCCCCATATATATGTATGGAGTGGAGTTGGCAACTGAAAAGAAAGTTTGTGTTCCCTTCAAGCTAGGTGAAGGACGGCTTTCACACACACTTATCTCTCAGAACTGAGCATGTGGAGAGACGTTCGTTCATCCAGCACAAAGGGAACGGGTTGCAGGAGAAACCCTTACTCTGGTTTCTCAGTCTGTTTCCTAGTGCCGGTTTGAAGTGCCTGCCGTTTTCACTGTAAAACCGAGTTGGAGCTTGTTCCTCCCCATATATATGTATGGAGTGGAGTTGACAACTGAAAAGAAACTTTGTGTTCCCTTCAAGCTAGGTGAAGGACGGCTTTCACACACACTTATCTCTCAGAACTGAGCATGTGGAGAGACGTTCGTTCATCCAGCACAAAGGGAACGGGTTGCAGGAGAAACCCTTACTCTGGTTTCTCAGTCTGTTTCCCAGTGCCGGTTTGAAGTGCCTGCCGTTTTCACTGTAAAACCGAGTTGGAGCTTGTACCTCCCCATATATATGTATGGAGTGGAGTTTGCAACTGAAAAGAAACTTTGTGTTCCCTTCAAGCTAGGTGAAGGACGGCTTTCACACACACTTATCTCTCAGAACTGAACATGTGGAGAGAAGTTCGTTCATCCAGCACAAAGGGAACGGGATGCAGGAGAAACCCTTACTCTGGTTTCTCAGTCTGTTTCCTAGTGCCGGTTTGAAGTGCCTGCCGTTTTCACTGTAAAACCGAGTTGGAGCTTGTACCTACCCATATATATGTATGGAGTGGAGTTGGCAACTGAAAAGAAACTTTGTGTTCCAGTCAAGCTAGGTGAAGGACGGCTTTCACACACACTTATCTCTCAGAACTGAGCATGTGGAGAGACGTTCGTTCATCCAGCACAAAGGGAACGGGTTGCAGGAGAAACCCTTACTCTGGTTTCTCAGTCTGTTTCCTAGTGCCGGTTTGAAGTGCCTGCCGTTTTCACTGTAAAACCGAGTTGGAGCTTGTACCTCCCCATATATATGTATGGAGTGGAGTTGGCAAAAGAAAAGAAACTTTGTTTTCCCTTCAAGCTAGGTGAAGGACGGCTTTCACACACACTTATCTCTCTGAACTGAGCATGTGGAGAGACGTTCGTTCATCCAGCACAAAGGGAACGGGTTGCAGGAGAAACCCTTACTCTGGTTTCTCAGTCTGTTTCCCAGTGCCGGTTTGCAGTGTCTGCCGTTTTCACTGTAAAACCGAGTTGGAGCTTGTTCCTCCCCATATATATTTATGGAGTGGAGTTGGCAACTGAAAAGAAACTTTGTGTTCCCTTCAAGCTAGGTGAAGGACGGCTTTCACACACACTTATCTCTCAGAACTGAGCATGTGGAGAGACGTTCTTTCATCCAGCACAAAGGGAACGGTTTGCACGAGAAACCCTTACTCTGGTTTCTCAGTCTGTTTCCCAGTGCCGGTGTGAAGTGCCTGCCGTTTTCACTGTAAAACCGAGTTGGAGCTTGTACCTCCCCTTATATATGTATGGAGTGGAGTTGGCAACTGAAAAGAAACTTTGTGTTCCCTTCAAGCTAGGTGAAGGACGGCTTTCACACACACTTATCTCTTAGAACTGAGCATGTGGAGAGACGTTCGTTCATCCAGCACAAAGGGAACGGGTTGCAGGAGAAACCCTTACTCTGGTTTCTCAGTCTGTTTCCCAGTGCCGGTTTGAAGTGCCTGCCGTTTTCACTGTAAAACCGTGTTGGAGCTTGTACCTCCCCATATATATGTATGGAGTGGAGTTGGCAAATGAAAAGAAACTTTGTGTTCCCTTCAAGCTAGGTGAAGGACGGCTTTCACACACACTTATCTCTCAGAACTGAGCATGTGGAGAGACGTTCGTTCATCCAGCACAAAGGGAACGGGTTGCAGGAGAAACCCTTACACTGGTTTCTCAGTCTGTTTCCTAGTGCCGGTTTGAAGTGCCTGCCGTATTCACTGTAAAACCGAGTTGGAGCTTGTACCTCCCCATATATATTTATGGAGTGGAGTTGGCAACTGAAAAGAAACTTTGTGTTCCCTTCAAGCTAGGTGAAGGACGGCTTTCACACACACTTATCTCTCAGAACTGAGCATGTGGAGAGACGTTCTTTCATCCAGCACAAAGGGAACGGGTTGCAGGAGAATCCCTTACTCTGGTTTCTCAGTCTGTTTCCCAGTGCCGGTTTGAAGTGCCTGCCGTTTTCACTGTAAAACCGAGTTGGAGCTTGTTCCTCCCCATAAATATGTATGGAGTGGTGTTGGCAACTGAAAAGAAACTTTGTGTTCCCTTCAAGCTAGGTGAAGGACGGCTTTCACACACACTTATCTCTCAGAACTGAGCATGTGGAGAGACGTTCGTTCATCCAGCACAAAGGGAACGGGTTGCAGGAGAAACCCTTACTCTGGTTTCTCAGTCTGTTTCCTAGTGCCGGTTTGAAGTGCCTGCCGTTTTCACTGTAAAACCGAGTTGGAGCTTGTACCTCCCCATATATATGTATGGAGTGGAGTTGGCAACTGAAAAGAAACTTTGTGTTCCCTTCAAGCTAGGTGAAGGACGGCTTTCACACACACTTATCTCTCAGAACTGAGCATGTGGAGAGACGTTCGTTCATCCAGCACAAAGGGAACGGGTTGCAGGCGATACCCTTACTCTGGTTTCTCAGTCTGTTTCCTAGTGCCGGTTTGAAGTGCCTGCCGTTTTCACTGTAAAACCGAGTTGGAGCTTGTACCTCCCCATATATATGTATGGAGTGGAGTTGGCAACTGAAAAGAAACTTTGTGTTCCCTTCAAGCTAGGTGAAGGACGGCTTTCACACACACTTATCTCTCAGAACTGAGCATGTGGAGAGACGTTCGTTCATCCAGCACAAAGGGAACGGGTTGCAGGAGAAACCCTTACTCTGGTTTCTCAGTCTGTTTCCTAGTGCCGGTTTGAAGTGCCTGCCGTTTTCACTGTAAAACCGAGTTGGAGCTTGTACCTCCCCATATATATGTATGGAGTGGAGTTGGCAACTGAAAAGAAACTTTGTGTTCCCTTCAAGCTAGGTGAAGGACGGCTTTCACACACACTTATCTCTCAGAACTGAGCATGTGGAGAGACGTTCTTTCATGCAGCACAAAGGGAACGGGTTGCAGGAGAAACCCTTACTCTGGTTTCTCAGTCTGTTTCCTAGTGCCGGTTTGAAGTGCCTGCCGTTTTCACTGTAAAACCGAGTTGGAGCTTGTACCTCCCCATATATATGTATGGAGTGGAGTTGGCAACTGAAAAGAAAGTTTGTGTTCCCTTCAAGCTAGGTGAAGGACGGCTTTCACACACACTTATCTCTCAGAACTGAGCATGTGGAGAGACGTTCGTTCATCCAGCACAAAGGGAACGGTTTGCAGGAGAAACCCTTACTCCGGATTCTCAGTCTGTTTCCTAGTGCCGGTTTGAAGTGCCTGCCGTTTTCACTGTAAAACCGAGTTGGAGCTTGTACCTCCCCATATATATGTATGGAGTGGAGTTGGCAACTGAAAAGAAACTTTGTGTTCCCTTCAAGCTAGGTGAAGGACGGCTTTCACACACACTTATCTCTCAGAACTGAACATGTGGAGAGACGTTCGTTCATCCAGCACAAAGGGAACGGGATGCAGGAGAAACCCTTACTCTGGTTTCTCAGTCTGTTTCCTAGTGCCGGTTTGAAGTGCCTGCCGTTTTCACTGTAAAACCGAGTTGGAGCTTGTACCTCCCCATATATATGTATGGAGTGGAGTTGGCAACTGAAAAGAAACTTTGTGTTCCCTTCAAGCTAGGTGAAGGACGGCTTTCACACACACTTATCTCTCAGAACTGAGCATGTGGAGAGACGTTCGTTCATCCACCACAAAGGGAACCGGTTGCAGGAGAAACCCTTACTCTGGTTTCTCAGTCTGTTTCCCAGTGCCGGTTTGAAGTGCCTGCCGTTTTCACTGTAAAACCGAGTTGGAGCTTGTACCTCCCCATATATATGTATGGAGTGGAGTTGGCAACTGAAAAGAAACTTTGTGTTCCCTTCAAGCTAGGTGAAGGACGGCTTTCACACACACTTATCTCTCAGAACTGAGCATGTGGAGAGACGTTCGTTCATCCAGCACAAAGGGAACGGGTTGCAGGAGAAACCCTTACTCTGGTTTCTCAGTCTGTTTCCTAGTGCCGGTTTGAAGTGCCTGCCGTTTTCACTGTAAAACCGAGTTGGAGCTTGTTCCTCCCCATATATATGTATGGAGTGGAGTTGGCAACTGAAAAGAAACTTTGTGTTCCCTTCAAGCTAGGTGAAGGACGGCTTTCACACACACTTATCTCTCAGAACTGAGCATGTGGAGAGACGTTCGTTCATCCAGCACAAAGGGAAAGGTTGCAGGAGAAAAACTTATTCTGGATTCTCAGTCTGTTTCCTAGTGCCGGTTTGAATTGCCTGCCGTTTTCACTGTAAAACCGAGTTATAGCTTGTACCTCCCCATATATATGTATGGATTGGAGTTTGCAACTGAAAAGAAACTTTGTGTTCCCTTCAAGCTAGGTGAAGGACGGCTTTCACACACACTTATCTCTCAGAACTGAACATGTGGAGAGACGTTCGTTCATCCAGCCCAAAGGGAACGGGATGCAGGAGAAACCCTTACTGTGGTTTCTCAGTCTGTTTCCTAGTGCCGGTTTGAAGTGCCTGCCGTTTTCACTGTAAAACCCAGTTGGAGCTTGTACCTCCCCATATATATGTATGGAGTGGAGTTGACAACTGAAAAGAAACTTTGTGTTCCCTTCAAGCTCGGTGAAGGACGGCTTTCACACACACTTTTCTCTCAGAACTGAGCATGTGGAGAGACGTTCGTTCATCCAGCACAAAGGGAACGGGTTGCAGGAGAAACCCTTACTCTGGTTTCTCAGTCTGTTTCCTAGTGCCGGTTTGAAGTGCCTGCCGTTTTCACTGTAAAACCGAGTTGGAGCTTGTACCTCCCCATATATATGTATGGAGTGGAGTTGGCAACTGAAAAGAAACTTTGTGTTCCCTTCAAGCTAGGTGAAGGACGGCTTTCACACACACTTATCTCTTAGAACTGAGCTTGTGGAGAGACGTTCGTTCATCCAGCACAAAGGGAACGGGTTGCAGGAGAAACCCTTACTCTGGTTTCTCAGTCTGTTTCCCAGTGCCGGTTTGAAGTGCCTGCCGTTTTCACTGTAAAACCGTGTTGGAGCTTGTACCTCCCCATATATATGTATGGAGTGGAGTTGGCAAATGAAAAGAAACTTTGTGTTCCCTTCAAGCTAGGTGAAGGACGGCTTTCACACACACTTATCTCTCAGAACTGAGCATGTAGAGAGACGTTCGTTCATCCAGCACAAAGGGAACGGGTTGCAGGAGAAACCCTTACTCTGGTTTCTCAGTCTGTTTCCTAGTGCCGGTTTGAAGTGCCTGCCGTTTTCACTGTAAAACCGAGTTGGAGCTTGTACCTCCCCATATATATGTATGGAGTGGAGTTGGCAACTGTAAAGAAACTTTGTGTTCCCTTCAAGCTAGGTGAAGGACCGCTTTCACACACACTTATCTCTCAGAACTGAGCATGTGGAGAGACGTTCTTTCATCCAGCACAAAGGGAACGGGTTGCAGGAGAATCCCTTACTCTGGTTTCTCAGTCTGTTTCCCAGTGCCGGTTTGAAGTGCCTGCCGTTTTCACTGTAAAACCGAGTTGGAGCTTGTACCTCCCCATATATATGTATGGAGTGGAGTTGGCAACTGAAAAGAAACTTTGTGTTCCCTTCAAGCTAGGTGAAGGACGTCTTTCACACACACTTATCTCTCAGAACTGAGCATGTGGAGAGACGTTCGTTCATCCAGCACAAAGGGAACGGGTTGCAGGAGAAACCCTTACTCTGGTTTCTCAGTCTGTTTCCTAGTGCCGGTTTGAAGTGCCTGCCGTTTTCACTGTAAAACCGAGTTGGAGCTTGTACCTCCCCATATATATGTATGGAGTGGAGTTGGCAACTGAAAAGAAACTTTGTGTTCCCTTCAAGCTAGGTGAAGGACGGCTTTCACACACACTTATCTCTCAGAACTGAGCATGTGGAGAGACGTTCGTTCATCCAGCACAAAGGGAACGGTTTGCAGGAGAAACCCTTACTCTGGTTTCTCAGTCTGTTTCCTAGTGCCGGTTTGAAGTGCCTGCCGTTTTCACTGTAAAACCGAGTTGGAGCTTGTACCTCCCCATATATATGTATGGAGTGGAGTTGGCAACTGAAAAGAAACTTTTTGTTCCCTTCAAGCTATGTGAAGGACCGCTTTCACACACAATTATCTCTCAGAACTGAGCATGTGGAGAGACATTCTTTCATCCAGCACAAAGGGAACGGGTTGCAGGAGAATCCCTTACTCTGGTTTCTCAGTCTGTTTCCCAGTGCCGGTTTGAAGTGCCTGCCGTTTTCACTGTAAAACCGAGTTAGAGCTTGTTCCTCCCCATAAATATGTATGGAGTGGTGTTGGCAACTGAAAAGAAACTTTGTGTTCCCTTCAAGCTAGGTGAAGGACGGCTTTCACACACACTTATCTCTCAGAACTGAGCATGTGGAGAGACGTTCGTTCATCCAGCACAAAGGGAACGGGTTCTAGGAGAAACCCTTACTCTGGTTTCTCAGTCTGTTTCCTAGTGCCGGTTTGAAGTGCCTGCCGTTTTCACTGTAAAACCGAGTTGGAGCTTGTACCTCCCCATATATATGTATGGAGTGGAGTTGGCAACTGAAAAGAAACTTTGTGTTCCCTTCAAGCTAGGTGAAGGACGGCTTTCATACACACTTATCTCTCAGAACTGAGCATGTGGAGAGACGTTCGTTCATCCAGCACAAAGGGAACGGGTTGCAGGAGAAACCCTTACTCTGGTTTCTCAGTCTGTTTCCTAGTGCCGGTTTGAAGTGCCTGCCGTTTTCACTGTAAAACCGAGTTGGAGCTTGTTCCTCCCCATATATATGTATGGAGTGGAGTTGGCAACTGAAAAGAAACTTTGTGTTCCCTTCAAGCTAGGTGAAGGACGGCTTTCACACACACTTATCTCTCAGAACTGAGCATGTGGAGAGACGTTCGTTCATCCAGCACAAAGGGAACGGTTGCAGGAGAAAAACTTATTCTGGATTCTCAGTCTGTTTCCTAGTGCCGGTTTGAATTGCCTGCCGTTTTCACTGTAAAACCGAGTTATAGCTTGTACCTCCCCATATATATGTATGGAGTGGAGTTTGCAACTGAAAAGAAACTTTGTGTTCCCTTCAAGCTAGGTGAAGGACGGCTTTCACACACACTTATCTCTCAGAACTGAACATGTGGAGAGACGTTCGTTCATCCAGCCCAAAGGGAACGGGATGCAGGAGAAACCCTTACTCTGGTTTCTCAGTCTGTTTCCTAGTGCCGGTTTGAAGTGCCTGCCGTTTTCACTGTAAAACCCAGTTGGAGCTTGTACCTCCCCATATATATGTATGGAGTGGAGTTGACAACTGAAAAGAAACTTTGTGTTCCCTTCAAGCTAGGTGAAGGACGGCTTTCACACACACTTTTCTCTCAGAACTGAGCATGTGGAGAGACGTTCGTTCATCCAGCACAAAGGGAACGGGTTGCAGGAGAAACCCTTACTCTGGTTTCTCAGTCTGTTTCCTAGTGCCGGTTTGAAGTGCCTGCCGTTTTCACTGTAAAACCGAGTTGGAGCTTGTACCTCCCCATATATATGTATGGAGTGGAGTTGGCAACTGAAAAGAAACTTTGTGTTCCCTTCAAGCTAGGTGAAGGACGGCTTTCACACACACTTATCTCTCAGAACTGAGCATGTGGAGAGACGTTCGTTCATCCAGCACAAAGGGAACGGTTTGCAGGAGAAACCCTTACTCTGGTTTCTCAGTCTGTTTCCTAGTGCCGGTTTGAAGTGCCTGCCGTTTTCACTGTAAAACCGAGTTGGAGCTTGTACCTCCCCATATATATGTATGGAGTGGAGTTGGCAACTGAAAAGAAACTTTGTGTTCCCTTCAAGCTATGTGAAGGACCGCTTTCACACACAATTATCTCTCAGAACTGAGCATGTGGAGAGACATTCTTTCATCCAGCACAAAGGGAACGGGTTGCAGGAGAATCCCTTACTCTGGTTTCTCAGTCTGTTTCCCAGTGCCGGTTTGAAGTGCCTGCCGTTTTCACTGTAAAACCGAGTTAGAGCTTGTTCCTCCCCATAAATATGTATGGAGTGGTGTTGGCAACTGAAAAGAAACTTTGTGTTCCCTTCAAGCTAGGTGAAGGACGGCTTTCACACACACTTATCTCTCAGAACTGAGCATGTGGAGAGACGTTCGTTCATCCAGCACAAAGGGAACGGGTTCTAGGAGAAACCCTTACTCTGGTTTCTCAGTCTGTTTCCTAGTGCCGGTTTGAAGTGCCTGCCGTTTTCACTGTAAAACCGAGTTGGAGCTTGTACCTCCCCATATATATGTATGGAGTGGAGTTGGCCACTGAAAAGAAACTTTGTGTTCCCTTCAAGCTAGGTGAAGGACGGCTTTCATACACACTTATCTCTCAGAACTGAGCATGTGGAGAGACGTTCGTTCATCCAGCACAAAGGGAACGGGTTGCAGGAGAAACCCTTACTCTGGTTTCTCAGTCTGTTTCCCAGTGCCGGTTTGAAGTGCCTGCCGTTTTCACTGTAAAACCGAGTTGGAGCTTGTACTTCCCCATATATATGTATGGAGTGGAGTTGGCAACTGAAAAGAAACTTTGTGTTCCCTTCAAGCTAGGTGAAGTACGGCTTTCACACACACTTATCTCTCAGAACTGAACATGTGGAGAGACGTTCGTTCATCCAGCACAAAGGGAACGGGATGCAGGAGAAACCCTTACTCTGGTTTCTCAGTCTGTTTCCTAGTGCCGGTTTGAAGTGCCTGCCGTTTTCACTGTAAAACCGAGTTGGAGCTTCTACCTCCCCATATATATGTATGGAGTGGAGTTGGCAACTAAAAAGAAACTTTGTGTTCCCTTCAAGCTAGGTGAAGGACGGCTTTCACACACACTTATCTCTCAGAACTGAGCATGTGGAGAGACGTTCGTTCATCCAGCACAAAGGGAACCGGTTGCAGGAGAAACCCTTACTCTGGTTTCTCAGTCTGTTTCCCAGTGCCGGTTTGAAGTGCCTGCCGTTTTCACTGTAAAACCGTGTTGGAGCTTGTACCTCCCCATATATATGTATGGAGTGGAGTTGGCAACTGAAAAGAAACTTTGTGTTCCCTTCAAGCTAGGTGAAGGACGGCTTTCACACACACTTATCTCTCAGATCTGAGCATGTGGAGAGACGTTCGTTCATCCAGCACAAAGGGAACGGGTTGCAGGAGAAACCCTTACTCTGGTTTCTCAGTCTGTTTCCTAGTGCCGGTTTGAAGTGCCTGCCGTTTTCACTGTAAAACCGAGTTGGAGCTTGTACCTCCCCATATATATGTATGGAGTGGAGTTGGCAACTGAAAAGAAACTTTGTGTTCCCTTCAAGCTATGTGAAGGACCGCTTTCATACACACTTATCTCTCAGAACTGAGCATGCGGAGAGACGTTCTTTCATCCAGCACAAAGGGAACGGGTTGCAGGAGAATCCCTTACTCTGGTTTCTCAGTCTGTTTCCCAGTGCCGGTTTGAAGTGCCTGCCGTTTTCACTGTAAAACCGAGTTGGAGCTTGTACCTCCCCATATATATGTATGGAGTGGAGTTGGCAACTGAAAAGAAACTTTGTGTTCCCTTCAAGCTAGGTGAAGGACGGCTTTCACACACACTTATCTCTCAGAACTGAGCATGTGGAGAGACGTTCGTTCATCCAGCACAAAGGGAACGGGTTGCAGGAGAAACCCTTACTCTGGTTTCTCAGTCTGTTTCCTAGTGCCGGTTTGAAGTGCCTGCCGTTTTCACTGTAAAACCGAGTTGGAGCTTGTACCTCCCCATATATATGTATGGAGTGGAGTTGGGAACTGAAAAGAAACTTTGTGTTCCCTTCAAGCTAGGTGAAGGACGGCTTTCACACACACTTATCTCTCAGAACTGAGCATGTGGAGAGACGTTCGTTCATCCAGCACAAAGGGAACGGGTTGCAGGAGAAACCCTTACTCTGGTTTCTCAGTCTGTTTCCTAGTGCCGGTTTGAAGTGCCTGCCGTTTTCACTGTAAAACCGAGTTGGAGCTTGTACCTCCCCATATATATGTATGGAGTGGAGTTGGCAACTGAAAAGAAACTTTGTGTTCCCTTCAAGCTAGGTGAAGGACGGCTTTCACACACACTTATCTCTCAGAACTGAGCATGTGGAGAGACGTTCGTTCATGCAGCACAAAGGGAACGGGTTGCAGGAGAAACCCTTACTCTGGTTTCTCAGTCTGTTTCCTAGTGCCGGTTTGAAGTGCCTGCCGTTTTCACTGTAAAACCGAGTTGGAGCTTGTACCTCCCCATATATATGTATGGAGTGGAGTTGGCAACTGAAAAGAAAGTTTGTGTTCCCTTCAAGCTAGGTGAAGGACGGCTTTCACACACACTTATCTCTCAGAACTGAGCATGTGGAGAGACGTTCCTTCATCCAGCACAAAGGGAACGGGTTGCAGGAGAAACCCTTACTCTGGTTTCTCAGTCTGTTTCCCAGTGCCGGTTTGAAGTGCCTGCCGTTTTCACTGTAAAACCGAGTTGGAGCTTGTACCTCCCCATATATATGTATGGAGTGGAGTTGGCAACTGAAAAGAAACTTTGTGTTCCCTTAAAGCTAGGTGAAGGACGGCTTTCACACACACTTATCTCTCAGAACTGAGCATGTGGAGAGACGTTCGTTCATCCAGCACAAAGGGAACGGGTTGCAGGAGAATCCCTTACTCTGGTTTCTCAGTCTGTTTCCCAGTGCCGGTTTGAAGTGCCTGCCGTTTTCATTGTAAAACCGAGTTGGAGCTTGTTCCTCCCCATAAATATGTATGGAGTGGTGTTGGCAACTGAAAAGAAACTTTGTGTTCCCTTCAAGCTAGGTGAAGGACGGCTTTCACACACACTTATCTCTCAGAACTGAGCATGTGGAGAGACGTTCGTTCATCCAGCACAAAGGGAACGGGTTCTAGGAGAAACCCTTACTCTGGTTTCTCAGTCTGTTTCCTAGTGCCGGTTTGAAGTGCCTGCCGTTTTCACTGTAAAACCGAGTTGGAGCTTGTACCTCCCCATATATATGTATGGAGTGGAGTTGGCAACTGAAAAGAAACTTTGTGTTCCCTTCAAGCTAGGTGAAGGACGGCTTTCACACACACTTATCTCTCAGAACTGAGCATGTGGAGAGACGTTCGTTCATCCAGCACAAAGGGAACGGGTTGCAGGAGAAACCCTTACTCTGGTTTCTCAGTCTGTTTCCTAGTGCCGGTTTGAAGTGCCTGCCGTTTTCACTGTAAAACCGAGTTGGAGCTTGTACCTCCCCATATATATGTATGGAGTGGAGTTGGCAACTGAAAAGAAAGTTTGTGTTCCCTTCAAGCTAGGTGAAGGACGGCTTTCACACACACTTATCTCTCAGAACTGAGCATGTGGAGAGACGTTCGTTCATCCAGCACAAAGGGAACGGGTTCTAGGAGAAACCCTTACTCTGATTTCTCAGTCTGTTTCCTAGTGCCGGTTTGAAGTGCCTGCCGTTTTCACTGTAAAACCGAGTTGGAGCTTGTACCTCCCCATATATATGTATGGAGTGGAGTTGGCAACTGAAAAGAAACTTTGTGTTCCCTTCAAGCTAGGTGAAGGACGGCTTTCACACACACTTATCTCTCAGAACTGAGCATGTGGAGAGACGTTCGTTCATCCAGCACAAAGGGAACGGGTTGCAGGAGAAACCCTTACTCTGGTTTCTCAGTCTGTTTCCTAGTGCCGGTTTGAAGTGCCTGCCGTTTTCACTGTAAAACCGAGTTGGAGCTTGTACCTCCCCATATATATGTATGGAGTGGAGTTGGCAACTGAAAAGAAACTTTGTGTTCCCTTCAAGCTAGGTGAAGGACGGCTTTCACACACACTTATCTCTCAGAACTGAGCATGTGGAGAGACGTTCGTTCATCCAGCACAAAGGGAACGGGTTGCAGGAGAAACCCTTACTCTGGTTTCTCAGTCTATTTCCTAGTGCCGGTTTGAAGTGCCTGCCGTTTTCACTGTAAAACCGAGTTGGAGCTTGTACCTCCCCATATATATGTATGGAGTGGAGTTGGCAACTGAAAAGAAACTTTGTGTTCCCTTCAAGCTAGGTGAAGGACGGCTTTCACACACACTTATCTCTCAGAACTGAGCATGTGGAGAGACGTTCTTTCATGCAGCACAAAGGGAACGGGTTGCAGGAGAAACCCTTACTCTGGTTTCTCAGTCTGTTTCCTAGTGCCGGTTTGAAGTGCCTGCCGTTTTCACTGTAAAACCGAGTTGGAGCTTGTACCTCCCCATATATATGTATGGAGTGGAGTTGGCAACTGAAAAGAAACTTTGTGTTCCCTTCAAGCTAGGTGAAGGACGGCTTTCACACACACTTATCTCTCAGAACTGAGCATGTGGAGAGACGTTCCTTCATCCAGCACAAAGGGAACGGGTTGCAGGAGAAACCCTTACTCTGGTTTCTCAGTCTGTTTCCTAGTGCCGGTTTGAAGTGCCTGCCGTTTTCACTGTAAAACCGAGTTGGAGCTTGTACCTCCCCATATATATGTATGGAGTGGAGTTGGCAACTGAAAAGAAACTTTGTGTTCCCTTCAAGCTAGGTGAAGGACGGCTTTCACACACACTTATCTCTCAGAACTGAGCATGTGGAGAGACGTTCGTTCATCCAGCACAAAGGGAACGGGTTGCAGGAGAAACCCTTACTCTGGTTTCTCAGTCTGTTTCCTAGTGCCGGTTTGAAGTGCCTGCCGTTTTCACTGTAAAACCGAGTTGGAGCTTGTTCCTCCCCATATATATGTATGGAGTGGAGTTGACAACTTAAAAGAAACTTTGTGTTCCCTTCAAGCTAGGTGAAGGACGGCTTTCACACACACTTATCCCTCAGAACTGAGCATGTGGAGAGACGTTCGTTCATCCAGCACAAAGGGAACGGGTTGCAGGAGAAACCCTTACTCTGGTTTCTCATTCTGTTTCCCAGTGCCGGTTTGAAGTGCCTGCCGTTTTCACTGTAAAACCGAGTTGGAGCTTGTACCTCCCCATATATATGTATGGAGTGGAGTTGGCAACTGAAAAGAAACTTTGTGTTCCCTTCAAGCTAGGTGAAGGACGGCTTTCACACACACTTATCTCTCAGAACTGAACATGTGGAGAGACGTTCGTTCATCCAGCACAAAGGGAACGGGATGCAGGAGAAACCCTTACTCTGGTTTCTCAGTCTGTTTCCTAGTGCCGGTTTGAAGTGCCTGCCGTTTTCACTGTAAAACCGAGTTGGAGCTTGTACCTCCCCATATATATGTATGGAGTGGAGTTGGCAACTAAAAAGAAACTTTGTGTTCCCTTCAAGCTAGGTGAAGGACGGCTTTCACACACACTTATCTCTCAGAACTGAGCATGTGGAGAGACGTTCGTTCATCCAGCACAAAGGGAACCGGTTGCAGGAGAAACCCTTACTCTGGTTTCTCAGTCTGTTTCCCAGTGCCGGTTTGAAGTGCCTGCCGTTTTCACTGTAAAACCGTGTTGGAGCTTGTACCTCCCCATATATATGTATGGAGTGGAGTTGGCAACTGAAAAGAAACTTTGTGTTCCCTTCAAGCTAGGTGAAGGACGGCTTTCACACACACTTATCTCTCAGAACTGAGCATGTGGAGAGACGTTCGTTCATCCAGCACAAAGGGAACGGGTTGCAGGAGAAACCCTTACTCTGGTTTCTCAGTCTGTTTCCTAGTGCCGGTTTGAAGTGCCTGCCGTTTTCACTGTAAAACCGAGTTGGAGCTTGTACCTCCCCATATATATGTATGGAGTGGAGTTGGCAACTGTAAAGAAACTTTGTGTTCCCTTCAAGCTAGGTGAAGGACCGCTTTCACACACACTTATCTCTCAGAACTGAGCATGTGGAGAGACGTTCTTTCATCCAGCACAAAGGGAACGGGTTGCAGGAGAATCCCTTACTCTGGTTTCTCAGTCTGTTTCCCAGTGCCGGTTTGAAGTGCCTGCCGTTTTCACTGTAAAACCGAGTTGGAGCTTGTTCCTCCCCATAAATATGTATGGAGTGGTGTTGACAACTGAAAAGAAACTTTGTGTTCCCTTCAAGCTAGGTGAAGGACGGCTTTCACACACACTTATCTCTCAGAACTGAGCATGTGGAGAGACGTTCGTTCATCCAGCACAAAGGGAACGGGTTCTAGGAGAAACCCTTACTCTGATTTCTCAGTCTGTTTCCTAGTGCCGGTTTGAAGTGCCTGCCGTTTTCACTGTAAAACCGAGTTGGAGCTTGTACCTCCCCATATATATGTATGGAGTGGAGTTGGCAACTGAAAAGAAACTTTGTGTTCCCTTCAAGCTAGGTGAAGGACGGCTTTCACACACACTTATCTCTCAGAACTGAGCATGTGGAGAGACGTTCGTTCATCCAGCACAAAGGGAACGGGTTGCAGGAGAAACCCTTACTCTGGTTTCTCAGTCTGTTTCCTAGTGCCGGTTTGAAGTGCCTGCCGTTTTCACTGTAAAACCGAGTTGGAGCTTGTACCTCCCCATATATATGTATGGAGTGGAGTTGGCAACTGAAAAGAAACTTTGTGTTCCCTTCAAGCTAGGTGAAGGACGGCTTTCACACACACTTATCTCTCAGAACTGAGCATGTGGAGAGACGTTCGTTCATCCAGCACAAAGGGAACGGGTTGCAGGAGAAACCCTTACTCTGGTTTCTCAGTCTATTTCCTAGTGCCGGTTTGAAGTGCCTGCCGTTTTCACTGTAAAACCGAGTTGGAGCTTGTACCTCCCCATATATATGTATGGAGTGGAGTTGGCAACTGAAAAGAAACTTTGTGTTCCCTTCAAGCTAGGTGAAGGACGGCTTTCACACACACTTATCTCTCAGAACTGAGCATGTGGAGAGACGTTCTTTCATGCAGCACAAAGGGAACGGGTTGCAGGAGAAACCCTTACTCTGGTTTCTCAGTCTGTTTCCTAGTGCCGGTTTGAAGTGCCTGCCGTTTTCACTGTAAAACCGAGTTGGAGCTTGTACCTCCCCATATATATGTATGGAGTGGAGTTGGCAACTGAAAAGAAACTTTGTGTTCCCTTCAAGCTAGGTGAAGGACGGCTTTCACACACACTTATCTCTCAGAACTGAGCATGTGGAGAGACGTTCCTTCATCCAGCACAAAGGGAACGGGTTGCAGGAGAAACCCTTACTCTGGTTTCTCAGTCTGTTTCCTAGTGCCGGTTTGAAGTGCCTGCCGTTTTCACTGTAAAACCGAGTTGGAGCTTGTACCTCCCCATATATATGTATGGAGTGGAGTTGGCAACTGAAAAGAAACTTTGTGTTCCCTTCAAGCTAGGTGAAGGACGGCTTTCACACACACTTATCTCTCAGAACTGAGCATGTGGAGAGACGTTCGTTCATCCAGCACAAAAGGAACGGGTTGCAGGAGAAACCCTTACTCTGGTTTCTCAGTCTGTTTCCTAGTGCCGGTTTGAAGTGCCTGCCGTTTTCACTGTAAAACCGAGTTGGAGCTTGTTCCTCCCCATATATATGTATGGAGTGGAGTTGACAACTTAAAAGAAACTTTGTGTTCCCTTCAAGCTAGGTGAAGGACGGCTTTCACACACACTTATCTCTCAGAACTGAGCATGTGGAGAGACGTTCGTTCATCCAGCACAAAGGGAACGGGTTGCAGGAGAAACCCTTACTCTGGTTTCTCAGTCTGTTTCCCAGTGCCGGTTTGAAGTGCCTGCCGTTTTCACTGTAAAACCGAGTTGGAGCTTGTACCTCCCCATATATATGTATGGAGTGGAGTTGGCAACTGAAAAGAAACTTTGTGTTCCCTTCAAGCTAGGTGAAGGACGGCTTTCACACACACTTATCTCTCAGAACTGAACATGTGGAGAGACGTTCGTTCATCCAGCACAAAGGGAACGGGATGCAGGAGAAACCCTTACTCTGGTTTCTCAGTCTGTTTCCTAGTGCCGGTTTGAAGTGCCTGCCGTTTTCACTGTAAAACCGAGTTGGAGCTTGTACCTCCCCATATATATGTATGGAGTGGAGTTGGCAACTAAAAAGAAACTTTGTGTTCCCTTCAAGCTAGGTGAAGGACGGCTTTCACACACACTTATCTCTCAGAACTGAGCATGTGGAGAGACGTTCGTTCATCCAGCACAAAGGGAACCGGTTGCAGGAGAAACCCTTACTCTGGTTTCTCAGTCTGTTTCCCAGTGCCGGTTTGAAGTGCCTGCCGTTTTCACTGTAAAACCGTGTTGGAGCTTGTACCTCCCCATATATATGTATGGAGTGGAGTTGGCAACTGAAAAGAAACTTTGTGTTCCCTTCAAGCTAGGTGAAGGACGGCTTTCACACACACTTATCTCTCAGAACTGAGCATGTGGAGAGACGTTCGTTCATCCAGCACAAAGGGAACGGGTTGCAGGAGAAACCCTTACTCTGGTTTCTCAGTCTGTTTCCTAGTGCCGGTTTGAAGTGCCTGCCGTTTTCACTGTAAAACCGAGTTGGAGCTTGTACCTCCCCATATATATGTATGG
This sequence comes from Vicugna pacos, assembly GCF_048564905.1. Lineage (NCBI taxonomy): Eukaryota > Metazoa > Chordata > Mammalia > Artiodactyla > Camelidae > Vicugna > Vicugna pacos. The sequence goes on along the minus strand of NC_133008.1, from coordinate 2,989,882 downwards.
AGTGGAGTTGGCAACTGAAAAGAAACTTTGTGTTCCCTTCAAGCTAGGTGAAGGACGGCTTTCACACACACTTATCTCTCAGAACTGAGCATGTGGAGAGACGTTCGTTCATCCAGCACAAAGGGAACGGTTTGCAGGAGAAACGTTTACTCTGGTTTCTCAGTCTGTTTCCTAGTGCCGGTTTGAAGTGCCTGCCGTTTTCACTGTAAAACCGAGTTGGAGCTTGTACCTCCCCATATATATGTATGGAGTGGAGTTGGCAACTGAAAAGAAACTTTGTGTTCCCTTCAAGCTATGTGAAGGACCGCTTTCACACACAATTATCTCTCAGAACTGAGCATGTGGAGAGACATTCTTTCATCCAGCACAAAGGGAACGGGTTGCAGGAGAATCCCTTACTCTGGTTTCTCAGTCTGTTTCCCAGTGCCGGTTTGAAGTGCCTGCCGTTTTCACTGTAAAACCGAGTTAGAGCTTGTTCCTCCCCATAAATATGTATGGAGTGGTGTTGGCAACTGAAAAGAAACTTTGTGTTCCCTTCAAGCTAGGTGAAGGACGGCTTTCACACACACTTATCTCTCAGAACTGAGCATGTGGAGAGACGTTCGTTCATCCAGCACAAAGGGAACGGGTTCTAGGAGAAACCCTTACTCTGGTTTCTCAGTCTGTTTCCTAGTGCCGGTTTGAAGTGCCTGCCGTTTTCACTGTAAAACCGAGTTGGAGCTTGTACCTCCCCATATATATGTATGGAGTGGAGTTGGCAACTGAAAAGAAACTTTGTGTTCCCTTCAAGCTAGGTGAAGGACGGCTTTCACACACACTTATCTCTCAGAACTGAGCATGTGGAGAGACGTTCGTTCATCCAGCACAAAGGGAACGGGTTGCAGGAGAAACCCTTACTCTGGTTTCTCAGTCTGTTTCCCAGTGCCGGTTTGAAGTGCCTGCCGTTTTCACTGTAAAACCGAGTTGGAGCTTGTACCTCCCCATATATATGTATGGAGTGGAGTTGGCAACTGAAAAGAAACTTTGTGTTCCCTTCAAGCTAGGTGAAGGACGGCTTTCACACACACTTATCTCTCAGAACTGAACATGTGGAGAGACGTTCGTTCATCCAGCACAAAGGGAACGGGATGCAGGAGAAACCCTTACTCTGGTTTCTCAGTCTGTTTCCTAGTGCCGGTTTGAAGTGCCTGCCGTTTTCACTGTAAAACCGAGTTGGAGCTTGTACCTCCCCATATATATGTATGGAGTGGAGTTGGCAACTAAAAAGAAACTTTGTGTTCCCTTCAAGCTAGGTGAAGGACGGCTTTCACACACACTTATCTCTCAGAACTGAGCATGTGGAGAGACGTTCGTTCATCCAGCACAAAGGGAACCGGTTGCAGGAGAAACCCTTACTCTGGTTTCTCAGTCTGTTTCCCAGTGCCGGTTTGAAGTGCCTGCCGTTTTCACTGTAAAACCGTGTTGGAGCTTGTACCTCCCCATATATATGTATGGAGTGGAGTTGGCAACTGAAAAGAAACTTTGTGTTCCCTTCAAGCTAGGTGAAGGACGGCTTTCACACACACTTATCTCTCAGAACTGAGCATGTGGAGAGACGTTCGTTCATCCAGCACAAAGGGAACGGGTTGCAGGAGAAACCCTTACTCTGGTTTCTCAGTCTGTTTCCTAGTGCCGGTTTGAAGTGCCTGCCGTTTTCACTGTAAAACCGAGTTGGAGCTTGTACCTCCCCATATATATGTATGGAGTGGAGTTGGCAACTGAAAAGAAACTTTGTGTTCCCTTCAAGCTAGGTGAAGGACGGCTTTCACACACACTTATCTCTCAGAACTGAGCATGTGGAGAGACGTTCGTTCATCCAGCACAAAGGGAACGGTTTGCAGGAGAAACCCTTACTCTGGTTTCTCAGTCTGTTTCCTAGTGCCGGTTTGAAGTGCCTGCCGTTTTCACTGTAAAACCGAGTTGGAGCTTGTACCTCCCCATATATATGTATGGAGTGGAGTTGGCAACTGAAAAGAAACTTTGTGTTCCCTTCAAGCTATGTGAAGGACCGCTTTCACACACAATTATCTCTCAGAACTGAGCATGTGGAGAGACATTCTTTCATCCAGCACAAAGGGAACGGGTTGCAGGAGAATCCCTTACTCTGGTTTCTCAGTCTGTTTCCCAGTGCCGGTTTGAAGTGCCTGCCGTTTTCACTGTAAAACCGAGTTAGAGCTTGTTCCTCCCCATAAATATGTATGGAGTGGTGTTGGCAACTGAAAAGAAACTTTGTGTTCCCTTCAAGCTAGGTGAAGGACGGCTTTCACACACACTTATCTCTCAGAACTGAGCATGTGGAGAGACGTTCGTTCATCCAGCACAAAGGGAACGGGTTCTAGGAGAAACCCTTACTCTGGTTTCTCAGTCTGTTTCCTAGTGCCGGTTTGAAGTGCCTGCCGTTTTCACTGTAAAACCGAGTTGGAGCTTGTACCTCCCCATATATATGTATGGAGTGGAGTTGGCAACTGAAAAGAAACTTTGTGTTCCCTTCAAGCTAGGTGAAGGACGGCTTTCACACACACTTATCTCTCAGAACTGAGCATGTGGAGAGACGTTCGTTCATCCAGCACAAAGGGAACGGGTTGCAGGAGAAACCCTTACTCTGGTTTCTCAGTCTGTTTCCTAGTGCCGGTTTGAAGTGCCTGCCGTTTTCACTGTAAAACCGAGTTGGAGCTTGTACCTCCCCATATATATGTATGGAGTGGAGTTGGCAACTGAAAAGAAACTTTGTGTTCCCTTCAAGCTAGGTGAAGGACGGCTTTCACACACACTTATCTCTCAGAACTGAGCATGTGGAGAGACGTTCGTTCATCCAGCACAAAGGGAACGGGTTGCAGGAGAAACCCTTACTCTGGTTTCTCAGTCTGTTTCCTAGTGCCGGTTTGAAGTGCCTGCCGTTTTCACTGTAAAACCGAGTTGGAGCTTGTACCTCCCCATATATATGTATGGAGTGGAGTTGGCAACTGAAAAGAAACTTTGTGTTCCCTTCAAGCTAGGTGAAGGACGGCTTTCACACACACTTATCTCTCAGAACTGAGCATGTGGAGAGACGTTCGTTCATCCAGCACAAAGGGAACGGGTTGCAGGAGAAACCCTTACTCTGGTTTCTCAGTCTGTTTCCTAGTGCCGGTTTGAAGTGCCTGCCGTTTTCACTGTAAAACCGAGTTGGAGCTTGTTCCTCCCCATATATATGTATGGAGTGGAGTTGACAACTGAAAAGAAACTTTGTGTTCCCTTCAAGCTAGGTGAAGGACGGCTTTCACACACACTAATCTCTCAGAACTGAGCATGTGGAGAGACGTTCGTTCATCCAGCACAAAGGGAACGGGTTGCAGGAGAAACCCTTACTCTGGTTTCTCAGTCTGTTTCCCAGTGCCGGTTTGAAGTGCCTGCCGTTTTCACTGTAAAACCGAGTTGGAGCTTGTACCTCCCCATATATATGTATGGAGTGGAGTTGGCAACTGAAAAGAAACTTTGTGTTCCCTTCAAGCTAGGTGAAGGACGGCTTTCACACACACTTATCTCTCAGAACTGAACATGTGGAGAGACGTTCGTTCATCCAGCACAAAGGGAACGGGATGCAGGAGAAACCCTTACTCTGGTTTCTCAGTCTGTTTCCTAGTGCCGGTTTGAAGTGCCTGCCGTTTTCACTGTAAAACCGAGTTGGAGCTTGTACCTCCCCATATATATGTATGGAGTGGAGTTGGCAACTAAAAAGAAACTTTGTGTTCCCTTCAAGCTAGGTGAAGGACGGCTTTCACACACACTTATCTCTCAGAACTGAGCATGTGGAGAGACGTTCGTTCATCCAGCACAAAGGGAACCGGTTGCAGGAGAAACCCTTACTCTGGTTTCTCAGTCTGTTTCCCAGTGCCGGTTTGAAGTGCCTGCCGTTTTCACTGTAAAACCGTGTTGGAGCTTGTACCTCCCCATATATATGTATGGAGTGGAGTTGGCAACTGAAAAGAAACTTTGTGTTCCCTTCAAGCTAGGTGAAGGACGGCTTTCACACACACTTATCTCTCAGAACTGAGCATGTGGAGAGACGTTCGTTCATCCAGCACAAAGGGAACGGGTTGCAGGAGAAACCCTTACTCTGGTTTCTCAGTCTGTTTCCTAGTGCCGGTTTGAAGTGCCTGCCGTTTTCACTGTAAAACCGAGTTGGAGCTTGTACCTCCCCATATATATGTATGGAGTGGAGTTGGCAACTGAAAAGAAACTTTGTGTTCCCTTCAAGCTAGGTGAAGGACGGCTTTCACACACACTTATCTCTCAGAACTGAGCATGTGGAGAGACGTTCGTTCATCCAGCACAAAGGGAACGGTTTGCAGGAGAAACCCTTACTCTGGTTTCTCAGTCTGTTTCCTAGTGCCGGTTTGAAGTGCCTGCCGTTTTCACTGTAAAACCGAGTTGGAGCTTGTACCTCCCCATATATATGTATGGAGTGGAGTTGGCAACTGAAAAGAAACTTTGTGTTCCCTTCAAGCTATGTGAAGGACCGCTTTCACACACAATTATCTCTCAGAACTGAGCATGTGGAGAGACATTCTTTCATCCAGCACAAAGGGAACGGGTTGCAGGAGAATCCCTTACTCTGGTTTCTCAGTCTGTTTCCCAGTGCCGGTTTGAAGTGCCTGCCGTTTTCACTGTAAAACCGAGTTAGAGCTTGTTCCTCCCCATATATATGTATGGAGTGGAGTTGGCAAGTGAAAAGAAACTTTGTGTTCCCTTCAAGCTAGGTGAAGGACGGCTTTCACACACACTTATCTCTCAGAACTGAGCATGTGGAGAGATGTTCGTTCATCCAGCACAAAGGGAACGGGTTCTAGGAGAAACCCTTACTCTGGTTTCTCAGTCTGTTTCCTAGTGCCGGTTTGAAGTGCCTGCCGTTTTCACTGTAAAACCGAGTTGGAGCTTGTACCTCCCCATATATATGTATGGAGTGGAGTTGGCAACTGAAAAGAAACTTTGTGTTCCCTTCAAGCTAGGTGAAGGACGGCTTTCACACACACTTATCTCTCAGAACTGAGCATGTGGAGAGACGTTCGTTCATCCAGCACAAAGGGAACGGGTTGCAGGAGAAACCCTTACTCTGGTTTCTCAGTCTGTTTCCTAGTGCCGGTTTGAAGTGCCTGCCGTTTTCACTGTAAAACCGAGTTGGAGCTTGTACCTCCCCATATATATGTATGGAGTGGAGTTGGCAACTGAAAAGAAACTTTGTGTTCCCTTCAAGCTAGGTGAAGGACGGCTTTCACACACACTTATCTCTCAGAACTGAGCATGTGGAGAGACGTTCGTTCATCCAGCACAAAGGGAACGGGTTGCAGGAGAAACCCTTACTCTGGTTTCTCAGTCTGTTTCCTAGTGCCGGTTTGAAGTGCCTGCCGTTTTCACTGTAAAACCGAGTTGGAGCTTGTACCTCCCCATATATATGTATGGAGTGGAGTTGGCAACTGAAAAGAAACTTTGTGTTCCCTTCAAGCTAGGTGAAGGACGGCTTTCACACACACTTATCTCTCAGAACTGAGCATGTGGAGAGACGTTCGTTCATCCAGCACAAAGGGAACGGGTTGCAGGAGAAACCCTTACTCTGGTTTCTCAGTCTGTTTCCTAGTGCCGGTTTGAAGTGCCTGCCGTTTTCACTGTAAAACCGAGTTGGAGCTTGTTCCTCCCCATATATATGTATGGAGTGGAGTTGACAACTGAAAAGAAACTTTGTGTTCCCTTCAAGCTAGGTGAAGGACGGCTTTCACACACACTTATCTCTCAGAACTGAGCATGTGGAGAGACGTTCGTTCATCCAGCACAAAGGGAACGGGTTGCAGGAGAAACCCTTACTCTGGTTTCTCAGTCTGTTTCCCAGTGCCGGTTTGAAGTGCCTGCCGTTTTCACTGTAAAACCGAGTTGGAGCTTGTACCTCCCCATATATATGTATGGAGTGGAGTTGGCAACTGAAAAGAAACTTTGTGTTCCCTTCAAGCTAGGTGAAGGACGGCTTTCACACACACTTATCTCTCAGAACTGAGCATGTGGAGAGACGTTCGTTCATCCAGCACAAAGGGAACCGGTTGCAGGAGAAACCCTTACTCTGGTTTCTCAGTCTGTTTCCCAGTGCCGGTTTGAAGTGCCTGCCGTTTTCACTGTAAAACCGTGTTGGAGCTTGTACCTCCCCATATATATGTATGGAGTGGAGTTGGCAACTGAAAAGAAACTTTGTGTTCCCTTCAAGCTAGGTGAAGGACGGCTTTCACACACACTTATCTCTCAGAACTGAGCATGTGGAGAGACGTTCGTTCATCCAGCACAAAGGGAACGGGTTGCAGGAGAAACCCTTACTCTGGTTTCTCAGTCTGTTTCCTAGTGCCGGTTTGAAGTGCCTGCCGTTTTCACTGTAAAACCGAGTTGGAGCTTGTACCTCCCCATATATATGTATGGAGTGGAGTTGGCAACTGAAAAGAAACTTTGTGTTCCCTTCAAGCTAGGTGAAGGACGGCTTTCACACACACTTATCTCTCAGAACTGAGCATGTGGAGAGACGTTCGTTCATCCAGCACAAAGGGAACGGTTTGCAGGAGAAACCCTTACTCTGGTTTCTCAGTCTGTTTCCTAGTGCCGGTTTGAAGTGCCTGCCGTTTTCACTGTAAAACCGAGTTGGAGCTTGTACCTCCCCATATATATGTATGGAGTGGAGTTGGCAACTGAAAAGAAACTTTGTGTTCCCTTCAAGCTATGTGAAGGACCGCTTTCACACACAATTATCTCTCAGAACTGAGCATGTGGAGAGACATTCTTTCATCCAGCACAAAGGGAACGGGTTGCAGGAGAATCCCTTACTCTGGTTTCTCAGTCTGTTTCCCAGTGCCGGTTTGAAGTGCCTGCCGTTTTCACTGTAAAACCGAGTTAGAGCTTGTTCCTCCCCATAAATATGTATGGAGTGGTGTTGGCAACTGAAAAGAAACTTTGTGTTCCCTTCAAGCTAGGTGAAGGACGGCTTTCACACACACTTATCTCTCAGAACTGAGCATGTGGAGAGACGTTCGTTCATCCAGCACAAAGGGAACGGGTTCTAGGAGAAACCCTTACTCTGGTTTCTCAGTCTGTTTCCTAGTGCCGGTTTGAAGTGCCTGCCGTTTTCACTGTAAAACCGAGTTGGAGCTTGTACCTCCCCATATATATGTATGGAGTGGAGTTGGCAACTGAAAAGAAACTTTGTGTTCCCTTCAAGCTAGGTGAAGGACGGCTTTCATACACACTTATCTCTCAGAACTGAGCATGTGGAGAGACGTTCGTTCATCCAGCACAAAGGGAACGGGTTGCAGGAGAAACCCTTACTCTGGTTTCTCAGTCTGTTTCCTAGTGCCGGTTTGAAGTGCCTGCCGTTTTCACTGTAAAACCGAGTTGGAGCTTGTACCTCCCCATATATATGTATGGAGTGGAGTTGGCAACTGAAAAGAAACTTTGTGTTCCCTTCAAGCTAGGTGAAGGACGGCTTTCACACACACTTATCTCTCAGAACTGAGCATGTGGAGAGACGTTCGTTCATCCAGCACAAAGGGAACGGGTTGCAGGAGAAACCCTTACTCTGGTTTCTCAGTCTGTTTCCTAGTGCCGGTTTGAAGTGCCTGCCGTTTTCACTGTAAAACCGAGTTGGAGCTTGTACCTCCCCATATATATGTATGGAGTGGAGTTGGCAACTGAAAAGAAACTTTGTGTTCCCTTCAAGCTAGGTGAAGGACGGCTTTCACACACACTTATCTCTCAGAACTGAGCATGTGGAGAGACGTTCGTTCATCCAGCACAAAGGGAACGGGTTGCAGGAGAAACCCTTACTCTGGTTTCTCAGTCTGTTTCCTAGTGCCGGTTTGAAGTGCCTGCCGTTTTCACTGTAAAACCGAGTTGGAGCTTGTTCCTCCCCATATATATGTATGGAGTGGAGTTGACAACTGAAAAGAAACTTTGTGTTCCCTTCAAGCTATGTGAAGGACGGCTTTCACACACACTTATCTCTCAGAACTGAGCATGTGGAGAGACGTTCGTTCATCCAGCACAAAGGGAACGGGTTGCAGGAGAAACCCTTACTCTGGTTTCTCAGTCTGTTTCCCAGTGCCGGTTTGAAGTGCCTGCCGTTTTCACTGTAAAACCGTGTTGGAGCTTGTACCTCCCCATATATATGTATGGATTGGAGTTGGCAACTGAAAAGAAACTTTGTGTTCCCTTCAAGCTAGGTGAAGGACGGCTTTCACACACACTTATCTCTCAGAACTGAGCATGTGGAGAGACGTTCGTTCATCCAGCACAAAGGGAACGGGTTGCAGGAGAAACCCTTACTCTGGTTTCTCAGTCTGTTTCCTAGTGCCGGTTTGAAGTGCCTGCCGTTTTCACTGTAAAACCGAGTTGGAGCTTGTACCTCCCCATATATATGTATGGAGTGGAGTTGGCAACTGAAAAGAAAGTTTGTGTTCCCTTCAAGCTAGGTGAAGGACGGCTTTCACACACACTTATCTCTCAGAACTGAGCATGTGGAGAGACGTTCGTTCATCCAGCACAAAGGGAACGGGTTGCAGGAGAAACCCTTACTCTGGTTTCTCAGTCTGTTTCCTAGTGCCGGTTTGAAGTGCCTGCCGTTTTCACTGTAAAACCGAGTTGGAGCTTGTACCTCCCCATATATATGTATGGAGTGGAGTTGGCAACTGAAAAGAAAGTTTGTGTTCCCTTCAAGCTAGGTGAAGGACGGCTTTCACACACACTTATCTCTCAGAACTGAGCATGTGGAGAGACGTTCGTTCATCCAGCACAAAGGGAACGGGTTGCAGGAGAAACCCTTACTCTGGTTTCTCAGTCTGTTTCCTAGTGCCGGTTTGAAGTGCCTGCCGTTTTCACTGTAAAACCGAGTTGGAGCTTGTTCCTCCCCATATATATGTATGGAGTGGAGTTGACAACTGAAAAGAAACTTTGTGTTCCCTTCAAGCTAGGTGAAGGACGGCTTTCACACACACTTATCTCTCAGAACTGAGCATGTGGAGAGACGTTCGTTCATCCAGCACAAAGGGAACGGGTTGCAGGAGAAACCCTTACTCTGGTTTCTCAGTCTGTTTCCCAGTGCCGGTTTGAAGTGCCTGCCGTTTTCACTGTAAAACCGAGTTGGAGCTTGTACCTCCCCATATATATGTATGGAGTGGAGTTTGCAACTGAAAAGAAACTTTGTGTTCCCTTCAAGCTAGGTGAAGGACGGCTTTCACACACACTTATCTCTCAGAACTGAACATGTGGAGAGAAGTTCGTTCATCCAGCACAAAGGGAACGGGATGCAGGAGAAACCCTTACTCTGGTTTCTCAGTCTGTTTCCTAGTGCCGGTTTGAAGTGCCTGCCGTTTTCACTGTAAAACCGAGTTGGAGCTTGTACCTACCCATATATATGTATGGAGTGGAGTTGGCAACTGAAAAGAAACTTTGTGTTCCAGTCAAGCTAGGTGAAGGACGGCTTTCACACACACTTATCTCTCAGAACTGAGCATGTGGAGAGACGTTCGTTCATCCAGCACAAAGGGAACGGGTTGCAGGAGAAACCCTTACTCTGGTTTCTCAGTCTGTTTCCTAGTGCCGGTTTGAAGTGCCTGCCGTTTTCACTGTAAAACCGAGTTGGAGCTTGTACCTCCCCATATATATGTATGGAGTGGAGTTGGCAAAAGAAAAGAAACTTTGTTTTCCCTTCAAGCTAGGTGAAGGACGGCTTTCACACACACTTATCTCTCTGAACTGAGCATGTGGAGAGACGTTCGTTCATCCAGCACAAAGGGAACGGGTTGCAGGAGAAACCCTTACTCTGGTTTCTCAGTCTGTTTCCCAGTGCCGGTTTGCAGTGTCTGCCGTTTTCACTGTAAAACCGAGTTGGAGCTTGTTCCTCCCCATATATATTTATGGAGTGGAGTTGGCAACTGAAAAGAAACTTTGTGTTCCCTTCAAGCTAGGTGAAGGACGGCTTTCACACACACTTATCTCTCAGAACTGAGCATGTGGAGAGACGTTCTTTCATCCAGCACAAAGGGAACGGTTTGCACGAGAAACCCTTACTCTGGTTTCTCAGTCTGTTTCCCAGTGCCGGTGTGAAGTGCCTGCCGTTTTCACTGTAAAACCGAGTTGGAGCTTGTACCTCCCCTTATATATGTATGGAGTGGAGTTGGCAACTGAAAAGAAACTTTGTGTTCCCTTCAAGCTAGGTGAAGGACGGCTTTCACACACACTTATCTCTTAGAACTGAGCATGTGGAGAGACGTTCGTTCATCCAGCACAAAGGGAACGGGTTGCAGGAGAAACCCTTACTCTGGTTTCTCAGTCTGTTTCCCAGTGCCGGTTTGAAGTGCCTGCCGTTTTCACTGTAAAACCGTGTTGGAGCTTGTACCTCCCCATATATATGTATGGAGTGGAGTTGGCAAATGAAAAGAAACTTTGTGTTCCCTTCAAGCTAGGTGAAGGACGGCTTTCACACACACTTATCTCTCAGAACTGAGCATGTGGAGAGACGTTCGTTCATCCAGCACAAAGGGAACGGGTTGCAGGAGAAACCCTTACACTGGTTTCTCAGTCTGTTTCCTAGTGCCGGTTTGAAGTGCCTGCCGTATTCACTGTAAAACCGAGTTGGAGCTTGTACCTCCCCATATATATTTATGGAGTGGAGTTGGCAACTGAAAAGAAACTTTGTGTTCCCTTCAAGCTAGGTGAAGGACGGCTTTCACACACACTTATCTCTCAGAACTGAGCATGTGGAGAGACGTTCTTTCATCCAGCACAAAGGGAACGGGTTGCAGGAGAATCCCTTACTCTGGTTTCTCAGTCTGTTTCCCAGTGCCGGTTTGAAGTGCCTGCCGTTTTCACTGTAAAACCGAGTTGGAGCTTGTTCCTCCCCATAAATATGTATGGAGTGGTGTTGGCAACTGAAAAGAAACTTTGTGTTCCCTTCAAGCTAGGTGAAGGACGGCTTTCACACACACTTATCTCTCAGAACTGAGCATGTGGAGAGACGTTCGTTCATCCAGCACAAAGGGAACGGGTTGCAGGAGAAACCCTTACTCTGGTTTCTCAGTCTGTTTCCTAGTGCCGGTTTGAAGTGCCTGCCGTTTTCACTGTAAAACCGAGTTGGAGCTTGTACCTCCCCATATATATGTATGGAGTGGAGTTGGCAACTGAAAAGAAACTTTGTGTTCCCTTCAAGCTAGGTGAAGGACGGCTTTCACACACACTTATCTCTCAGAACTGAGCATGTGGAGAGACGTTCGTTCATCCAGCACAAAGGGAACGGGTTGCAGGCGATACCCTTACTCTGGTTTCTCAGTCTGTTTCCTAGTGCCGGTTTGAAGTGCCTGCCGTTTTCACTGTAAAACCGAGTTGGAGCTTGTACCTCCCCATATATATGTATGGAGTGGAGTTGGCAACTGAAAAGAAACTTTGTGTTCCCTTCAAGCTAGGTGAAGGACGGCTTTCACACACACTTATCTCTCAGAACTGAGCATGTGGAGAGACGTTCGTTCATCCAGCACAAAGGGAACGGGTTGCAGGAGAAACCCTTACTCTGGTTTCTCAGTCTGTTTCCTAGTGCCGGTTTGAAGTGCCTGCCGTTTTCACTGTAAAACCGAGTTGGAGCTTGTACCTCCCCATATATATGTATGGAGTGGAGTTGGCAACTGAAAAGAAACTTTGTGTTCCCTTCAAGCTAGGTGAAGGACGGCTTTCACACACACTTATCTCTCAGAACTGAGCATGTGGAGAGACGTTCTTTCATGCAGCACAAAGGGAACGGGTTGCAGGAGAAACCCTTACTCTGGTTTCTCAGTCTGTTTCCTAGTGCCGGTTTGAAGTGCCTGCCGTTTTCACTGTAAAACCGAGTTGGAGCTTGTACCTCCCCATATATATGTATGGAGTGGAGTTGGCAACTGAAAAGAAAGTTTGTGTTCCCTTCAAGCTAGGTGAAGGACGGCTTTCACACACACTTATCTCTCAGAACTGAGCATGTGGAGAGACGTTCGTTCATCCAGCACAAAGGGAACGGTTTGCAGGAGAAACCCTTACTCCGGATTCTCAGTCTGTTTCCTAGTGCCGGTTTGAAGTGCCTGCCGTTTTCACTGTAAAACCGAGTTGGAGCTTGTACCTCCCCATATATATGTATGGAGTGGAGTTGGCAACTGAAAAGAAACTTTGTGTTCCCTTCAAGCTAGGTGAAGGACGGCTTTCACACACACTTATCTCTCAGAACTGAACATGTGGAGAGACGTTCGTTCATCCAGCACAAAGGGAACGGGATGCAGGAGAAACCCTTACTCTGGTTTCTCAGTCTGTTTCCTAGTGCCGGTTTGAAGTGCCTGCCGTTTTCACTGTAAAACCGAGTTGGAGCTTGTACCTCCCCATATATATGTATGGAGTGGAGTTGGCAACTGAAAAGAAACTTTGTGTTCCCTTCAAGCTAGGTGAAGGACGGCTTTCACACACACTTATCTCTCAGAACTGAGCATGTGGAGAGACGTTCGTTCATCCACCACAAAGGGAACCGGTTGCAGGAGAAACCCTTACTCTGGTTTCTCAGTCTGTTTCCCAGTGCCGGTTTGAAGTGCCTGCCGTTTTCACTGTAAAACCGAGTTGGAGCTTGTACCTCCCCATATATATGTATGGAGTGGAGTTGGCAACTGAAAAGAAACTTTGTGTTCCCTTCAAGCTAGGTGAAGGACGGCTTTCACACACACTTATCTCTCAGAACTGAGCATGTGGAGAGACGTTCGTTCATCCAGCACAAAGGGAACGGGTTGCAGGAGAAACCCTTACTCTGGTTTCTCAGTCTGTTTCCTAGTGCCGGTTTGAAGTGCCTGCCGTTTTCACTGTAAAACCGAGTTGGAGCTTGTTCCTCCCCATATATATGTATGGAGTGGAGTTGGCAACTGAAAAGAAACTTTGTGTTCCCTTCAAGCTAGGTGAAGGACGGCTTTCACACACACTTATCTCTCAGAACTGAGCATGTGGAGAGACGTTCGTTCATCCAGCACAAAGGGAAAGGTTGCAGGAGAAAAACTTATTCTGGATTCTCAGTCTGTTTCCTAGTGCCGGTTTGAATTGCCTGCCGTTTTCACTGTAAAACCGAGTTATAGCTTGTACCTCCCCATATATATGTATGGATTGGAGTTTGCAACTGAAAAGAAACTTTGTGTTCCCTTCAAGCTAGGTGAAGGACGGCTTTCACACACACTTATCTCTCAGAACTGAACATGTGGAGAGACGTTCGTTCATCCAGCCCAAAGGGAACGGGATGCAGGAGAAACCCTTACTGTGGTTTCTCAGTCTGTTTCCTAGTGCCGGTTTGAAGTGCCTGCCGTTTTCACTGTAAAACCCAGTTGGAGCTTGTACCTCCCCATATATATGTATGGAGTGGAGTTGACAACTGAAAAGAAACTTTGTGTTCCCTTCAAGCTCGGTGAAGGACGGCTTTCACACACACTTTTCTCTCAGAACTGAGCATGTGGAGAGACGTTCGTTCATCCAGCACAAAGGGAACGGGTTGCAGGAGAAACCCTTACTCTGGTTTCTCAGTCTGTTTCCTAGTGCCGGTTTGAAGTGCCTGCCGTTTTCACTGTAAAACCGAGTTGGAGCTTGTACCTCCCCATATATATGTATGGAGTGGAGTTGGCAACTGAAAAGAAACTTTGTGTTCCCTTCAAGCTAGGTGAAGGACGGCTTTCACACACACTTATCTCTTAGAACTGAGCTTGTGGAGAGACGTTCGTTCATCCAGCACAAAGGGAACGGGTTGCAGGAGAAACCCTTACTCTGGTTTCTCAGTCTGTTTCCCAGTGCCGGTTTGAAGTGCCTGCCGTTTTCACTGTAAAACCGTGTTGGAGCTTGTACCTCCCCATATATATGTATGGAGTGGAGTTGGCAAATGAAAAGAAACTTTGTGTTCCCTTCAAGCTAGGTGAAGGACGGCTTTCACACACACTTATCTCTCAGAACTGAGCATGTAGAGAGACGTTCGTTCATCCAGCACAAAGGGAACGGGTTGCAGGAGAAACCCTTACTCTGGTTTCTCAGTCTGTTTCCTAGTGCCGGTTTGAAGTGCCTGCCGTTTTCACTGTAAAACCGAGTTGGAGCTTGTACCTCCCCATATATATGTATGGAGTGGAGTTGGCAACTGTAAAGAAACTTTGTGTTCCCTTCAAGCTAGGTGAAGGACCGCTTTCACACACACTTATCTCTCAGAACTGAGCATGTGGAGAGACGTTCTTTCATCCAGCACAAAGGGAACGGGTTGCAGGAGAATCCCTTACTCTGGTTTCTCAGTCTGTTTCCCAGTGCCGGTTTGAAGTGCCTGCCGTTTTCACTGTAAAACCGAGTTGGAGCTTGTACCTCCCCATATATATGTATGGAGTGGAGTTGGCAACTGAAAAGAAACTTTGTGTTCCCTTCAAGCTAGGTGAAGGACGTCTTTCACACACACTTATCTCTCAGAACTGAGCATGTGGAGAGACGTTCGTTCATCCAGCACAAAGGGAACGGGTTGCAGGAGAAACCCTTACTCTGGTTTCTCAGTCTGTTTCCTAGTGCCGGTTTGAAGTGCCTGCCGTTTTCACTGTAAAACCGAGTTGGAGCTTGTACCTCCCCATATATATGTATGGAGTGGAGTTGGCAACTGAAAAGAAACTTTGTGTTCCCTTCAAGCTAGGTGAAGGACGGCTTTCACACACACTTATCTCTCAGAACTGAGCATGTGGAGAGACGTTCGTTCATCCAGCACAAAGGGAACGGTTTGCAGGAGAAACCCTTACTCTGGTTTCTCAGTCTGTTTCCTAGTGCCGGTTTGAAGTGCCTGCCGTTTTCACTGTAAAACCGAGTTGGAGCTTGTACCTCCCCATATATATGTATGGAGTGGAGTTGGCAACTGAAAAGAAACTTTTTGTTCCCTTCAAGCTATGTGAAGGACCGCTTTCACACACAATTATCTCTCAGAACTGAGCATGTGGAGAGACATTCTTTCATCCAGCACAAAGGGAACGGGTTGCAGGAGAATCCCTTACTCTGGTTTCTCAGTCTGTTTCCCAGTGCCGGTTTGAAGTGCCTGCCGTTTTCACTGTAAAACCGAGTTAGAGCTTGTTCCTCCCCATAAATATGTATGGAGTGGTGTTGGCAACTGAAAAGAAACTTTGTGTTCCCTTCAAGCTAGGTGAAGGACGGCTTTCACACACACTTATCTCTCAGAACTGAGCATGTGGAGAGACGTTCGTTCATCCAGCACAAAGGGAACGGGTTCTAGGAGAAACCCTTACTCTGGTTTCTCAGTCTGTTTCCTAGTGCCGGTTTGAAGTGCCTGCCGTTTTCACTGTAAAACCGAGTTGGAGCTTGTACCTCCCCATATATATGTATGGAGTGGAGTTGGCAACTGAAAAGAAACTTTGTGTTCCCTTCAAGCTAGGTGAAGGACGGCTTTCATACACACTTATCTCTCAGAACTGAGCATGTGGAGAGACGTTCGTTCATCCAGCACAAAGGGAACGGGTTGCAGGAGAAACCCTTACTCTGGTTTCTCAGTCTGTTTCCTAGTGCCGGTTTGAAGTGCCTGCCGTTTTCACTGTAAAACCGAGTTGGAGCTTGTTCCTCCCCATATATATGTATGGAGTGGAGTTGGCAACTGAAAAGAAACTTTGTGTTCCCTTCAAGCTAGGTGAAGGACGGCTTTCACACACACTTATCTCTCAGAACTGAGCATGTGGAGAGACGTTCGTTCATCCAGCACAAAGGGAACGGTTGCAGGAGAAAAACTTATTCTGGATTCTCAGTCTGTTTCCTAGTGCCGGTTTGAATTGCCTGCCGTTTTCACTGTAAAACCGAGTTATAGCTTGTACCTCCCCATATATATGTATGGAGTGGAGTTTGCAACTGAAAAGAAACTTTGTGTTCCCTTCAAGCTAGGTGAAGGACGGCTTTCACACACACTTATCTCTCAGAACTGAACATGTGGAGAGACGTTCGTTCATCCAGCCCAAAGGGAACGGGATGCAGGAGAAACCCTTACTCTGGTTTCTCAGTCTGTTTCCTAGTGCCGGTTTGAAGTGCCTGCCGTTTTCACTGTAAAACCCAGTTGGAGCTTGTACCTCCCCATATATATGTATGGAGTGGAGTTGACAACTGAAAAGAAACTTTGTGTTCCCTTCAAGCTAGGTGAAGGACGGCTTTCACACACACTTTTCTCTCAGAACTGAGCATGTGGAGAGACGTTCGTTCATCCAGCACAAAGGGAACGGGTTGCAGGAGAAACCCTTACTCTGGTTTCTCAGTCTGTTTCCTAGTGCCGGTTTGAAGTGCCTGCCGTTTTCACTGTAAAACCGAGTTGGAGCTTGTACCTCCCCATATATATGTATGGAGTGGAGTTGGCAACTGAAAAGAAACTTTGTGTTCCCTTCAAGCTAGGTGAAGGACGGCTTTCACACACACTTATCTCTCAGAACTGAGCATGTGGAGAGACGTTCGTTCATCCAGCACAAAGGGAACGGTTTGCAGGAGAAACCCTTACTCTGGTTTCTCAGTCTGTTTCCTAGTGCCGGTTTGAAGTGCCTGCCGTTTTCACTGTAAAACCGAGTTGGAGCTTGTACCTCCCCATATATATGTATGGAGTGGAGTTGGCAACTGAAAAGAAACTTTGTGTTCCCTTCAAGCTATGTGAAGGACCGCTTTCACACACAATTATCTCTCAGAACTGAGCATGTGGAGAGACATTCTTTCATCCAGCACAAAGGGAACGGGTTGCAGGAGAATCCCTTACTCTGGTTTCTCAGTCTGTTTCCCAGTGCCGGTTTGAAGTGCCTGCCGTTTTCACTGTAAAACCGAGTTAGAGCTTGTTCCTCCCCATAAATATGTATGGAGTGGTGTTGGCAACTGAAAAGAAACTTTGTGTTCCCTTCAAGCTAGGTGAAGGACGGCTTTCACACACACTTATCTCTCAGAACTGAGCATGTGGAGAGACGTTCGTTCATCCAGCACAAAGGGAACGGGTTCTAGGAGAAACCCTTACTCTGGTTTCTCAGTCTGTTTCCTAGTGCCGGTTTGAAGTGCCTGCCGTTTTCACTGTAAAACCGAGTTGGAGCTTGTACCTCCCCATATATATGTATGGAGTGGAGTTGGCCACTGAAAAGAAACTTTGTGTTCCCTTCAAGCTAGGTGAAGGACGGCTTTCATACACACTTATCTCTCAGAACTGAGCATGTGGAGAGACGTTCGTTCATCCAGCACAAAGGGAACGGGTTGCAGGAGAAACCCTTACTCTGGTTTCTCAGTCTGTTTCCCAGTGCCGGTTTGAAGTGCCTGCCGTTTTCACTGTAAAACCGAGTTGGAGCTTGTACTTCCCCATATATATGTATGGAGTGGAGTTGGCAACTGAAAAGAAACTTTGTGTTCCCTTCAAGCTAGGTGAAGTACGGCTTTCACACACACTTATCTCTCAGAACTGAACATGTGGAGAGACGTTCGTTCATCCAGCACAAAGGGAACGGGATGCAGGAGAAACCCTTACTCTGGTTTCTCAGTCTGTTTCCTAGTGCCGGTTTGAAGTGCCTGCCGTTTTCACTGTAAAACCGAGTTGGAGCTTCTACCTCCCCATATATATGTATGGAGTGGAGTTGGCAACTAAAAAGAAACTTTGTGTTCCCTTCAAGCTAGGTGAAGGACGGCTTTCACACACACTTATCTCTCAGAACTGAGCATGTGGAGAGACGTTCGTTCATCCAGCACAAAGGGAACCGGTTGCAGGAGAAACCCTTACTCTGGTTTCTCAGTCTGTTTCCCAGTGCCGGTTTGAAGTGCCTGCCGTTTTCACTGTAAAACCGTGTTGGAGCTTGTACCTCCCCATATATATGTATGGAGTGGAGTTGGCAACTGAAAAGAAACTTTGTGTTCCCTTCAAGCTAGGTGAAGGACGGCTTTCACACACACTTATCTCTCAGATCTGAGCATGTGGAGAGACGTTCGTTCATCCAGCACAAAGGGAATGGGTTGCAGGAGAAACCCTTACTCTGGTTTCTCAGTCTGTTTCCTAGTGCCGGTTTGAAGTGCCTGCCGTTTTCACTGTAAAACCGAGTTGGAGCTTGTACCTCCCCATATATATGTATGGAGTGGAGTTGGCAACTGAAAAGAAACTTTGTGTTCCCTTCAAGCTATGTGAAGGACCGCTTTCATACACACTTATCTCTCAGAACTGAGCATGCGGAGAGACGTTCTTTCATCCAGCACAAAGGGAACGGGTTGCAGGAGAATCCCTTACTCTGGTTTCTCAGTCTGTTTCCCAGTGCCGGTTTGAAGTGCCTGCCGTTTTCACTGTAAAACCGAGTTGGAGCTTGTACCTCCCCATATATATGTATGGAGTGGAGTTGGCAACTGAAAAGAAACTTTGTGTTCCCTTCAAGCTAGGTGAAGGACGGCTTTCACACACACTTATCTCTCAGAACTGAGCATGTGGAGAGACGTTCGTTCATCCAGCACAAAGGGAACGGGTTGCAGGAGAAACCCTTACTCTGGTTTCTCAGTCTGTTTCCTAGTGCCGGTTTGAAGTGCCTGCCGTTTTCACTGTAAAACCGAGTTGGAGCTTGTACCTCCCCATATATATGTATGGAGTGGAGTTGGGAACTGAAAAGAAACTTTGTGTTCCCTTCAAGCTAGGTGAAGGACGGCTTTCACACACACTTATCTCTCAGAACTGAGCATGTGGAGAGACGTTCGTTCATCCAGCACAAAGGGAACGGGTTGCAGGAGAAACCCTTACTCTGGTTTCTCAGTCTGTTTCCTAGTGCCGGTTTGAAGTGCCTGCCGTTTTCACTGTAAAACCGAGTTGGAGCTTGTACCTCCCCATATATATGTATGGAGTGGAGTTGGCAACTGAAAAGAAACTTTGTGTTCCCTTCAAGCTAGGTGAAGGACGGCTTTCACACACACTTATCTCTCAGAACTGAGCATGTGGAGAGACGTTCGTTCATGCAGCACAAAGGGAACGGGTTGCAGGAGAAACCCTTACTCTGGTTTCTCAGTCTGTTTCCTAGTGCCGGTTTGAAGTGCCTGCCGTTTTCACTGTAAAACCGAGTTGGAGCTTGTACCTCCCCATATATATGTATGGAGTGGAGTTGGCAACTGAAAAGAAAGTTTGTGTTCCCTTCAAGCTAGGTGAAGGACGGCTTTCACACACACTTATCTCTCAGAACTGAGCATGTGGAGAGACGTTCCTTCATCCAGCACAAAGGGAACGGGTTGCAGGAGAAACCCTTACTCTGGTTTCTCAGTCTGTTTCCCAGTGCCGGTTTGAAGTGCCTGCCGTTTTCACTGTAAAACCGAGTTGGAGCTTGTACCTCCCCATATATATGTATGGAGTGGAGTTGGCAACTGAAAAGAAACTTTGTGTTCCCTTAAAGCTAGGTGAAGGACGGCTTTCACACACACTTATCTCTCAGAACTGAGCATGTGGAGAGACGTTCGTTCATCCAGCACAAAGGGAACGGGTTGCAGGAGAATCCCTTACTCTGGTTTCTCAGTCTGTTTCCCAGTGCCGGTTTGAAGTGCCTGCCGTTTTCATTGTAAAACCGAGTTGGAGCTTGTTCCTCCCCATAAATATGTATGGAGTGGTGTTGGCAACTGAAAAGAAACTTTGTGTTCCCTTCAAGCTAGGTGAAGGACGGCTTTCACACACACTTATCTCTCAGAACTGAGCATGTGGAGAGACGTTCGTTCATCCAGCACAAAGGGAACGGGTTCTAGGAGAAACCCTTACTCTGGTTTCTCAGTCTGTTTCCTAGTGCCGGTTTGAAGTGCCTGCCGTTTTCACTGTAAAACCGAGTTGGAGCTTGTACCTCCCCATATATATGTATGGAGTGGAGTTGGCAACTGAAAAGAAACTTTGTGTTCCCTTCAAGCTAGGTGAAGGACGGCTTTCACACACACTTATCTCTCAGAACTGAGCATGTGGAGAGACGTTCGTTCATCCAGCACAAAGGGAACGGGTTGCAGGAGAAACCCTTACTCTGGTTTCTCAGTCTGTTTCCTAGTGCCGGTTTGAAGTGCCTGCCGTTTTCACTGTAAAACCGAGTTGGAGCTTGTACCTCCCCATATATATGTATGGAGTGGAGTTGGCAACTGAAAAGAAAGTTTGTGTTCCCTTCAAGCTAGGTGAAGGACGGCTTTCACACACACTTATCTCTCAGAACTGAGCATGTGGAGAGACGTTCGTTCATCCAGCACAAAGGGAACGGGTTCTAGGAGAAACCCTTACTCTGATTTCTCAGTCTGTTTCCTAGTGCCGGTTTGAAGTGCCTGCCGTTTTCACTGTAAAACCGAGTTGGAGCTTGTACCTCCCCATATATATGTATGGAGTGGAGTTGGCAACTGAAAAGAAACTTTGTGTTCCCTTCAAGCTAGGTGAAGGACGGCTTTCACACACACTTATCTCTCAGAACTGAGCATGTGGAGAGACGTTCGTTCATCCAGCACAAAGGGAACGGGTTGCAGGAGAAACCCTTACTCTGGTTTCTCAGTCTGTTTCCTAGTGCCGGTTTGAAGTGCCTGCCGTTTTCACTGTAAAACCGAGTTGGAGCTTGTACCTCCCCATATATATGTATGGAGTGGAGTTGGCAACTGAAAAGAAACTTTGTGTTCCCTTCAAGCTAGGTGAAGGACGGCTTTCACACACACTTATCTCTCAGAACTGAGCATGTGGAGAGACGTTCGTTCATCCAGCACAAAGGGAACGGGTTGCAGGAGAAACCCTTACTCTGGTTTCTCAGTCTATTTCCTAGTGCCGGTTTGAAGTGCCTGCCGTTTTCACTGTAAAACCGAGTTGGAGCTTGTACCTCCCCATATATATGTATGGAGTGGAGTTGGCAACTGAAAAGAAACTTTGTGTTCCCTTCAAGCTAGGTGAAGGACGGCTTTCACACACACTTATCTCTCAGAACTGAGCATGTGGAGAGACGTTCTTTCATGCAGCACAAAGGGAACGGGTTGCAGGAGAAACCCTTACTCTGGTTTCTCAGTCTGTTTCCTAGTGCCGGTTTGAAGTGCCTGCCGTTTTCACTGTAAAACCGAGTTGGAGCTTGTACCTCCCCATATATATGTATGGAGTGGAGTTGGCAACTGAAAAGAAACTTTGTGTTCCCTTCAAGCTAGGTGAAGGACGGCTTTCACACACACTTATCTCTCAGAACTGAGCATGTGGAGAGACGTTCCTTCATCCAGCACAAAGGGAACGGGTTGCAGGAGAAACCCTTACTCTGGTTTCTCAGTCTGTTTCCTAGTGCCGGTTTGAAGTGCCTGCCGTTTTCACTGTAAAACCGAGTTGGAGCTTGTACCTCCCCATATATATGTATGGAGTGGAGTTGGCAACTGAAAAGAAACTTTGTGTTCCCTTCAAGCTAGGTGAAGGACGGCTTTCACACACACTTATCTCTCAGAACTGAGCATGTGGAGAGACGTTCGTTCATCCAGCACAAAGGGAACGGGTTGCAGGAGAAACCCTTACTCTGGTTTCTCAGTCTGTTTCCTAGTGCCGGTTTGAAGTGCCTGCCGTTTTCACTGTAAAACCGAGTTGGAGCTTGTTCCTCCCCATATATATGTATGGAGTGGAGTTGACAACTTAAAAGAAACTTTGTGTTCCCTTCAAGCTAGGTGAAGGACGGCTTTCACACACACTTATCTCTCAGAACTGAGCATGTGGAGAGACGTTCGTTCATCCAGCACAAAGGGAACGGGTTGCAGGAGAAACCCTTACTCTGGTTTCTCAGTCTGTTTCCCAGTGCCGGTTTGAAGTGCCTGCCGTTTTCACTGTAAAACCGAGTTGGAGCTTGTACCTCCCCATATATATGTATGGAGTGGAGTTGGCAACTGAAAAGAAACTTTGTGTTCCCTTCAAGCTAGGTGAAGGACGGCTTTCACACACACTTATCTCTCAGAACTGAACATGTGGAGAGACGTTCGTTCATCCAGCACAAAGGGAACGGGATGCAGGAGAAACCCTTACTCTGGTTTCTCAGTCTGTTTCCTAGTGCCGGTTTGAAGTGCCTGCCGTTTTCACTGTAAAACCGAGTTGGAGCTTGTACCTCCCCATATATATGTATGGAGTGGAGTTGGCAACTAAAAAGAAACTTTGTGTTCCCTTCAAGCTAGGTGAAGGACGGCTTTCACACACACTTATCTCTCAGAACTGAGCATGTGGAGAGACGTTCGTTCATCCAGCACAAAGGGAACCGGTTGCAGGAGAAACCCTTACTCTGGTTTCTCAGTCTGTTTCCCAGTGCCGGTTTGAAGTGCCTGCCGTTTTCACTGTAAAACCGTGTTGGAGCTTGTACCTCCCCATATATATGTATGGAGTGGAGTTGGCAACTGAAAAGAAACTTTGTGTTCCCTTCAAGCTAGGTGAAGGACGGCTTTCACACACACTTATCTCTCAGAACTGAGCATGTGGAGAGACGTTCGTTCATCCAGCACAAAGGGAACGGGTTGCAGGAGAAACCCTTACTCTGGTTTCTCAGTCTGTTTCCTAGTGCCGGTTTGAAGTGCCTGCCGTTTTCACTGTAAAACCGAGTTGGAGCTTGTACCTCCCCATATATATGTATGGAGTGGAGTTGGCAACTGTAAAGAAACTTTGTGTTCCCTTCAAGCTAGGTGAAGGACCGCTTTCACACACACTTATCTCTCAGAACTGAGCATGTGGAGAGACGTTCTTTCATCCAGCACAAAGGGAACGGGTTGCAGGAGAATCCCTTACTCTGGTTTCTCAGTCTGTTTCCCAGTGCCGGTTTGAAGTGCCTGCCGTTTTCACTGTAAAACCGAGTTGGAGCTTGTTCCTCCCCATAAATATGTATGGAGTGGTGTTGACAACTGAAAAGAAACTTTGTGTTCCCTTCAAGCTAGGTGAAGGACGGCTTTCACACACACTTATCTCTCAGAACTGAGCATGTGGAGAGACGTTCGTTCATCCAGCACAAAGGGAACGGGTTCTAGGAGAAACCCTTACTCTGATTTCTCAGTCTGTTTCCTAGTGCCGGTTTGAAGTGCCTGCCGTTTTCACTGTAAAACCGAGTTGGAGCTTGTACCTCCCCATATATATGTATGGAGTGGAGTTGGCAACTGAAAAGAAACTTTGTGTTCCCTTCAAGCTAGGTGAAGGACGGCTTTCACACACACTTATCTCTCAGAACTGAGCATGTGGAGAGACGTTCGTTCATCCAGCACAAAGGGAACGGGTTGCAGGAGAAACCCTTACTCTGGTTTCTCAGTCTGTTTCCTAGTGCCGGTTTGAAGTGCCTGCCGTTTTCACTGTAAAACCGAGTTGGAGCTTGTACCTCCCCATATATATGTATGGAGTGGAGTTGGCAACTGAAAAGAAACTTTGTGTTCCCTTCAAGCTAGGTGAAGGACGGCTTTCACACACACTTATCTCTCAGAACTGAGCATGTGGAGAGACGTTCGTTCATCCAGCACAAAGGGAACGGGTTGCAGGAGAAACCCTTACTCTGGTTTCTCAGTCTATTTCCTAGTGCCGGTTTGAAGTGCCTGCCGTTTTCACTGTAAAACCGAGTTGGAGCTTGTACCTCCCCATATATATGTATGGAGTGGAGTTGGCAACTGAAAAGAAACTTTGTGTTCCCTTCAAGCTAGGTGAAGGACGGCTTTCACACACACTTATCTCTCAGAACTGAGCATGTGGAGAGACGTTCTTTCATGCAGCACAAAGGGAACGGGTTGCAGGAGAAACCCTTACTCTGGTTTCTCAGTCTGTTTCCTAGTGCCGGTTTGAAGTGCCTGCCGTTTTCACTGTAAAACCGAGTTGGAGCTTGTACCTCCCCATATATATGTATGGAGTGGAGTTGGCAACTGAAAAGAAACTTTGTGTTCCCTTCAAGCTAGGTGAAGGACGGCTTTCACACACACTTATCTCTCAGAACTGAGCATGTGGAGAGACGTTCCTTCATCCAGCACAAAGGGAACGGGTTGCAGGAGAAACCCTTACTCTGGTTTCTCAGTCTGTTTCCTAGTGCCGGTTTGAAGTGCCTGCCGTTTTCACTGTAAAACCGAGTTGGAGCTTGTACCTCCCCATATATATGTATGGAGTGGAGTTGGCAACTGAAAAGAAACTTTGTGTTCCCTTCAAGCTAGGTGAAGGACGGCTTTCACACACACTTATCTCTCAGAACTGAGCATGTGGAGAGACGTTCGTTCATCCAGCACAAAAGGAACGGGTTGCAGGAGAAACCCTTACTCTGGTTTCTCAGTCTGTTTCCTAGTGCCGGTTTGAAGTGCCTGCCGTTTTCACTGTAAAACCGAGTTGGAGCTTGTTCCTCCCCATATATATGTATGGAGTGGAGTTGACAACTTAAAAGAAACTTTGTGTTCCCTTCAAGCTAGGTGAAGGACGGCTTTCACACACACTTATCTCTCAGAACTGAGCATGTGGAGAGACGTTCGTTCATCCAGCACAAAGGGAACGGGTTGCAGGAGAAACCCTTACTCTGGTTTCTCAGTCTGTTTCCCAGTGCCGGTTTGAAGTGCCTGCCGTTTTCACTGTAAAACCGAGTTGGAGCTTGTACCTCCCCATATATATGTATGGAGTGGAGTTGGCAACTGAAAAGAAACTTTGTGTTCCCTTCAAGCTAGGTGAAGGACGGCTTTCACACACACTTATCTCTCAGAACTGAACATGTGGAGAGACGTTCGTTCATCCAGCACAAAGGGAACGGGATGCAGGAGAAACCCTTACTCTGGTTTCTCAGTCTGTTTCCTAGTGCCGGTTTGAAGTGCCTGCCGTTTTCACTGTAAAACCGAGTTGGAGCTTGTACCTCCCCATATATATGTATGGAGTGGAGTTGGCAACTAAAAAGAAACTTTGTGTTCCCTTCAAGCTAGGTGAAGGACGGCTTTCACACACACTTATCTCTCAGAACTGAGCATGTGGAGAGACGTTCGTTCATCCAGCACAAAGGGAACCGGTTGCAGGAGAAACCCTTACTCTGGTTTCTCAGTCTGTTTCCCAGTGCCGGTTTGAAGTGCCTGCCGTTTTCACTGTAAAACCGTGTTGGAGCTTGTACCTCCCCATATATATGTATGGAGTGGAGTTGGCAACTGAAAAGAAACTTTGTGTTCCCTTCAAGCTAGGTGAAGGACGGCTTTCACACACACTTATCTCTCAGAACTGAGCATGTGGAGAGACGTTCGTTCATCCAGCACAAAGGGAACGGGTTGCAGGAGAAACCCTTACTCTGGTTTCTCAGTCTGTTTCCTAGTGCCGGTTTGAAGTGCCTGCCGTTTTCACTGTAAAACCGAGTTGGAGCTTGTACCTCCCCATATATATGTATGGAGTGGAGTTGGCAACTGAAAAGAAACTTTGTGTTCCCTTCAAGCTAGGTGAAGGACGGCTTTCACACACACTTATCTCTCAGAACTGAGCATGTGGAGAGACGTTCGTTCATCCAGCACAAAGGGAACGGTTTGCAGGAGAAACCCTTACTCTGGTTTCTCAGTCTGTTTCCTAGTGCCGGTTTGAAGTGCCTGCCGTTTTCACTGTAAAACCGAGTTGGAGCTTGTACCTCCCCATATATATGTATGGAGTGGAGTTGGCAACTGAAAAGAAACTTTGTGTTCCCTTCAAGCTATGTGAAGGACCGCTTTCACACACAATTATCTCTCAGAACTGAGCATGTGGAGAGACATTCTTTCATCCAGCACAAAGGGAACGGGTTGCAGGAGAATCCCTTACTCTGGTTTCTCAGTCTGTTTCCCAGTGCCGGTTTGAAGTGCCTGCCGTTTTCACTGTAAAACCGAGTTAGAGCTTGTTCCTCCCCATAAATATGTATGGAGTGGTGTTGGCAACTGAAAAGAAACTTTGTGTTCCCTTCAAGCTAGGTGAAGGACGGCTTTCACACACACTTATCTCTCAGAACTGAGCATGTGGAGAGACGTTCGTTCATCCAGCACAAAGGGAACGGGTTCTAGGAGAAACCCTTACTCTGGTTTCTCAGTCTGTTTCCTAGTGCCGGTTTGAAGTGCCTGCCGTTTTCACTGTAAAACCGAGTTGGAGCTTGTACCTCCCCATATATATGTATGGAGTGGAGTTGGCAACTGAAAAGAAACTTTGTGTTCCCTTCAAGCTAGGTGAAGGACGGCTTTCACACACACTTATCTCTCAGAACTGAGCATGTGGAGAGACGTTCGTTCATCCAGCACAAAGGGAACGGGTTGCAGGAGAAACCCTTACTCTGGTTTCTCAGTCTGTTTCCTAGTGCCGGTTTGAAGTGCCTGCCGTTTTCACTGTAAAACCGAGTTGGAGCTTGTACCTCCCCATATATATGTATGGAGTGGAGTTGGCAACTGAAAAGAAACTTTGTGTTCCCTTCAAGCTAGGTGAAGGACGGCTTTCACACACACTTATCTCTCAGAACTGAGCATGTGGAGAGACGTTCGTTCATCCAGCACAAAGGGAACGGGTTGCAGGAGAAACCCTTACTCTGGTTTCTCAGTCTGTTTCCTAGTGCCGGTTTGAAGTGCCTGCCGTTTTCACTGTAAAACCGAGTTGGAGCTTGTACCTCCCCATATATATGTATGGAGTGGAGTTGGCAACTGAAAAGAAACTTTGTGTTCCCTTCAAGCTAGGTGAAGGACGGCTTTCACACACACTTATCTCTCAGAACTGAGCATGTGGAGAGACGTTCGTTCATCCAGCACAAAGGGAACGGGTTGCAGGAGAAACCCTTACTCTGGTTTCTCAGTCTGTTTCCTAGTGCCGGTTTGAAGTGCCTGCCGTTTTCACTGTAAAACCGAGTTGGAGCTTGTTCCTCCCCATATATATGTATGGAGTGGAGTTGACAACTGAAAAGAAACTTTGTGTTCCCTTCAAGCTAGGTGAAGGACGGCTTTCACACACACTAATCTCTCAGAACTGAGCATGTGGAGAGACGTTCGTTCATCCAGCACAAAGGGAACGGGTTGCAGGAGAAACCCTTACTCTGGTTTCTCAGTCTGTTTCCCAGTGCCGGTTTGAAGTGCCTGCCGTTTTCACTGTAAAACCGAGTTGGAGCTTGTACCTCCCCATATATATGTATGGAGTGGAGTTGGCAACTGAAAAGAAACTTTGTGTTCCCTTCAAGCTAGGTGAAGGACGGCTTTCACACACACTTATCTCTCAGAACTGAACATGTGGAGAGACGTTCGTTCATCCAGCACAAAGGGAACGGGATGCAGGAGAAACCCTTACTCTGGTTTCTCAGTCTGTTTCCTAGTGCCGGTTTGAAGTGCCTGCCGTTTTCACTGTAAAACCGAGTTGGAGCTTGTACCTCCCCATATATATGTATGGAGTGGAGTTGGCAACTAAAAAGAAACTTTGTGTTCCCTTCAAGCTAGGTGAAGGACGGCTTTCACACACACTTATCTCTCAGAACTGAGCATGTGGAGAGACGTTCGTTCATCCAGCACAAAGGGAACCGGTTGCAGGAGAAACCCTTACTCTGGTTTCTCAGTCTGTTTCCCAGTGCCGGTTTGAAGTGCCTGCCGTTTTCACTGTAAAACCGTGTTGGAGCTTGTACCTCCCCATATATATGTATGGAGTGGAGTTGGCAACTGAAAAGAAACTTTGTGTTCCCTTCAAGCTAGGTGAAGGACGGCTTTCACACACACTTATCTCTCAGAACTGAGCATGTGGAGAGACGTTCGTTCATCCAGCACAAAGGGAACGGGTTGCAGGAGAAACCCTTACTCTGGTTTCTCAGTCTGTTTCCTAGTGCCGGTTTGAAGTGCCTGCCGTTTTCACTGTAAAACCGAGTTGGAGCTTGTACCTCCCCATATATATGTATGGAGTGGAGTTGGCAACTGAAAAGAAACTTTGTGTTCCCTTCAAGCTAGGTGAAGGACGGCTTTCACACACACTTATCTCTCAGAACTGAGCATGTGGAGAGACGTTCGTTCATCCAGCACAAAGGGAACGGTTTGCAGGAGAAACCCTTACTCTGGTTTCTCAGTCTGTTTCCTAGTGCCGGTTTGAAGTGCCTGCCGTTTTCACTGTAAAACCGAGTTGGAGCTTGTACCTCCCCATATATATGTATGGAGTGGAGTTGGCAACTGAAAAGAAACTTTGTGTTCCCTTCAAGCTATGTGAAGGACCGCTTTCACACACAATTATCTCTCAGAACTGAGCATGTGGAGAGACATTCTTTCATCCAGCACAAAGGGAACGGGTTGCAGGAGAATCCCTTACTCTGGTTTCTCAGTCTGTTTCCCAGTGCCGGTTTGAAGTGCCTGCCGTTTTCACTGTAAAACCGAGTTAGAGCTTGTTCCTCCCCATATATATGTATGGAGTGGAGTTGGCAACTGAAAAGAAACTTTGTGTTCCCTTCAAGCTAGGTGAAGGACGGCTTTCACACACACTTATCTCTCAGAACTGAGCATGTGGAGAGATGTTCGTTCATCCAGCACAAAGGGAACGGGTTCTAGGAGAAACCCTTACTCTGGTTTCTCAGTCTGTTTCCTAGTGCCGGTTTGAAGTGCCTGCCGTTTTCACTGTAAAACCGAGTTGGAGCTTGTACCTCCCCATATATATGTATGGAGTGGAGTTGGCAACTGAAAAGAAACTTTGTGTTCCCTTCAAGCTAGGTGAAGGACGGCTTTCACACACACTTATCTCTCAGAACTGAGCATGTGGAGAGACGTTCGTTCATCCAGCACAAAGGGAACGGGTTGCAGGAGAAACCCTTACTCTGGTTTCTCAGTCTGTTTCCTAGTGCCGGTTTGAAGTGCCTGCCGTTTTCACTGTAAAACCGAGTTGGAGCTTGTACCTCCCCATATATATGTATGGAGTGGAGTTGGCAACTGAAAAGAAACTTTGTGTTCCCTTCAAGCTAGGTGAAGGACGGCTTTCACACACACTTATCTCTCAGAACTGAGCATGTGGAGAGACGTTCGTTCATCCAGCACAAAGGGAACGGGTTGCAGGAGAAACCCTTACTCTGGTTTCTCAGTCTGTTTCCTAGTGCCGGTTTGAAGTGCCTGCCGTTTTCACTGTAAAACCGAGTTGGAGCTTGTACCTCCCCATATATATGTATGGAGTGGAGTTGGGAACTGAAAAGAAACTTTGTGTTCCCTTCAAGCTAGGTGAAGGACGGCTTTCACACACACTTATCTCTCAGAACTGAGCATGTGGAGAGACGTTCGTTCATCCAGCACAAAGGGAACGGGTTGCAGGAGAAACCCTTACTCTGGTTTCTCAGTCTGTTTCCTAGTGCCGGTTTGAAGTGCCTGCCGTTTTCACTGTAAAACCGAGTTGGAGCTTGTTCCTCCCCATATATATGTATGGAGTGGAGTTGACAACTGAAAAGAAACTTTGTGTTCCCTTCAAGCTAGGTGAAGGACGGCTTTCACACACACTTATCTCTCAGAACTGAGCATGTGGAGAGACGTTCGTTCATCCAGCACAAAGGGAACGGGTTGCAGGAGAAACCCTTACTCTGGTTTCTCAGTCTGTTTCCCAGTGCCGGTTTGAAGTGCCTGCCGTTTTCACTGTAAAACCGAGTTGGAGCTTGTACCTCCCCATATATATGTATGGAGTGGAGTTGGCAACTGAAAAGAAACTTTGTGTTCCCTTCAAGCTAGGTGAAGGACGGCTTTCACACACACTTATCTCTCAGAACTGAGCATGTGGAGAGACGTTCGTTCATCCAGCACAAAGGGAACCGGTTGCAGGAGAAACCCTTACTCTGGTTTCTCAGTCTGTTTCCCAGTGCCGGTTTGAAGTGCCTGCCGTTTTCACTGTAAAACCGTGTTGGAGCTTGTACCTCCCCATATATATGTATGGAGTGGAGTTGGCAACTGAAAAGAAACTTTGTGTTCCCTTCAAGCTAGGTGAAGGACGGCTTTCACACACACTTATCTCTCAGAACTGAGCATGTGGAGAGACGTTCGTTCATCCAGCACAAAGGGAACGGGTTGCAGGAGAAACCCTTACTCTGGTTTCTCAGTCTGTTTCCTAGTGCCGGTTTGAAGTGCCTGCCGTTTTCACTGTAAAACCGAGTTGGAGCTTGTACCTCCCCATATATATGTATGGAGTGGAGTTGGCAACTGAAAAGAAACTTTGTGTTCCCTTCAAGCTAGGTGAAGGACGGCTTTCACACACACTTATCTCTCAGAACTGAGCATGTGGAGAGACGTTCGTTCATCCAGCACAAAGGGAACGGTTTGCAGGAGAAACCCTTACTCTGGTTTCTCAGTCTGTTTCCTAGTGCCGGTTTGAAGTGCCTGCCGTTTTCACTGTAAAACCGAGTTGGAGCTTGTACCTCCCCATATATATGTATGGAGTGGAGTTGGCAACTGAAAAGAAACTTTGTGTTCCCTTCAAGCTATTTGAAGGACCGCTTTCACACACAATTATCTCTCAGAACTGAGCATGTGGAGAGACATTCTTTCATCCAGCACAAAGGGAACGGGTTGCAGGAGAATCCCTTACTCTGGTTTCTCAGTCTGTTTCCCAGTGCCGGTTTGAAGTGCCTGCCGTTTTCACTGTAAAACCGAGTTAGAGCTTGTTCCTCCCCATAAATATGTATGGAGTGGTGTTGGCAACTGAAAAGAAACTTTGTGTTCCCTTCAAGCTAGGTGAAGGACGGCTTTCACACACACTTATCTCTCAGAACTGAGCATGTGGAGAGACGTTCGTTCATCCAGCACAAAGGGAACGGGTTCTAGGAGAAACCCTTACTCTGGTTTCTCAGTCTGTTTCCTAGTGCCGGTTTGAAGTGCCTGCCGTTTTCACTGTAAAACCGAGTTGGAGCTTGTACCTCCCCATATATATGTATGGAGTGGAGTTGGCAACTGAAAAGAAACTTTGTGTTCCCTTCAAGCTAGGTGAAGGACGGCTTTCATACACACTTATCTCTCAGAACTGAGCATGTGGAGAGACGTTCGTTCATCCAGCACAAAGGGAACGGGTTGCAGGAGAAACCCTTACTCTGGTTTCTCAGTCTGTTTCCTAGTGCCGGTTTGAAGTGCCTGCCGTTTTCACTGTAAAACCGAGTTGGAGCTTGTACCTCCCCATATATATGTATGGAGTGGAGTTGGCAACTGAAAAGAAACTTTGTGTTCCCTTCAAGCTAGGTGAAGGACGGCTTTCACACACACTTATCTCTCAGAACTGAGCATGTGGAGAGACGTTCGTTCATCCAGCACAAAGGGAACGGGTTGCAGGAGAAACCCTTACTCTGGTTTCTCAGTCTGTTTCCTAGTGCCGGTTTGAAGTGCCTGCCGTTTTCACTGTAAAACCGAGTTGGAGCTTGTACCTCCCCATATATATGTATGGAGTGGAGTTGGCAACTGAAAAGAAACTTTGTGTTCCCTTCAAGCTAGGTGAAGGACGGCTTTCACACACACTTATCTCTCAGAACTGAGCATGTGGAGAGACGTTCGTTCATCCAGCACAAAGGGAACGGGTTGCAGGAGAAACCCTTACTCTGGTTTCTCAGTCTGTTTCCTAGTGCCGGTTTGAAGTGCCTGCCGTTTTCACTGTAAAACCGAGTTGGAGCTTGTTCCTCCCCATATATATGTATGGAGTGGAGTTGACAACTGAAAAGAAACTTTGTGTTCCCTTCAAGCTATGTGAAGGACGGCTTTCACACACACTTATCTCTCAGAACTGAGCATGTGGAGAGACGTTCGTTCATCCAGCACAAAGGGAACGGGTTGCAGGAGAAACCCTTACTCTGGTTTCTCAGTCTGTTTCCCAGTGCCGGTTTGAAGTGCCTGCCGTTTTCACTGTAAAACCGTGTTGGAGCTTGTACCTCCCCATATATATGTATGGATTGGAGTTGGCAACTGAAAAGAAACTTTGTGTTCCCTTCAAGCTAGGTGAAGGACGGCTTTCACACACACTTATCTCTCAGAACTGAGCATGTGGAGAGACGTTCGTTCATCCAGCACAAAGGGAACGGGTTGCAGGAGAAACCCTTACTCTGGTTTCTCAGTCTGTTTCCTAGTGCCGGTTTGAAGTGCCTGCCGTTTTCACTGTAAAACCGAGTTGGAGCTTGTACCTCCCCATATATATGTATGGAGTGGAGTTGGCAACTGAAAAGAAACTTTGTGTTCCCTTCAAGCTATGTGAAGGACCGCTTTCACACACACTTATCTCTCAGAACTGAGCATGTGGAGAGACGTTCTTTCATCCAGCACAAAGGGAACGGGTTGCAGGAGAATCCCTTACTCTGGTTTCTCAGTCTGTTTCCCAGTGCCGGTTTGAAGTGCCTGCCGTTTTCACTGTAAAACCGAGTTGGAGCTTGTACCTCCCCATATATATGTATGGAGTGGAGTTGGCAACTGAAAAGAAAGTTTGTGTTCCCTTCAAGCTAGGTGAAGGACGGCTTTCACACACACTTATCTCTCAGAACTGAGCATGTGGAGAGACGTTCCTTCATCCAGCACAAAGGGAACGGGTTGCAGGAGAAACCCTTACTCTGGTTTCTCAGTCTGTTTCCCAGTGCCGGTTTGAAGTGCCTGCCGTTTTCACTGTAAAACCGAGTTGGAGCTTGTACCTCCCCATATATATGTATGGAGTGGAGTTGGCAACTGAAAAGAAACTTTGTGTTCCCTTAAAGCTAGGTGAAGGACGGCTTTCACACACACTTATCTCTCAGAACTGAGCATGTGGAGAGACGTTCGTTCATCCAGCACAAAGGGAACGGGTTGCAGGAGAATCCCTTACTCTGGTTTCTCAGTCTGTTTCCCAGTGCCGGTTTGAAGTGCCTGCCGTTTTCATTGTAAAACCGAGTTGGAGCTTGTTCCTCCCCATAAATATGTATGGAGTGGTGTTGGCAACTGAAAAGAAACTTTGTGTTCCCTTCAAGCTAGGTGAAGGACGGCTTTCACACACACTTATCTCTCAGAACTGAGCATGTGGAGAGACGTTCGTTCATCCAGCACAAAGGGAACGGGTTGCAGGAGAAACCCTTACTCTGGTTTCTCAGTCTGTTTCCTAGTGCCGGTTTGAAGTGCCTGCCGTTTTCACTGTAAAACCGAGTTGGAGCTTGTACCTCCCCATATATATGTATGGAGTGGAGTTGGCAACTGAAAAGAAACTTTGTGTTCCCTTCAAGCTAGGTGAAGGACGGCTTTCACACACACTTATCTCTCAGAACTGAGCATGTGGAGAGACGTTCGTTCATCCAGCACAAAGGGAACGGGTTGCAGGAGAAACCCTTACTCTGGTTTCTCAGTCTGTTTCCTAGTGCCGGTTTGAAGTGCCTGCCGTTTTCACTGTAAAACCGAGTTGGAGCTTGTACCTCCCCATATATATGTATGGAGTGGAGTTGGCAACTGAAAAGAAACTTTGTGTTCCCTTCAAGCTAGGTGAAGGACGGCTTTCACACACACTTATCTCTCAGAACTGAGCATGTGGAGAGACGTTCGTTCATCCAGCACAAAGGGAACGGGTTGCAGGAGAAACCCTTACTCTGGTTTCTCAGTCTGTTTCCTAGTGCCGGTTTGAAGTGCCTGCCGTTTTCACTGTAAAACCGAGTTGGAGCTTGTACCTCCCCATATATATGTATGGAGTGGAGTTGGCAACTGAAAAGAAACTTTGTGTTCCCTTCAAGCTAGGTGAAGGACGGCTTTCACACACACTTATCTCTCAGAACTGAGCATGTGGAGAGACGTTCGTTCATCCAGCACAAAGGGAACGGGTTGCAGGAGAAACCCTTACTCTGGTTTCTCAGTCTGTTTCCTAGTGCCGGTTTGAAGTGCCTGCCGTTTTCACTGTAAAACCGAGTTGGAGCTTGTACCTCCCCATATATATGTATGGAGTGGAGTTGGCAACTGAAAAGAAACTTTGTGTTCCCTTCAAGCTAGGTGAAGGACGGCTTTCACACACACTTATCTCTCAGAACTGAGCATGTGGAGAGACGTTCGTTCATGCAGCACAAAGGGAACGGGTTGCAGGAGAAACCCTTACTCTGGTTTCTCAGTCTGTTTCCTAGTGCCGGTTTGAAGTGCCTGCCGTTTTCACTGTAAAACCGAGTTGGAGCTTGTACCTCCCCATATATATGTATGGAGTGGAGTTGGCAACTGAAAAGAAACTTTGTGTTCCCTTCAAGCTAGGTGAAGGACGGCTTTCACACACACTTATCTCTTAGAACTGAGCTTGTGGAGAGACGTTCGTTCATCCAGCACAAAGGGAACGGGTTGCAGGAGAAACCCTTACTCTGGTTTCTCAGTCTGTTTCCCAGTGCCGGTTTGAAGTGCCTGCCGTTTTCACTGTAAAACCGTGTTGGAGCTTGTACCTCCCCATATATATGTATGGAGTGGAGTTGGCAAATGAAAAGAAACTTTGTGTTCCCTTCAAGCTAGGTGAAGGACGGCTATCACACACACTTATCTCTCAGAACTGAGCATGTAGAGAGACGTTCGTTCATCCAGCACAAAGGGAACGGGTTGCAGGAGAAACCCTTACTCTGGTTTCTCAGTCTGTTTCCTAGTGCCGGTTTGAAGTGCCTGCCGTTTTCACTGTAAAACCGAGTTGGGGCTTGTACCTCCCCATATATATGTATGGAGTGGAGTTGGCAACTGTAAAGAAACTTTGTGTTCCCTTCAAGCTAGGTGAAGGACCGCTTTCACACACACATATCTCTCAGAACTGAGCATGTGGAGAGACGTTCTTTCATCCAGCACAAAGGGAACGGGTTGCAGGAGAATCCCTTACTCTGGTTTCTCAGTCTGTTTCCCAGTGCCGGTTTGAAGTGCCTGCCGTTTTCACTGTAAAACCGAGTTGGAGCTTGTTCCTCCCCATAAATATGTATGGAGTGGAGTTGGCAACTGAAAAGAAACTTTGTGTTCCCTTCAAGCTAGGTGAAGGACGGCTTTCACACACACTTATCTCTCAGAACTGAGCATGTGGAGAGACGTTCGTTCATCCAGCACAAAGGGAACGGGTTGCAGGAGAAACCCTTACTCTGGTTTCTCAGTCTGTTTCCTAGTGCCGGTTTGAAGTGCCTGCCGTTTTCACTGTAAAACCGAGTTGGAGCTTGTACGTCCCCATATATATGTATGGAGTGGAGTTGGCAACTGAAAAGAAACTTTGTGTTCCCTTCAAGCTAGGTGAAGGACGGCTTTCACACACACTTATCTCTCAGAACTGAGCATGTGGAGAGACGTTCGTTCATGCAGCACAAAGGGAACGGGTTGCAGGAGAAACCCTTACTCTGGTTTCTCAGTCTGTTTCCTAGTGCCGGTTTGAAGTGCCTGCCGTTTTCACTGTAAAACCGAGTTGGAGCTTGTACCTCCCCATATATATGTATGGAGTGGAGTTGGCAACTGAAAAGAAACTTTGTGTTCCCTTCAAGCTAGGTGAAGGACGGCTTTCACACACACTTATCTCTCAGAACTGAGCATGTGGAGAGACGTTCTTTCATGCAGCACAAAGGGAACGGGTTGCAGGAGAAACCCTTACTCTGGTTTCTCAGTCTGTTTCCTAGTGCCGGTTTGAAGTGCCTGCCGTTTTCACTGTAAAACCGAGTTGGAGCTTGTACCTCCCCATATATATGTATGGAGTGGAGTTGGCAACTGAAAAGAAACTTTGTGTTCCCTTCAAGCTAGGTGAAGGACGGCTTTCACACACACTTATCTCTCAGAACTGAGCATGTGGAGAGACGTTCCTTCATCCAGCACAAAGGGAACGGGTTGCTGGAGAAACCCTTACTCTGGTTTCTCAGTCTGTTTCCTAGTGCCGGTTTGAAGTGCCTGCCGTTTTCACTGTAAAACCGAGTTGGAGCTTGTACCTCCCCATATATATGTATGGAGTGGAGTTGGCAACTGAAAAGAAATTTTGTGTTCCCTTCAAGCTAGGTGAAGGACGGCTTTCACACACACTTATCTCTCAGAACTGAGCATGTGGAGAGACGTTCGTTCATCCAGCACAAAGGGAACGGGTTGCAGGAGAAACCCTTACTCTGGTTTCTCAGTCTGTTTCCTAGTGCCGGTTTGAAGTGCCTGCCGTTTTCACTGTAAAACCGAGTTGGAGCTTGTTCCTCCCCATATATATGTATGGAGTGGAGTTGACAACTGAAAAGAAACTTTGTGTTCCCTTCAAGCTAGGTGAAGGACGGCTTTCACACACACTTATCTCTCAGAACTGAGCATGTGGAGAGACGTTCGTTCATCCAGCACAAAGGGAACGGGTTGCAGGAGAAACCCTTACTCTGGTTTCTCAGTCTGTTTCCCAGTGCCGGTTTGAAGTGCCTGCCGTTTTCACTGTAAAACCGAGTTGGAGCTTGTACCTCCCCATATATATGTATGGAGTGGAGTTGGCAACTGAAAAGAAACTTTGTGTTCCCTTCAAGCTAGGTGAAGGACGGCTTTCACACACACTTATCTCTCAGAACTGAACATGTGGAGAGACGTTCGTTCATCCAGCACAAAGGGAACGGGATGCAGGAGAAACCCTTACTCTGGTTTCTCAGTCTGTTTCCTAGTGCCGGTTTGAAGTGCCTGCCGTTTTCACTGTAAAACCGAGTTGGAGCTTGTACCTCCCCATATATATGTATGGAGTGGAGTTGGCAACTAAAAAGAAACTTTGTGTTCCCTTCAAGCTAGGTGAAGGACGGCTTTTACACACACTTATCTCTCAGAACTGAGCATGTGGAGAGACGTTCGTTCATCCAGCACAAAGGGAACCGGTTGCAGGAGAAACCCTTACTCTGGTTTCTCAGTCTGTTTCCCAGTGCCGGTTTGAAGTGCCTGCCGTTTTCACTGTAAAACCGTGTTGGAGCTTGTACCTCCCCATATATATGTATGGAGTGGAGTTGGCAACTGAAAAGAAACTTTGTGTTCCCTTCAAGCTAGGTGAAGGACGGCTTTCACACACACGTATCTCTCAGAACTGAGCATGTGGAGAGACGTTCGTTCATCCAGCACAAAGGGAACGGGTTGCAGGAGAAACCCTTACTCTGGTTTCTCAGTCTGTTTCCTAGTGCCGGTTTGAAGTGCCTGCCGTTTTCACTGTAAAACCGAGTTGGAGCTTGTACCTCCCCATATATATGTATGGAGTGGAGTTGGCAACTGAAAAGAAACTTTGTGTTCCCTTCAAGCTAGGTGAAGGACGGCTTTCACACACACTTATCTCTCAGAACTGAGCATGTGGAGAGACGTTCGTTCATCCAGCACAAAGGGAACGGTTTGCAGGAGAAACACTTACTCTGGTTTCTCAGTCTGTTTCCTAGTGCCGGTTTGAAGTGCCTGCCGTTTTCACTGTAAAACCGAGTTGGAGCTTGTACCTCCCCATATATATGTATGGAGTGGAGTTGGCAACTGAAAAGAAACTTTGTGTTCCCTTCAAGCTAGGTGAAGGACGGCTTTCACACACACTTATCTCTCAGAACTGAGCATGTGGAGAGACGTTCGTTCATCCAGCACAAAGGGAACGGGTTGCAGGAGAAACCCTTACTCTGGTTTCTCAGTCTGTTTCCTAGTGCCGGTTTGAAGTGCCTGCCGTTTTCACTGTAAAACCGAGTTGGAGCTTGTACCTCCCCATATATATGTATGGAGTGGAGTTGGCAACTGAAAAGAAACTTTGTGTTCCCTTCAAGCTAGGTGAAGGACGGCTTTCACACACACTTATCTCTCAGAACTGAGCATGTGGAGAGACGTTCGTTCATGCAGCACAAAGGGAACGGGTTGCAGGAGAAACCCTTACTCTGGTTTCTCAGTCTGTTTCCTAGTGCCGGTTTGAAGTGCCTGCCGTTTTCACTGTAAAACCGAGTTGGAGCTTGTACCTCCCCATATATATGTATGGAGTGGAGTTGGCAACTGAAAAGAAACTTTGTGTTCCCTTCAAGCTAGGTGAAGGACGGCTTTCACACACACTTATCTCTTAGAACTGAGCTTGTGGAGAGACGTTCGTTCATCCAGCACAAAGGGAACGGGTTGCAGGAGAAACCCTTACTCTGGTTTCTCAGTCTGTTTCCCAGTGCCGGTTTGAAGTGCCTGCCGTTTTCACTGTAAAACCGTGTTGGAGCTTGTACCTCCCCATATATATGTATGGAGTGGAGTTGGCAAATGAAAAGAAACTTTGTGTTCCCTTCAAGCTAGGTGAAGGACGGCTATCACACACACTTATCTCTCAGAACTGAGCATGTAGAGAGACGTTCGTTCATCCAGCACAAAGGGAACGGGTTGCAGGAGAAACCCTTACTCTGGTTTCTCAGTCTGTTTCCTAGTGCCGGTTTGAAGTGCCTGCCGTTTTCACTGTAAAACCGAGTTGGGGCTTGTACCTCCCCATATATATGTATGGAGTGGAGTTGGCAACTGTAAAGAAACTTTGTGTTCCCTTCAAGCTAGGTGAAGGACCGCTTTCACACACACATATCTCTCAGAACTGAGCATGTGGAGAGACGTTCTTTCATCCAGCACAAAGGGAACGGGTTGCAGGAGAATCCCTTACTCTGGTTTCTCAGTCTGTTTCCCAGTGCCGGTTTGAAGTGCCTGCCGTTTTCACTGTAAAACCGAGTTGGAGCTTGTTCCTCCCCATAAATATGTATGGAGTGGAGTTGGCAACTGAAAAGAAACTTTGTGTTCCCTTCAAGCTAGGTGAAGGACGGCTTTCACACACACTTATCTCTCAGAACTGAGCATGTGGAGAGACGTTCGTTCATCCAGCACAAAGGGAACGGGTTGCAGGAGAAACCCTTACTCTGGTTTCTCAGTCTGTTTCCTAGTGCCGGTTTGAAGTGCCTGCCGTTTTCACTGTAAAACCGAGTTGGAGCTTGTACGTCCCCATATATATGTATGGAGTGGAGTTGGCAACTGAAAAGAAACTTTGTGTTCCCTTCAAGCTAGGTGAAGGACGGCTTTCACACACACTTATCTCTCAGAACTGAGCATGTGGAGAGACGTTCGTTCATGCAGCACAAAGGGAACGGGTTGCAGGAGAAACCCTTACTCTGGTTTCTCAGTCTGTTTCCTAGTGCCGGTTTGAAGTGCCTGCCGTTTTCACTGTAAAACCGAGTTGGAGCTTGTACCTCCCCATATATATGTATGGAGTGGAGTTGGCAACTGAAAAGAAACTTTGTGTTCCCTTCAAGCTAGGTGAAGGACGGCTTTCACACACACTTATCTCTCAGAACTGAGCATGTGGAGAGACGTTCTTTCATGCAGCACAAAGGGAACGGGTTGCAGGAGAAACCCTTACTCTGGTTTCTCAGTCTGTTTCCTAGTGCCGGTTTGAAGTGCCTGCCGTTTTCACTGTAAAACCGAGTTGGAGCTTGTACCTCCCCATATATATGTATGGAGTGGAGTTGGCAACTGAAAAGAAACTTTGTGTTCCCTTCAAGCTAGGTGAAGGACGGCTTTCACACACACTTATCTCTCAGAACTGAGCATGTGGAGAGACGTTCCTTCATCCAGCACAAAGGGAACGGGTTGCTGGAGAAACCCTTACTCTGGTTTCTCAGTCTGTTTCCTAGTGCCGGTTTGAAGTGCCTGCCGTTTTCACTGTAAAACCGAGTTGGAGCTTGTACCTCCCCATATATATGTATGGAGTGGAGTTGGCAACTGAAAAGAAATTTTGTGTTCCCTTCAAGCTAGGTGAAGGACGGCTTTCACACACACTTATCTCTCAGAACTGAGCATGTGGAGAGACGTTCGTTCATCCAGCACAAAGGGAACGGGTTGCAGGAGAAACCCTTACTCTGGTTTCTCAGTCTGTTTCCTAGTGCCGGTTTGAAGTGCCTGCCGTTTTCACTGTAAAACCGAGTTGGAGCTTGTTCCTCCCCATATATATGTATGGAGTGGAGTTGACAACTGAAAAGAAACTTTGTGTTCCCTTCAAGCTAGGTGAAGGACGGCTTTCACACACACTTATCTCTCAGAACTGAGCATGTGGAGAGACGTTCGTTCATCCAGCACAAAGGGAACGGGTTGCAGGAGAAACCCTTACTCTGGTTTCTCAGTCTGTTTCCCAGTGCCGGTTTGAAGTGCCTGCCGTTTTCACTGTAAAACCGAGTTGGAGCTTGTACCTCCCCATATATATGTATGGAGTGGAGTTGGCAACTGAAAAGAAACTTTGTGTTCCCTTCAAGCTAGGTGAAGGACGGCTTTCACACACACTTATCTCTCAGAACTGAACATGTGGAGAGACGTTCGTTCATCCAGCACAAAGGGAACGGGATGCAGGAGAAACCCTTACTCTGGTTTCTCAGTCTGTTTCCTAGTGCCGGTTTGAAGTGCCTGCCGTTTTCACTGTAAAACCGAGTTGGAGCTTGTACCTCCCCATATATATGTATGGAGTGGAGTTGGCAACTAAAAAGAAACTTTGTGTTCCCTTCAAGCTAGGTGAAGGACGGCTTTTACACACACTTATCTCTCAGAACTGAGCATGTGGAGAGACGTTCGTTCATCCAGCACAAAGGGAACCGGTTGCAGGAGAAACCCTTACTCTGGTTTCTCAGTCTGTTTCCCAGTGCCGGTTTGAAGTGCCTGCCGTTTTCACTGTAAAACCGTGTTGGAGCTTGTACCTCCCCATATATATGTATGGAGTGGAGTTGGCAACTGAAAAG
Organism: Vicugna pacos; assembly: GCF_048564905.1. Lineage (NCBI taxonomy): Eukaryota > Metazoa > Chordata > Mammalia > Artiodactyla > Camelidae > Vicugna > Vicugna pacos. The sequence goes on along the minus strand of NC_133008.1, from coordinate 2,949,275 downwards.
AAACTTTGTGTTCCCTTCAAGCTAGGTGAAGGACGGCTTTCACACACACGTATCTCTCAGAACTGAGCATGTGGAGAGACGTTCGTTCATCCAGCACAAAGGGAACGGGTTGCAGGAGAAACCCTTACTCTGGTTTCTCAGTCTGTTTCCTAGTGCCGGTTTGAAGTGCCTGCCGTTTTCACTGTAAAACCGAGTTGGAGCTTGTACCTCCCCATATATATGTATGGAGTGGAGTTGGCAACTGAAAAGAAACTTTGTGTTCCCTTCAAGCTAGGTGAAGGACGGCTTTCACACACACTTATCTCTCAGAACTGAGCATGTGGAGAGACGTTCGTTCATCCAGCACAAAGGGAACGGTTTGCAGGAGAAACACTTACTCTGGTTTCTCAGTCTGTTTCCTAGTGCCGGTTTGAAGTGCCTGCCGTTTTCACTGTAAAACCGAGTTGGAGCTTGTACCTCCCCATATATATGTATGGAGTGGAGTTGGCAACTGAAAAGAAACTTTGTGTTCCCTTCAAGCTATGTGAAGGACCGCTTTCACACACAATTATCTCTCAGAACTGAGCATGTGGAGAGACATTCTTTCATCCAGCACAAAGGGATCGGGTTGCAGGAGAATCCCTTACTCTGGTTTCTCAGTCTGTTTCCCAGTGCCGGTTTGAAGTGCCTGCCGTTTTCACTGTAAAACCGAGTTAGAGCTTGTTCCTCCCCATAAATATGTATGGAGTGGTGTTGGCAACTGAAAAGAAACTTTGTGTTCCCTTCAAGCTAGGTGAAGGACGGCTTTCACACACACTTATCTCTCAGAACTGAGCATGTGGAGAGACGTTCGTTCATCCAGCACAAAGGGAACGGGTTCTAGGAGAAACCCTTACTCTGGTTTCTCAGTCTGTTTCCTAGTGCCGGTTTGAAGTGCCTGCCGTTTTCACTGTAAAACCGAGTTGGAGCTTGTACCTCCCCATATATATGTATGGAGTGGAGTTGGCAACTGAAAAGAAACTTTGTGTTCCCTTCAAGCTAGGTGAAGGACGGCTTTCATACACACTTATCTCTCAGAACTGAGCATGTGGAGAGACGTTCGTTCATCCAGCACAAAGGGAACGGGTTGCAGGAGAAACCCTTACTCTGGTTTCTCAGTCTGTTTCCTAGTGCCGGTTTGAAGTGCCTGCCGTTTTCACTGTAAAACCGAGTTGGAGCTTGTACCTCCCCATATATATGTATGGAGTGGAGTTGGCAACTGAAAAGAAACTTTGTGTTCCCTTCAAGCTAGGTGAAGGACGGCTTTCACACACACTTATCTCTCAGAACTGAGCATGTGGAGAGACGTTCGTTCATCCAGCACAAAGGGAACGGGTTGCAGGAGAAACCCTTACTCTGGTTTCTCAGTCTGTTTCCTAGTGCCGGTTTGAAGTGCCTGCCGTTTTCACTGTAAAACCGAGTTGGAGCTTGTACCTCCCCATATATATGTATGGAGTGGAGTTGGCAACTGAAAAGAAACTTTGTGTTCCCTTCAAGCTAGGTGAAGGACGGCTTTCACACACACTTATCTCTCAGAACTGAGCATGTGGAGAGACGTTCGTTCATCCAGCACAAAGGGAACGGGTTGCAGGAGAAACCCTTACTCTGGTTTCTCAGTCTGTTTCCTAGTGCCGGTTTGAAGTGCCTGCCGTTTTCACTGTAAAACCGAGTTGGAGCTTGTACCTCCCCATATATATGTATGGAGTGGAGTTGGCAACTGAAAAGAAACTTTGTGTTCCCTTCAAGCTAGGTGAAGGACGGCTTTCACACACACTTATCTCTCAGAACTGAGCATGTGGAGAGACGTTCGTTCATCCAGCACAAAGGGAACGGGTTGCAGGAGAAACCCTTACTCTGGTTTCTCAGTCTGTTTCCTAGTGCCGGTTTGAAGTGCCTGCCGTTTTCACTGTAAAACCGAGTTGGAGCTTGTTTCTCCCCATATATATGTATGGAGTGGAGTTGACAACTGAAAAGAAACTTTGTGTTCCCTTCAAGCTATGTGAAGGACGGCTTTCACACACACTTATCTCTCAGAACTGAGCATGTGGAGAGACGTTCGTTCATCCAGCACAAAGGGAACGGGTTGCAGGAGAAACCCTTACTCTGGTTTCTCAGTCTGTTTCCCAGTGCCGGTTTGAAGTGCCTGCCGTTTTCACTGTAAAACCGAGTTGGAGCTTGTACCTCCCCATATATATGTATGAAGTGGAGTTGGCAACTGAAAAGAAACTTTGTGTTCCCTTCAAGCTAGGTGAAGGACGGCTTTCACACACACTTATCTCTCAGAACTGAACATGTGGAGAGACGTTCGTTCATCCAGCACAAAGGGAACGGGATGCAGGAGAAACCCTTACTCTGGTTTCTCAGTCTGTTTCCTAGTGCCGGTTTGAAGTGCCTGCCGTTTTCACTGTAAAACCGAGTTGGAGCTTGTACCTCCCCATATATATGTATGGAGTGGAGTTGGCAACTGAAAAGAAACTTTGTGTTCCCTTCAAGCTAGGTGAAGGACCGCTTTCACACACACTTATCTCTCAGAACTGAGCATGTGGAGAGACGTTCGTTCATCCAGCACAAAGGGAACCGGTTGCAGGAGAAACCCTTACTCTGGTTTCTCAGTCTGTTTCCCAGTGCCGGTTTGAAGTGCCTGCCGTTTTCACTGTAAAACCGTGTTGGAGCTTGTACCTCCCCATATATATGTATGGAGTGGAGTTGGCAACTGAAAAGAAACTTTGTGTTCCCTTCAAGCTAGGTGAAGGACGGCTTTCACACACACTTATCTCTCAGAACTGAGCATGTGGAGAGACGTTCGTTCATCCAGCACAAAGGGAACGGGTTGCAGGAGAAACCCTTACTCTGGTTTCTCAGTCTGTTTCCTAGTGCCGGTTTGAAGTGCCTGCCGTTTTCACTGTAAAACCGAGTTGGAGCTTGTACCTCCCCATATATATGTATGGAGTGGAGTTGGCAACTGAAAAGAAACTTTGTGTTCCCTTCAAGCTAGGTGAAGGACCGCTTTCACACACACTTATCTCTCAGAACTGAGCATGTGGAGAGACGTTCTTTCATCCAGCACAAAGGGAACGGGTTGCAGGAGAATCCCTTACTCTGGTTTCTCAGTCTGTTTCCCAGTGCCGGTTTGAAGTGCCTGCCGTTTTCACTGTAAAACCGAGTTGGAGCTTGTACCTCCCCATATATATGTATGGAGTGGAGTTGGCAACTGAAAAGAAACTTTGTGTTCCCTTCAAGCTAGGTGAAGGACGGCTTTCACACACACTTATCTCTCAGAACTGAGCATGTGGAGAGACGTTCGTTCATCCAGCACAAAGGGAACGGGTTGCAGGAGAAACCCTTACTCTGGTTTCTCAGTCTGTTTCCTCGTGCCGGTTTGAAGTGCCTGCCGTTTTCACTGTAAAACCGAGTTGGAGCTTGTACCTCCCCATATATATGTATGGAGTGGAGTTGGCAACTGAAAAGAAACTTTGTGTTCCCTTCAAGCTAGGTGAAGGACCGCTTTCACACACACTTATCTCTCAGAACTGAGCATGTGGAGAGACGTTCGTTCATCCAGCACAAAGGGAACGGGTTGCAGGAGAAACCCTTACTCTGGTTTCTCAGTCTGTTTCCTAGTGCCGGTTTGAAGTGCCTGCCGTTTTCACTGTAAAACCGAGTTGGAGCTTGTACCTCCCCATATATATGTATGGAGTGGAGTTGGCAACTGAAAAGAAACTTTGTGTTCCCTTCAAGCTAGGTGAAGGACGGCTTTCACACACACTTATCTCTCAGAACTGAGCATGTGGAGAGACGTTCGTTCATGCAGCACAAAGGGAACGGGTTGCAGGAGAAACCCTTACTCTGGTTTCTCAGTCTGTTTCCTAGTGCCGGTTTGAAGTGCCTGCCGTTTTCACTGTAAAACCGAGTTGGAGCTTGTACCTCCCCATATATATGTATGGAGTGGAGTTTGCAACTGAAAAGAAAGTTTGTGTTCCCTTCAAGCTAGGTGAAGGACGGCTTTCACACACACTTATCTCTCAGAACTGAGCATGTGGAGAGACGTTCCTTCATCCAGCACAAAGGGAACGGGTTGCAGGAGAAACCCTTACTCTGGTTTCTCAGTCTGTTTCCTAGTGCCGGTTTGAAGTGCCTGCCGTTTTCACTGTAAAACCGAGTTGGAGCTTGTACCTCCCCATATATATGTATGGAGTGGAGTTGGCAACTGAAAAGAAACTTTGTGTTCCCTTCAAGCTAGGTGAAGGACGGCTTTCACACACACTTATCTCTCAGAACTGAGCATGTGGAGAGACGTTCGAGCATCCAGCACAAAGGGAACGGGTTGCAGGAGAATCCCTTACTCTGGTTTCTCAGTCTGTTTCCCAGTGCCGGTTTGAAGTGCCTGCCGTTTTCACTGTAAAACCGAGTTGGAGCTTGTTCCTCCCCATAAATATGTATGGAGTGGTGTTGGCAACTGAAAAGAAACTTTGTGTTCCCTTCAAGCTAGGTGAAGGACGGCTTTCACACACACTTATCTCTCAGAACTGAGCATGTGGAGAGACGTTCGTTCATCCAGCACAAAGGGAACGGGTTCTAGGAGAAACCCTTACTCTGGTTTCTAAGTCTGTTTCCTAGTGTCGGTTTGAAGTGCCTGCCGTTTTCACTGTAAAACCGAGTTGGAGCTTGTACCTCCCCATATATATGTATGGAGTGGAGTTGGCAACTGAAAAGAAACTTTGTGTTCCCTTCAAGCTAGGTGAAGGACGGCTTTCACACACACTTATCTCTCAGAACTGAGCATGTGGAGAGACGTTCGTTCATCCAGCACAAAGGGAACGGGTTGCAGGAGAAACCCTTACTCTGGTTTCTCAGTCTGTTTCCTAGTGCCGGTTTGAAGTGCCTGCCGTTTTCACTGTAAAACCGAGTTGGAGCTTGTACCTCCCCATATATATGTATGGAGTGGAGTTGGCAACTGAAAAGAAACTTTGTGTTCCCTTCAAGCTAGGTGAAGGACGGCTTTCACACACACTTATCTCTCAGAACTGAGCATGTGGAGAGACGTTCGTTCATGCAGCACAAAGGGAACGGGTTGCAGGAGAAACCCTTACTCTGGTTTCTCAGTCTGTTTCCTAGTGCCGGTTTGAAGTGCCTGCCGTTTTCACTGTAAAACCGAGTTGGAGCTTGTACCTCCCCATATATATGTATGGAGTGGAGTTGGCAACTGAAAAGAAACTTTGTGTTCCCTTCAAGCTAGGTGAAGGACGGCTTTCACACACACTTATCTCTCAGAACTGAGCATGTGGAGAGACGTTCTTTCATGCAGCACAAAGGGAACGGGTTGCAGGAGAAACCCTTACTCTGGTTTCTCAGTCTGTTTCCTAGTGCCGGTTTGAAGTGCCTGCCGTTTTCACTGTAAAACCGAGTTGGAGCTTGTACCTCCCCATATATATGTATGGAGTGGAGTTGGCAACTTAAAAGAAACTTTGTGTTCCCTTCAAGCTAGGTGAAGGACGGCTTTCACACACACTTATCTCTCAGAACTGAGCATGTGGAGAGACGTTCCTTCATCCAGCACAAAGGGAACGGGTTGCTGGAGAAACCCTTACTCTGGTTTCTCAGTCTGTTTCCTAGTGCCGGTTTGAAGTGCCTGCCGTTTTCACTGTAAAACCGAGTTGGAGCTTGTACCTCCCCATATATATGTATGGAGTGGATTTGGCAACTGAAAAGAAACTTTGTGTTCCCTTCAAGCTAGGTGAAGGACGGCTTTCACACACACTTATCTCTCAGAACTGAGCATGTGGAGAGACGTTCGTTCATCCAGCACAAAGGGAACGGGTTGCAGGAGAAACCCTTACTCTGGTTTCTCAGTCTGTTTCCTAGTGCCGGTTTGAAGTGCCTGCCGTTTTCACTGTAAAACCGAGTTGGAGCTTGTTCCTCCCCATATATATGTATGGAGTGGAGTTGACAACTGAAAAGAAACTTTGTGTTCCCTTCAAGCTAGGTGAAGGACGGCTTTCACACACACTTATCTCTCAGAACTGAGCATGTGGAGAGACGTTCGTTCATCCAGCACAAAGGGAACGGGTTGCAGGAGAAACCCTTACTCTGGTTTCTCAGTCTGTTTCCCAGTGCCGGTTTGAAGTGCCTGCCGTTTTCACTGTAAAACCGAGTTGGAGCTTGTACCTCCCCATATATATGTATGGAGTGGAGTTGGCAACTGAAAAGAAACTTTGTGTTCCCTTCAAGCTAGGTGAAGGACGGCTTTCACACACACTTATCTCTCAGAACTGAACATGTGGAGAGACGTTCGTTCATCCAGCACAAAGGGAACGGGATGCAGGAGAAACCCTTACTCTGGTTTCTCAGTCTGTTTCCTAGTGCCGGTTTGAAGTGCCTGCCGTTTTCACTGTAAAACCGAGTTGGAGCTTGTACCTCCCCATATATATGTATGGAGTGGAGTTGGCAACTAAAAAGAAACTTTGTGTTCCCTTCAAGCTAGGTGAAGGACGGCTTTCACACACACTTATCTCTCAGAACTGAGCATGTGGAGAGACGTTCGTTCATCCAGCACAAAGGGAACCGGTTGCAGGAGAAACCCTTACTCTGGTTTCTCAGTCTGTTTCCCAGTGCCGGTTTGAAGTGCCTGCCGTTTTCACTGTAAAACCGTGTTGGAGCTTGTACCTCCCCATATATATGTATGGAGTGGAGTTGGCAACTGAAAAGAAACTTTGTGTTCCCTTCAAGCTAGGTGAAGGACGGCTTTCACACACACGTATCTCTCAGAACTGAGCATGTGGAGAGACGTTCGTTCATCCAGCACAAAGGGAACGGGTTGCAGGAGAAACCCTTACTCTGGTTTCTCAGTCTGTTTCCTAGTGCCGGTTTGAAGTGCCTGCCGTTTTCACTGTAAAACCGAGTTGGAGCTTGTACCTCCCCATATATATGTATGGAGTGGAGTTGGCAACTGAAAAGAAACTTTGTGTTCCCTTCAAGCTAGGTGAAGGACGGCTTTCACACACACTTATCTCTCAGAACTGAGCATGTGGAGAGACGTTCGTTCATCCAGCACAAAGGGAACGGTTTGCAGGAGAAACACTTACTCTGGTTTCTCAGTCTGTTTCCTAGTGCCGGTTTGAAGTGCCTGCCGTTTTCACTGTAAAACCGAGTTGGAGCTTGTACCTCCCCATATATATGTATGGAGTGGAGTTGGCAACTGAAAAGAAACTTTGTGTTCCCTTCAAGCTATGTGAAGGACCGCTTTCACACACAATTATCTCTCAGAACTGAGCATGTGGAGAGACATTCTTTCATCCAGCACAAAGGGATCGGGTTGCAGGAGAATCCCTTACTCTGGTTTCTCAGTCTGTTTCCCAGTGCCGGTTTGAAGTGCCTGCCGTTTTCACTGTAAAACCGAGTTAGAGCTTGTTCCTCCCCATAAATATGTATGGAGTGGTGTTGGCAACTGAAAAGAAACTTTGTGTTCCCTTCAAGCTAGGTGAAGGACGGCTTTCACACACACTTATCTCTCAGAACTGAGCATGTGGAGAGACGTTCGTTCATCCAGCACAAAGGGAACGGGTTCTAGGAGAAACCCTTACTCTGGTTTCTCAGTCTGTTTCCTCGTGCCGGTTTGAAGTGCCTGCCGTTTTCACTGTAAAACCGAGTTGGAGCTTGTACCTCCCCATATATATGTATGGAGTGGAGTTGGCAACTGAAAAGAAACTTTGTGTTCCCTTCAAGCTAGGTGAAGGACCGCTTTCACACACACTTATCTCTCAGAACTGAGCATGTGGAGAGACGTTCGTTCATCCAGCACAAAGGGAACGGGTTGCAGGAGAAACCCTTACTCTGGTTTCTCAGTCTGTTTCCTAGTGCCGGTTTGAAGTGCCTGCCGTTTTCACTGTAAAACCGAGTTGGAGCTTGTACCTCCCCATATATATGTATGGAGTGGAGTTGGCAACTGAAAAGAAACTTTGTGTTCCCTTCAAGCTAGGTGAAGGACGGCTTTCACACACACTTATCTCTCAGAACTGAGCATGTGGAGAGACGTTCGTTCATGCAGCACAAAGGGAACGGGTTGCAGGAGAAACCCTTACTCTGGTTTCTCAGTCTGTTTCCTAGTGCCGGTTTGAAGTGCCTGCCGTTTTCACTGTAAAACCGAGTTGGAGCTTGTACCTCCCCATATATATGTATGGAGTGGAGTTTGCAACTGAAAAGAAAGTTTGTGTTCCCTTCAAGCTAGGTGAAGGACGGCTTTCACACACACTTATCTCTCAGAACTGAGCATGTGGAGAGACGTTCCTTCATCCAGCACAAAGGGAACGGGTTGCAGGAGAAACCCTTACTCTGGTTTCTCAGTCTGTTTCCTAGTGCCGGTTTGAAGTGCCTGCCGTTTTCACTGTAAAACCGAGTTGGAGCTTGTACCTCCCCATATATATGTATGGAGTGGAGTTGGCAACTGAAAAGAAACTTTGTGTTCCCTTCAAGCTAGGTGAAGGACGGCTTTCACACACACTTATCTCTCAGAACTGAGCATGTGGAGAGACGTTCGAGCATCCAGCACAAAGGGAACGGGTTGCAGGAGAATCCCTTACTCTGGTTTCTCAGTCTGTTTCCCAGTGCCGGTTTGAAGTGCCTGCCGTTTTCACTGTAAAACCGAGTTGGAGCTTGTTCCTCCCCATAAATATGTATGGAGTGGTGTTGGCAACTGAAAAGAAACTTTGTGTTCCCTTCAAGCTAGGTGAAGGACGGCTTTCACACACACTTATCTCTCAGAACTGAGCATGTGGAGAGACGTTCGTTCATCCAGCACAAAGGGAACGGGTTCTAGGAGAAACCCTTACTCTGGTTTCTAAGTCTGTTTCCTAGTGTCGGTTTGAAGTGCCTGCCGTTTTCACTGTAAAACCGAGTTGGAGCTTGTACCTCCCCATATATATGTATGGAGTGGAGTTGGCAACTGAAAAGAAACTTTGTGTTCCCTTCAAGCTAGGTGAAGGACGGCTTTCACACACACTTATCTCTCAGAACTGAGCATGTGGAGAGACGTTCGTTCATCCAGCACAAAGGGAACGGGTTGCAGGAGAAACCCTTACTCTGGTTTCTCAGTCTGTTTCCTAGTGCCGGTTTGAAGTGCCTGCCGTTTTCACTGTAAAACCGAGTTGGAGCTTGTACCTCCCCATATATATGTATGGAGTGGAGTTGGCAACTGAAAAGAAACTTTGTGTTCCCTTCAAGCTAGGTGAAGGACGGCTTTCACACACACTTATCTCTCAGAACTGAGCATGTGGAGAGACGTTCGTTCATGCAGCACAAAGGGAACGGGTTGCAGGAGAAACCCTTACTCTGGTTTCTCAGTCTGTTTCCTAGTGCCGGTTTGAAGTGCCTGCCGTTTTCACTGTAAAACCGAGTTGGAGCTTGTACCTCCCCATATATATGTATGGAGTGGAGTTGGCAACTGAAAAGAAACTTTGTGTTCCCTTCAAGCTAGGTGAAGGACGGCTTTCACACACACTTATCTCTCAGAACTGAGCATGTGGAGAGACGTTCTTTCATGCAGCACAAAGGGAACGGGTTGCAGGAGAAACCCTTACTCTGGTTTCTCAGTCTGTTTCCTAGTGCCGGTTTGAAGTGCCTGCCGTTTTCACTGTAAAACCGAGTTGGAGCTTGTACCTCCCCATATATATGTATGGAGTGGAGTTGGCAACTTAAAAGAAACTTTGTGTTCCCTTCAAGCTAGGTGAAGGACGGCTTTCACACACACTTATCTCTCAGAACTGAGCATGTGGAGAGACGTTCCTTCATCCAGCACAAAGGGAACGGGTTGCTGGAGAAACCCTTACTCTGGTTTCTCAGTCTGTTTCCTAGTGCCGGTTTGAAGTGCCTGCCGTTTTCACTGTAAAACCGAGTTGGAGCTTGTACCTCCCCATATATATGTATGGAGTGGATTTGGCAACTGAAAAGAAACTTTGTGTTCCCTTCAAGCTAGGTGAAGGACGGCTTTCACACACACTTATCTCTCAGAACTGAGCATGTGGAGAGACGTTCGTTCATCCAGCACAAAGGGAACGGGTTGCAGGAGAAACCCTTACTCTGGTTTCTCAGTCTGTTTCCTAGTGCCGGTTTGAAGTGCCTGCCGTTTTCACTGTAAAACCGAGTTGGAGCTTGTTCCTCCCCATATATATGTATGGAGTGGAGTTGACAACTGAAAAGAAACTTTGTGTTCCCTTCAAGCTAGGTGAAGGACGTCTTTCACACACACTTATCTCTCAGAACTGAGCATGTGGAGAGACGTTCGTTCATCCAGCACAAAGGGAACGGGTTGCAGGAGAAACCCTTACTCTGGTTTCTCAGTCTGTTTCCCAGTGCCGGTTTGAAGTGCCTGCCGTTTTCACTGTAAAACCGAGTTGGAGCTTGTACCTCCCCATATATATGTATGGAGTGGAGTTGGCAACTGTAAAGAAACTTTGTGTTCCCTTCAAGCTAGGTGAAGGACGGCTTTCACACACACTTATCTCTCAGAACTGAACATGTGGAGAGACGTTCGTTCATCCAGCACAAAGGGAACGGGATGCAGGAGAAACCCTTACTCTGGTTTCTCAGTCTGTTTCCTAGTGCCGGTTTGAAGTGCCTGCCGTTTTCACTGTAAAACCGAGTTGGAGCTTGTACCTCCCCATATATATGTATGGAGTGGAGTTGGCAACTAAAAAGAAACTTTGTGTTCCCTTCAAGCTAGGTGAAGGACGGCTTTCACACACACTTATCTCTCAGAACTGAGCATGTGGAGAGACGTTCGTTCATCCAGCACAAAGGGAACCGGTTGCAGGAGAAACCCTTACTCTGGTTTCTCAGTCTGTTTCCCAGTGCCGGTTTGAAGTGCCTGCCGTTTTCACTGTAAAACCGTGTTGGAGCTTGTACCTCCCCATATATATGTATGGAGTGGAGTTGGCAACTGAAAAGAAACTTTGTGTTCCCTTCAAGCTAGGTGAAGGACGGCTTTCACACACACGTATCTCTCAGAACTGAGCATGTGGAGAGACGTTCGTTCATCCAGCACAAAGGGAACGGGTTGCAGGAGAAACCCTTACTCTGGTTTCTCAGTCTGTTTCCTAGTGCCGGTTTGAAGTGCCTGCCGTTTTCACTGTAAAACCGAGTTGGAGCTTGTACCTCCCCATATATATGTATGGAGTGGAGTTGGCAACTGAAAAGAAACTTTGTGTTCCCTTCAAGCTAGGTGAAGGACGGCTTTCACACACACTTATCTCTCAGAACTGAGCATGTGGAGAGACGTTCGTTCATCCAGCACAAAGGGAACGGTTTGCAGGAGAAACACTTACTCTGGTTTCTCAGTCTGTTTCCTAGTGCCGGTTTGAAGTGCCTGCCGTTTTCACTGTAAAACCGAGTTGGAGCTTGTACCTCCCCATATATATGTATGGAGTGGAGTTGGCAACTGAAAAGAAACTTTGTGTTCCCTTCAAGCTATGTGAAGGACCGCTTTCACACACAATTATCTCTCAGAACTGAGCATGTGGAGAGACATTCTTTCATCCAGCACAAAGGGATCGGGTTGCAGGAGAATCCCTTACTCTGGTTTCTCAGTCTGTTTCCCAGTGCCGGTTTGAAGTGCCTGCCGTTTTCACTGTAAAACCGAGTTAGAGCTTGTTCCTCCCCATAAATATGTATGGAGTGGTGTTGGCAACTGAAAAGAAACTTTGTGTTCCCTTCAAGCTAGGTGAAGGACGGCTTTCACACACACTTATCTCTCAGAACTGAGCATGTGGAGAGACGTTCGTTCATCCAGCACAAAGGGAACGGGTTCTAGGAGAAACCCTTACTCTGGTTTCTCAGTCTGTTTCCTAGTGCCGGTTTGAAGTGCCTGCCGTTTTCACTGTAAAACCGAGTTGGAGCTTGTACCTCCCCATATATATGTATGGAGTGGAGTTGGCAACTGAAAAGAAACTTTGTGTTCCCTTCAAGCTAGGTGAAGGACGGCTTTCATACACACTTATCTCTCAGAACTGAGCATGTGGAGAGACGTTCGTTCATCCAGCACAAAGGGAACGGGTTGCAGGAGAAACCCTTACTCTGGTTTCTCAGTCTGTTTCCTAGTGCCGGTTTGAAGTGCCTGCCGTTTTCACTGTAAAACCGAGTTGGAGCTTGTACCTCCCCATATATATGTATGGAGTGGAGTTGGCAACTGAAAAGAAACTTTGTGTTCCCTTCAAGCTAGGTGAAGGACGGCTTTCACACACAATTATCTCTCAGAACTGAGCATGTGGAGAGACGTTCGTTCATCCAGCACAAAGGGAACGGGTTGCAGGAGAAACCCTTACTCTGGTTTCTCAGTCTGTTTCCTAGTGCCGGTTTGAAGTGCCTGCCGTTTTCACTGTAAAACCGAGTTGGAGCTTGTACCTCCCCATATATATGTATGGAGTGGAGTTGGCAACTGAAAAGAAACTTTGTGTTCCCTTCAAGCTAGGTGAAGGACGGCTTTCACACACACTTATCTCTCAGAACTGAGCATGTGGAGAGACGTTCGTTCATCCAGCACAAAGGGAACGGGTTGCAGGAGAAACCCTTACTCTGGTTTCTCAGTCTGTTTCCTAGTGCCGGTTTGAAGTGCCTGCCGTTTTCACTGTAAAACCGAGTTGGAGCTTGTTCCTCCCCATATATATGTATGGAGTGGAGTTGACAACTGAAAAGAAACTTTGTGTTCCCTTCAAGCTATGTGAAGGACGGCTTTCACACACACTTATCTCTCAGAACTGAGCATGTGGAGAGACGTTCGTTCATCCAGCACAAAGGGAACGGGTTGCAGGAGAAACCCTTACTCTGGTTTCTCAGTCTGTTTCCCAGTGCCGGTTTGAAGTGCCTGCCGTTTTCACTGTAAAACCGAGTTGGAGCTTGTACCTCCCCATATATATGTATGAAGTGGAGTTGGCAACTGAAAAGAAACTTTGTGTTCCCTTCAAGCTAGGTGAAGGACGGCTTTCACACACACTTATCTCTCAGAACTGAACATGTGGAGAGACGTTCGTTCATCCAGCACAAAGGGAACGGGATGCAGGAGAAACCCTTACTCTGGTTTCTCAGTCTGTTTCCTAGTGCCGGTTTGAAGTGCCTGCCGTTTTCACTGTAAAACCGAGTTGGAGCTTGTACCTCCCCATATATATGTATGGAGTGGAGTTGGCAACTGAAAAGAAACTTTGTGTTCCCTTCAAGCTAGGTGAAGGACCGCTTTCACACACACTTATCTCTCAGAACTGAGCATGTGGAGAGACGTTCGTTCATCCAGCACAAAGGGAACCGGTTGCAGGAGAAACCCTTACTCTGGTTTCTCAGTCTGTTTCCCAGTGCCGGTTTGAAGTGCCTGCCGTTTTCACTGTAAAACCGTGTTGGAGCTTGTACCTCCCCATATATATGTATGGAGTGGAGTTGGCAACTGAAAAGAAACTTTGTGTTCCCTTCAAGCTAGGTGAAGGACGGCTTTCACACACACTTATCTCTCAGAACTGAGCATGTGGAGAGACGTTCGTTCATCCAGCACAAAGGGAACGGGTTGCAGGAGAAACCCTTACTCTGGTTTCTCAGTCTGTTTCCTAGTGCCGGTTTGAAGTGCCTGCCGTTTTCACTGTAAAACCGAGTTGGAGCTTGTACCTCCCCATATATATGTATGGAGTGGAGTTGGCAACTGAAAAGAAACTTTGTGTTCCCTTCAAGCTAGGTGAAGGACCGCTTTCACACACACTTATCTCTCAGAACTGAGCATGTGGAGAGACGTTCTTTCATCCAGCACAAAGGGAACGGGTTGCAGGAGAATCCCTTACTCTGGTTTCTCAGTCTGTTTCCCAGTGCCGGTTTGAAGTGCCTGCCGTTTTCACTGTAAAACCGAGTTGGAGCTTGTACCTCCCCATATATATGTATGGAGTGGAGTTGGCAACTGAAAAGAAACTTTGTGTTCCCTTCAAGCTAGGTGAAGGACGGCTTTCACACACACTTATCTCTCAGAACTGAGCATGTGGAGAGACGTTCGTTCATCCAGCACAAAGGGAACGGGTTGCAGGAGAAACCCTTACTCTGGTTTCTCAGTCTGTTTCCTAGTGCCGGTTTGAAGTGCCTGCCGTTTTCACTGTAAAACCGAGTTGGAGCTTGTACCTCCCCATATATATGTATGGAGTGGAGTTGGCAACTGAAAAGAAACTTTGTGTTCCCTTCAAGCTAGGTGAAGGACCGCTTTCACACACACTTATCTCTCAGAACTGAGCATGTGGAGAGACGTTCGTTCATCCAGCACAAAGGGAACGGGTTGCAGGAGAAACCCTTACTCTGGTTTCTCAGTCTGTTTCCTAGTGCCGGTTTGAAGTGCCTGCCGTTTTCACTGTAAAACCGAGTTGGAGCTTGTACCTCCCCATATATATGTATGGAGTGGAGTTGGCAACTGAAAAGAAACTTTGTGTTCCCTTCAAGCTAGGTGAAGGACGGCTTTCACACACACTTATCTCTCAGAACTGAGCATGTGGAGAGACGTTCGTTCATGCAGCACAAAGGGAACGGGTTGCAGGAGAAACCCTTACTCTGGTTTCTCAGTCTGTTTCCTAGTGCCGGTTTGAAGTGCCTGCCGTTTTCACTGTAAAACCGAGTTGGAGCTTGTACCTCCCCATATATATGTATGGAGTGGAGTTTGCAACTGAAAAGAAAGTTTGTGTTCCCTTCAAGCTAGGTGAAGGACGGCTTTAACACACACTTATCTCTCAGAACTGAGCATGTGGAGAGACGTTCCTTCATCCAGCACAAAGGGAACGGGTTGCAGGAGAAACCCTTACTCTGGTTTCTCAGTCTGTTTCCTAGTGCCGGTTTGAAGTGCCTGCCGTTTTCACTGTAAAACCGAGTTGGAGCTTGTACCTCCCCATATATATGTATGGAGTGGAGTTGGCAACTGAAAAGAAACTTTGTGTTCCCTTCAAGCTAGGTGAAGGACGGCTTTCACACACACTTATCTCTCAGAACTGAGCATGTGGAGAGACGTTCGAGCATCCAGCACAAAGGGAACGGGTTGCAGGAGAATCCCTTACTCTGGTTTCTCAGTCTGTTTCCCAGTGCCGGTTTGAAGTGCCTGCCGTTTTCACTGTAAAACCGAGTTGGAGCTTGTTCCTCCCCATAAATATGTATGGAGTGGTGTTGGCAACTGAAAAGAAACTTTGTGTTCCCTTCAAGCTAGGTGAAGGACGGCTTTCACACACACTTATCTCTCAGAACTGAGCATGTGGAGAGACGTTCGTTCATCCAGCACAAAGGGAACGGGTTCTAGGAGAAACCCTTACTCTGGTTTCTCAGTCTGTTTCCTAGTGCCGGTTTGAAGTGCCTGCCGTTTTCACTGTAAAACCGAGTTGGAGCTTGTACCTCCCCATATATATGTATGGAGTGGAGTTGGCAACTGAAAAGAAACTTTGTGTTCCCTTCAAGCTAGGTGAAGGACGGCTTTCACACACACTTATCTCTCAGAACTGAGCATGTGGAGAGACGTTCGTTCATCCAGCACAAAGGGAACGGGTTGCAGGAGAAACCCTTACTCTGGTTTCTCAGTCTGTTTCCTAGTGCCGGTTTGAAGTGCCTGCCGTTTTCACTGTAAAACCGAGTTGGAGCTTGTACCTCCCCATATATATGTATGGAGTGGAGTTGGCAACTGAAAAGAAACTTTGTGTTCCCTTCAAGCTAGGTGAAGGACGGCTTTCACACACACTTATCTCTCAGAACTGAGCATGTGGAGAGACGTTCGTTCATCCAGCACAAAGGGAACGGGTTGCAGGAGAAACCCTTACTCTGGTTTCTCAGTCTGTTTCCTAGTGCCGGTTTGAAGTGCCTGCCGTTTTCACTGTAAAACCGAGTTGGAGCTTGTACCTCCCCATATATATGTATGGAGTGGAGTTGGCAACTGAAAAGAAACTTTGTGTTCCCTTCAAGCTAGGTGAAGGACGGCTTTCACACACACTTATCTCTCAGAACTGAGCATGTGGAGAGACGTTCTTTCATGCAGCACAAAGGGAACGGGTTGCAGGAGAAACCCTTACTCTGGTTTCTCAGTCTGTTTCCTAGTGCCGGTTTGAAGTGCCTGCCGTTTTCACTGTAAAACCGAGTTGGAGCTTGTACCTCCCCATATATATGTATGGAGTGGAGTTTGCAACTGAAAAGAAAGTTTGTGTTCCCTTCAAGGTAGGTGAAGGACGGCTTTCACACACACTTATCTCTCAGAACTGAGCATGTGGAGAGACGTTCCTTCATCCAGCACAAAGGGAACGGGTTGCAGGAGAAACCCTTACTCTGGTTTCTCAGTCTGTTTCCTAGTGCCGGTTTGAAGTGCCTGCCGTTTTCACTGTAAAACCGAGTTGGAGCTTGTACCTCCCCATATATATGTATGGAGTGGAGTTGGCAACTGAAAAGAAACTTTGTGTTCCCTTCAAGCTAGGTGAAGGACCGCTTTCACACACACTTATCTCTCAGAACTGAGCATGTGGAGAGACGTTCGTTCATCCAGCACAAAGGGAACGGGTTGCAGGAGAAACCCTTACTCTGGTTTCTCAGTCTGTTTCCTAGTGCCGGTTTGAAGGGCCTGCCGTTTTCACTGTAAAACCGAGTTGGAGCTTGTACCTCCCCATATATATGTATGGAGTGGAGTTGGCAACTGAAAAGAAACTTTGTGTTCCCTTCAAGCTAGGTGAAGGACGGCTTTCACACACACTTATCTCTCAGAACTGAGCATGTGGAGAGACGTTCGTTCATGCAGCACAAAGGGAACGGGTTGCAGGAGAAACCCTTACTCTGGTTTCTCAGTCTGTTTCCTAGTGCCGGTTTGAAGTGCCTGCCGTTTTCACTGTAAAACCGAGTTGGAGCTTGTACCTCCCCATATATATGTATGGAGTGGAGTTTGCAACTGAAAAGAAAGTTTGTGTTCCCTTCAAGCTAGGTGAAGGACGGCTTTCACACACACTTATCTCTCAGAACTGAGCATGTGGAGAGACGTTCCTTCATCCAGCACAAAGGGAACGGGTTGCAGGAGAAACCCTTACTCTGGTTTCTCAGTCTGTTTCCTAGTGCCGGTTTGAAGTGCCTGCCGTTTTCACTGTAAAACCGAGTTGGAGCTTGTACCTCCCCATATATATGTATGGAGTGGAGTTGGCAACTGAAAAGAAACTTTGTGTTCCCTTCAAGCTAGGTGAAGGACGGCTTTCACACACACTTATCTCTCAGAACTGAGCATGTGGAGAGACGTTCGAGCATCCAGCACAAAGGGAACGGGTTGCAGGAGAATCCCTTACTCTGGTTTCTCAGTCTGTTTCCCAGTGCCGGTTTGAAGTGCCTGCCGTTTTCACTGTAAAACCGAGTTGGAGCTTGTTCCTCCCCATAAATATGTATGGAGTGGTGTTGGCAACTGAAAAGAAACTTTGTGTTCCCTTCAAGCTAGGTGAAGGACGGCTTTCACACACACTTATCTCTCAGAACTGAGCATGTGGAGAGACGTTCGTTCATCCAGCACAAAGGGAACGGGTTCTAGGAGAAACCCTTACTCTGGTTTCTCAGTCTGTTTCCTAGTGCCGGTTTGAAGTGCCTGCCGTTTTCACTGTAAAACCGAGTTGGAGCTTGTACCTCCCCATATATATGTATGGAGTGGAGTTGGCAACTGAAAAGAAACTTTGTGTTCCCTTCAAGCTAGGTGAAGGACGGCTTTCACACACACTTATCTCTCAGAACTGAGCATGTGGAGAGACGTTCGTTCATCCAGCACAAAGGGAACGGGTTGCAGCAGAAACCCTTACTCTGGTTTCTCAGTCTGTTTCCTAGTGCCGGTTTGAAGTGCCTGCCGTTTTCACTGTAAAACCGAGTTGGAGCTTGTACCTCCCCATATATATGTATGGAGTGGAGTTGGCAACTGAAAAGAAACTTTGTGTTCCCTTCAAGCTAGGTGAAGGACGGCTTTCACACACACTTATCTCTCAGAACTGAGCATGTGGAGAGACGTTCGTTCATCCAGCACAAAGGGAACGGGTTGCAGGAGAAACCCTTACTCTGGTTTCTCAGTCTGTTTCCTAGTGCCGGTTTGAAGTGCCTGCCGTTTTCACTGTAAAACCGAGTTGGAGCTTGTACCTCCCCATATATATGTATGGAGTGGAGTTGGCAACTGAAAAGAAACTTTGTGTTCCCTTCAAGCTAGGTGAAGGACGGCTTTCACACACACTTATCTCTCAGAACTGAGCATGTGGAGAGACGTTCTTTCATGCAGCACAAAGGGAACGGGTTGCA
The DNA here is from genome assembly GCF_048564905.1 of Vicugna pacos. Classification (NCBI taxonomy): domain Eukaryota; kingdom Metazoa; phylum Chordata; class Mammalia; order Artiodactyla; family Camelidae; genus Vicugna; species Vicugna pacos. The sequence goes on along the minus strand of NC_133008.1, from coordinate 2,930,984 downwards.
GGAGAAACCCTTACTCTGGTTTCTCAGTCTGTTTCCTAGTGCCGGTTTGAAGTGCCTGCCGTTTTCACTGTAAAACCGAGTTGGAGCTTGTACCTCCCCATATATATGTATGGAGTGGAGTTTGCAACTGAAAAGAAAGTTTGTGTTCCCTTCAAGCTAGGTGAAGGACGGCTTTCACACACACTTATCTCTCAGAACTGAGCATGTGGAGAGACGTTCCTTCATCCAGCACAAAGGGAACGGGTTGCAGGAGAAACCCTTACTCTGGTTTCTCAGTCTGTTTCCTAGTGCCGGTTTGAAGTGCCTGCCGTTTTCACTGTAAAACCGAGTTGGAGCTTGTACCTCCCCATATATATGTATGGAGTGGAGTTGGCAACTGAAAAGAAACTTTGTGTTCCCTTCAAGCTAGGTGAAGGACGGCTTTCACACACACTTATCTCTCAGAACTGAGCATGTGGAGAGACGTTCGTTCATCCAGCACAAAGGGAACGGGTTGCAGGAGAAACCCTTACTCTGGTTTCTCAGTCTGTTTCCTAGTGCCGGTTTGAAGTGCCTGCCGTTTTCACTGTAAAACCGAGTTGGAGCTTGTACCTCCCCATATATATGTATGGAGTGGAGTTTGCAACTGAAAAGAAAGTTTGTGTTCCCTTCAAGCTAGGTGAAGGACGGCTTTCACACACACTTATCTCTCAGAACTGAGCATGTGGAGAGACGTTCGTTCATCCAGCACAAAGGGAACGGGTTGCAGGAGAAACCCTTACTCTGGTTTCTCAGTCTGTTTCCTAGTGCCGGTTTGAAGTGCCTGCCGTTTTCACTGTAAAACCGAGTTGGAGCTTGTACCTCCCCATATATATGTATGGAGTGGAGTTGGCAACTGAAAAGAAAGTTTGTGTTCCCTTCAAGCTAGGTGAAGGACGGCTTCACACACACTTATCTCTCAGAACTGAGCATGTGGAGAGACGTTCGTTCATCCAGCACAAAGGGAACGGGTTGCAGGAGAATCCCTTACTCTGGTTTCTCAGTCTGTTTCCCAGTGCCGGTTTGAAGTGCCTGCCGTTTTCACTGTAAAACCGAGTTGGAGCTTTTCCTCCCCATAAATATGTATGGAGTGGTGTTGGCAACTGAAAAGAAACTTTGTGTTCCCTTCAAGCTAGGTGAAGGACGGCTTTCACACACACTTATCTCTCAGAACTGAGCATGTGGAGAGACGTTCGTTCATCCAGCACAAAGGGAACGGGTTGCAGGAGAAACCCTTACTCTGGTTTCTCAGTCTGTTTCCTAGTGCCGGTTTGAAGTGCCTGCCGTTTTCACTGTAAAACCGAGTTGGAGCTTGTACCTCCCCATATATATGTATGGAGTGGAGTTGGCAACTGAAAAGAAACTTTGTGTTCCCTTCAAGCTAGGTGAAGGACGGCTTTCACACACACTTATCTCTCAGAACTGAGCATGTGGAGAGACGTTCTTTCATGCAGCACAAAGGGAACGGGTTGCAGGAGAAACCCTTACTCTGGTTTCTCAGTCTGTTTCCTAGTGCCGGTTTGAAGTGCCTGCCGTTTTCACTGTAAAACCGAGTTGGAGCTTGTACCTCCCCATATATATGTATGGAGTGGAGTTTGCAACTGAAAAGAAAGTATGTGTTCCCTTCAAGCTAGGTGAAGGACGGCTTTCACACACACTTATCTCTCAGAACTGAGCATGTGGAGAGACGTTCCTTCATCCAGCACAAAGGGAACGGGTTGCAGGAGAAACCCTTACTCTGGTTTCTCAGTCTGTTTCCTAGTGCCGGTTTGAAGTGCCTGCCGTTTTCACTGTAAAACCGAGTTGGAGCTTGTACCTCCCCATATATATGTATGGAGTGGAGTTGGCAACTGAAAAGAAACTTTGTGTTCCCTTCAAGCTAGGTGAAGGACGGCTTTCACACACACTTATCTCTCAGAACTGAGCATGTGGAGAGACGTTCGTTCATCCAGCACAAAGGGAACGGGTTGCAGGAGAAACCCTTACTCTGGTTTCTCAGTCTGTTTCCTAGTGCCGGTTTGAAGTGCCTGCCGTTTTCACTGTAAAACCGAGTTGGAGCTTGTTCCTCCCCATATATATGTATGGAGTGGAGTTGGCAACTGAAAAGAAACTTTGTGTTCCCTTCAAGCTAGGTGAAGGACGGCTTTCACACACACTTATCTCTCAGAACTGAGCATGTGGAGAGACGTTCTTTCATGCAGCACAAAGGGAACGGGTTGCAGGAGAAACCCTTACTCTGGTTTCTCAGTCTGTTTCCTAGTGCCGGTTTGAAGTGCCTGCCGTTTTCACTGTAAAACCGAGTTGGAGCTTGTACCTCCCCATATATATGTATGGAGTGGAGTTTGCAACTGAAAAGAAAGTTTGTGTTCCCTTCAAGCTAGGTGAAGGACGGCTTTCACACACACTTATCTCTCAGAACTGAGCATGTGGAGAGACGTTCCTTCATCCAGCACAAAGGGAACGGGTTGCAGGAGAAACCCTTACTCTGGTTTCTCAGTCTGTTTCCTAGTGCCGGTTTGAAGTGCCTGCCGTTTTCACTGTAAAACCGAGTTGGAGCTTGTACCTCCCCATATATATGTATGGAGTGGAGTTGGCAACTGAAAAGAAACTTTGTGTTCCCTTCAAGCTAGGTGAAGGACGGCTTTCACACACACTTATCTCTCAGAACTGAGCATGTGGAGAGACGTTCGTTCATCCAGCACAAAGGGAACGGGTTGCAGGAGAAACCCTTACTCTGGTTTCTCAGTCTGTTTCCTAGTGCCGGTTTGAAGTGCCTGCCGTTTTCACTGTAAAACCGAGTTGGAGCTTGTTCCTCCCCATATATATGTATGGAGTGGAGTTGGCAACTGAAAAGAAACTTTGTGTTCCCTTCAAGCTAGGTGAAGGACGGCTTTCACACACACTTATCTCTCAGAACTGAGCATGTGGAGAGACGTTCTTTCATCCAGCACAAAGGGAACGGTTGCAGGAGAAAAACTTATTCTGGATTCTCAGTCTGTTTCCTAGTGCCGGTTTGAATTGCCTGCCGTTTTCACTGTAAAACCGAGTTATAGCTTGTACCTCCCCATATATATGTATGGAGTGGAGTTTGCAACTGAAAAGAAACTTTGTGTTCCCTTCAAGCTAGGTGAAGGACGGCTTTAACACACACTTATCTCTCAGAACTGAGCATGTGGAGAGACGTTCGTTCATCCAGCACAAAGGGAACGTGTTGCAGGAGAAACCCTTACTCTGGTTTCTCAGTCTGTTTCCTAGTGCCGGTTTGAAGTGCCTGCCGTTTTCACTGTAAAACCGAGTTGGAGCTTGTACCTCCCCATATATATGTATGGAGTGGAGTTGGCAACTGAAAAGAAACTTTGTGTTCCCTTCAAGCTAGGTGAAGGACGGCTTTCACACACACTTATCTCTCTGAACTGAGCATGTGGAGAGACGTTCGTTCATCCAGCACAAAGGGAACGGGTTGCAGGAGAAACCCTTACTCTGGTTTCTCAGTCTCTTTCCCAGTGCCGGTTTGCAGTGTCTACCGTTTTCACTGTAAAACCGAGTTGGAGCTTGTTCCTCCCCATATATGTGTATGGAGTGGAGTTGGCAACTGAAAAGAAACTTTGTGTTCCCTTCAAGCTAGGTGAAGGACGGCTTTCACACACACTTATCTCTCAGAACTGAGCATGTGGAGAGACGTTCTTTCATCCAGCACAAAGGGAACGGTTTGCAGGAGAAACCCTTACTCTGGTTTCTCAGTCTGTTTCCCAGTGCCGGTTTGAAGTGCCTGCCGTTTTCACTGTAAAACCGAGTTGGAGCTTGTACCTCCCCATATATATGTATGGAGTGGAGTTGGCAACTGAAAAGAAACTTTGTGTTCCCTTTAAGCTAGGTGAAGGACGGCTTTCACACACACTTATCTCTCAGAACTGAACATGTGGAGAGACGTTCGTTCATCCAGCACAAAGGGAACGGGATGCAGGAGAAACCCTTACTCTGGTTTCTCAGTCTGTTTCCTAGTGCCGGTTTGAAGTGCCTGCCGTTTTCACTGTAAAAATCAGTTGGAGCTTGTACCTCCCCATATATATGTATGGAGTGGAGTTGGCAACTGAAAAGAAACTTTGTGTTCCCTTCAAGCTAGGTGAAGGACGGCTTTCACACACACTTTTCTCTCAGAACTGAGCATGTGGAGAGACGTTCGTTCATCCAGCACAAAGGGAACGGGTTGCAGGAGAAACCCTTACTCTGGTTTCTCAGTCTGTTTCCTAGTGCCGGTTTGAAGTGCCTGCCGTTTTCACTGTAAAACCGAGTTGGAGCTTGTACCTCCCCATATATATGTATGGAGTGGAGTTGGCAACTGAAAAGAAACTTTGTGTTCCCTTCAAGCTAGGTGAAGGACGGCTTTCACACACACTTATCTCTTAGAACTGAGCATGTGGAGAGACGTTCGTTCATCCAGCACAAAGGGAACGGGTTGCAGGAGAAACCCTTACTCTGGTTTCTCAGTCTGTTTCCCAGTGCCTGTTTGAAGTGCCTGCCGTTTTCACTGTAAAACCGTGTTGGAGCTTGTACCTCCCCATATATATGTATGGAGTGGAGTTGGCAACTGAAAAGAAACTTTGTGTTCCCTTCAAGCTAGGTGAAGGACGGCTTTCACACACACTTATCTCTCAGAACTGAGCATGTGGAGAGACGTTCGTTCATGCAGCACAAAGGGAACGGGTTGCAGGAGAAACCCTTACTCTGGTTTCTCAGTCTGTTTCCTAGTGCCGGTTTGAAGTGCCTGCCGTTTTCACTGTAAAACCGAGTTGGAGCTTGTACCTCCCCATATATATGTATGGAGTGGAGTTGGCAACTGAAAAGAAACTTTGTGTTCCCTTCAAGCTAGGTGAAGGACCGCTTTCACACACACTTATCTCTCAGAACTGAGCATGTGGAGAGACGTTCGTTCATCCAGCACAAAGGGAACGGGTTGCAGGAGAAACCCTTACTCTGGTTTCTCAGTCTGTTTCCCAGTGCCGGTTTGCAGTGTCTGCCGTTTTCACTGTAAAACCGAGTTGGAGCTTGTTCCTCCCCATATATGTGTATGGAGTGGAGTTGGCAACTGAAAAGAAACTTTGTGTTCCCTTCAAGCTAGGTGAAGGACGGCTTTCACACACACTTATCTCTCAGAACTGATCATGTGGAGAGACGTTCTTTCATCCAGCACAAAGGGAACGGTTTGCAGGAGAAACCCTTACTCTGGTTTCTCAGTCTGTTTCCCAGTGCCGGTTTGAAGTGCCTGCCGTTTTCACTGTAAAACCGAGTTGGAGCTTGTACCTCCCCATATATATGTATGGATTGGAGTTTGCAACTGAAAAGAAACTTTGTGTTCCCTTTAAGCTAGGTGAAGGACGGCTTTCACACACACTTATCTCTCAGAACTGAACATGTGGAGAGACGTTCGTTCATCCAGCACAAAGGGAACGGGATGCAGGAGAAACCCTTACTCTGGTTTCTCAGTCTGTTTCCTAGTGCCGGTTTGAAGTGCCTGCCGTTTTCACTGTAAAACCCAGTTGGAGACTGTACCTCCCCATATATATGTATGGAGTGGAGTTGGCAACTGAAAAGAAAGTTTGTGTTCCCTTCAAGCTAGTTGAAGGACGGCTTTCACACACACTTATCTCTCAGAACTGAGCATGTGGAGAGACATTCTTTCATCCAGCACAAAGGGAACGGGTTGCAGGAGAAACCTTTACTCTGGTTTCTCAGTCTGTTTCCCAGTGCCGGTTTGAAGTGCCTGCCGTTTTCACTGTAAAACCGAGTTGGAGCTTGTTCCTCCCCATATATGTGTATGGATTGGAGTTGGCAACTGAAAAGAAACTTTATGTTCCCTTCAAGCTAGGTGAAGGACGGCTTTCACACACACTTATCTCTCAGAACTGGCATGTGGAGAGACGTTCTTTCATCCAGCACAAAGGGAACGGTTTGCAGGAGAAACCCTTACTCTGGTTTCTCAGTCTGTTTCCCAGTGCCGGTTTGAAGTGCCTGCCGTTTTCACTGTAAAACCGAGTTATAGCTTGTACCTCCCCATATATATGTATGGAGTGGAGTTTGCAACTGAAAAGAAACTTTGTGTTCCCTTTAAGCTAGGTGAAGGACGGCTTTCACACACACTTATCTCTCAGAACTGAACATGTGGAGAGACGTTCGTTCATCCAGCACAAAGTGAACGGGATGCAGGAGAAACCCTTACTCTGGTTTCTCAGTCTGTTTCCTAGTGCCGGTTTGAAGTGCCTGCCGTTTTCACTGTAAAACCCAGTTGGAGCTTGTACCTCCCCATATATATGTATGCAGTGGAGTTGGCAACTGAAAAGAAACTTTGTGTTCCCTTCAAGCTAGGTGAAGGACGGCTTTCACACACACTTTTCTCTCAGAACTGAGCATGTGAAGAGACGTTCGTTCATCCAGCACAAAGGGAACGGGTTGCAGGAGAAACCCTTACTCTGGTTTCTCAGTCTGTTTCGTAGTGCCGGTTTGAAGTGCCTGCCGTTTTCACTGTAAAACCCAGTTGGAGCTTGTACCTCCCCATATATATGTATGGAGTGGAGTTGGCAAATGAAAAGAAAGTTTGTGTTCCCTTCAAGCTAGGTGAAGGACGGCTTTCACACACACTTATCTCTCAGAACTGAGCATGTGGAGAGACGTTCGTTCATCCAGCACAAAGGGAACGGGTTGCAGGAGAAACCCTTACTCTGGTTTCTCAGTCTGTTTCCTAGTGCCGGTTTGAAGTGCCTGCCGTTTTCACTGTAAAACCGAGTTGGAGCTTGTACCTCCCCATATATATGTATGGAGTGGAGTTGGCAACTGAAAAGAAACTTTGTGTTCCCTTCAAGCTAGGTGAAGGACGGCTTTCACACACACTTATCTCTCAGAACTGAGCATGTGGAGAGACGTTCGTTCATCCAGCACAAAGGGAACGGGTTGCAGGAGAAACCCTTACTCTGGTTTCTCAGTCTGTTTCCCAGTGCCGGTTTGCAGTGTCTGCCGTTTTCACTGTAAAACCGAGTTGGAGCTTGTTCCTCCCCATATATGTGTATGGAGTGGAGTTGGCAACTGAAAAGAAACTTTGTGTTCCCTTCAAGCTAGGTGAAGGACGGCTTTCACACACACTTATCTCTCAGAACTGATCATGTGGAGAGACGTTCTTTCATCCAGCACAAAGGGAACGGTTTGCAGGAGAAACCCTTACTCTGGTTTCTCAGTCTGTTTCCCAGTGCCGGTTTGAAGTGCCTGCCGTTTTCACTGTAAAACCGAGTTGGAGCTTGTACCTCCCCATATATATGTATGGATTGGAGTTTGCAACTGAAAAGAAACTTTGTGTTCCCTTTAAGCTAGGTGAAGGACGGCTTTCACACACACTTATCTCTCAGAACTGAACATGTGGAGAGACGTTCGTTCATCCAGCACAAAGGGAACGGGATGCAGGAGAAACCCTTACTCTGGTTTCTCAGTCTGTTTCCTAGTGCCGGTTTGAAGTGCCTGCCGTTTTCACTGTAAAACCCAGTTGGAGACTGTACCTCCCCATATATATGTATGGAGTGGAGTTGGCAACTGAAAAGAAAGTTTGTGTTCCCTTCAAGCTAGTTGAAGGACGGCTTTCACACACACTTATCTCTCAGAACTGAGCATGTGGAGAGACATTCTTTCATCCAGCACAAAGGGAACGGGTTGCAGGAGAAACCTTTACTCTGGTTTCTCAGTCTGTTTCCCAGTGCCGGTTTGAAGTGCCTGCCGTTTTCACTGTAAAACCGAGTTGGAGCTTGTTCCTCCCCATATATGTGTATGGATTGGAGTTGGCAACTGAAAAGAAACTTTATGTTCCCTTCAAGCTAGGTGAAGGACGGCTTTCACACACACTTATCTCTCAGAACTGGCATGTGGAGAGACGTTCGTTCATCCAGCACAAAGGGAACGGTTTGCAGGAGAAACCCTTACTCTGGTTTCTCAGTCTGTTTCCCAGTGCCGGTTTGAAGTGCCTGCCGTTTTCACTGTAAAACCGAGTTATAGCTTGTACCTCCCCATATATATGTATGGAGTGGAGTTTGCAACTGAAAAGAAACTTTGTGTTCCCTTTAAGCTAGGTGAAGGACGGCTTTCACACACACTTATCTCTCAGAACTGAACATGTGGAGAGACGTTCGTTCATCCAGCACAAAGTGAACGGGATGCAGGAGAAACCCTTACTCTGGTTTCTCAGTCTGTTTCCTAGTGCCGGTTTGAAGTGCCTGCCGTTTTCACTGTAAAACCCAGTTGGAGCTTGTACCTCCCCATATATATGTATGCAGTGGAGTTGGCAACTGAAAAGAAACTTTGTGTTCCCTTCAAGCTAGGTGAAGGACGGCTTTCACACACACTTTTCTCTCAGAACTGAGCATGTGAAGAGACGTTCGTTCATCCAGCACAAAGGGAACGGGTTGCAGGAGAAACCCTTACTCTGGTTTCTCAGTCTGTTTCGTAGTGCCGGTTTGAAGTGCCTGCCGTTTTCACTGTAAAACCCAGTTGGAGCTTGTACCTCCCCATATATATGTATGGAGTGGAGTTGGCAAATGAAAAGAAAGTTTGTGTTCCCTTCAAGCTAGGTGAAGGACGGCTTTCACACACACTTATCTCTCAGAACTGAGCATGTGGAGAGACGTTCGTTCATCCAGCACAAAGGGAACGGGTTGCAGGAGAAACCCTTACTCTGGTTTCTCAGTCTGTTTCCTAGTGCCGGTTTGAAGTGCCTGCCGTTTTCACTGTAAAACCGAGTTGGAGCTTGTACCTCCCCATATATATGTATGGAGTGGAGTTGGCAACTGAAAAGAAACTTTGTGTTCCCTTCAAGCTAGGTGAAGGACGGCTTTCACACACACTTATCTCTCAGAACTGAGCATGTGGAGAGACGTTCGTTCATCCAGCACAAAGGGAACGGGTTGCAGGAGAAACCCTTACTCTGGTTTCTCAGTCTGTTTCCTAGTGCCGGTTTGAAGTGCCTGCCGTTTTCACTGTAAAACCGAGTTGGAGCTTGTTCCTCCCCATATATATGTATGGAGTGGAGTTGACAACTGAAAAGAAACTTTGTGTTCCCTTCAAGCTAGGTGAAGGACGGCTTTCACACACACTTATCTCTCAGAACTGAGCATGTGGAGAGACGTTCGTTCATCCAGCACAAAGGGAACGGGTTGCAGGAGAAACCCTTACTCTGGTTTCTCAGTCTGTTTCCCAGTGCCGGTTTGAAGTGCCTGCCGTTTTCACTGTAAAACCGAGTTGGAGCTTGTACCTCCCCATATATATGTATGGAGTGGAGTTTGCAACTGAAAAGAAACTTTGTGTTCCCTTCAAGCTAGGTGAAGGACGGCTTTCACACACACATATCTCTCAGAACTGAACATGTGGAGAGACGTTCGTTCATCCAGCACAAAGGGAACGGGATGCAGGAGAAACCCTTACTCTGGTTTCTCAGTCTGTTTCCTAGTGCCGGTTTGAAGTGCCTGCCGTTTTCACTGTAAAACCGAGTTGGAGCTTGTACCTACCCATATATATGTATGGAGTGGAGTTGGCAACTGAAAAGAAACTTTGTGTTCCCTTCAAGCTAGTTGAAGGACGGCTTTCACACACACTTATCTCTCAGAACTGAGCATGTGGAGAGACGTTCGTTCATCCAGCACAAAAGGAACGGGTTGCAGGAGAAACCCTTACTCTGGTTTCTCAGTCTGTTTCCTAGTGCCGGTTTGAAGTGCCTGCCGTTTTCACTGTAAAACCGAGTTGGAGCTTGTACCTCCCCATATATATGTATGGAGTGGAGTTGGCAAAAGAAAAGAAACTTTGTTTTCCCTTCAAGCTAGGTGAAGGACGGCTTTCACACACACTTATCTCTCAGAACTGAGCATGTGGAGAGACGTTCGTTCATCCAGCACAAAGGGAACGCTTTGCAGGAGAAACCCTTACTCTGGTTTCTCAGTCTGTTTCCCAGTGTCGGTTTGAAGTGTCTGCCGTTTTCACTGTAAAACCGAGTTGGAGCTTGTTCCTCCCCATATATGTGTATGGAGTGGAGTTGGCAACTGAAAAGAAACTTTGTGTTCCCTTCAAGCTAGGTGAAGGACGGCTTTCACACACACTTATCTCTCAGAACTGAGCATGTGGAGAGACGTTCTTTCATCCAGCACAAAGGGAACGGTTTGCACGAGAAACCCTTACTCTGGTTTCTCAGTCTGTTTCCTAGTGCCGGTTTGAAGTGCCTGCCGTTTTCACTGTAAAACCGAGTTGGAGCTTGTACCTCCCCATATATATGTATGGAGTGGAGTTGGCAACTGAAAAGAAACTTTGTGTTCCCTTCAAGCTAGGTGAAGGACGGCTTTCACACACACTTATCTCTCAGAACTGAACATGTGGAGAGACGTTCGTTCATCCAGCCCAAAGGGAACGGGATGCAGGAGAAACCCTTACTCTGGTTTCTCAGTCTGTTTCCTAGTGCCGGTTTGAAGTGCCTGCCGTTTTCACTGTAAAACCCAGTTGGAGCTAGTACCTCCCCATATATATGTATGGAGTGGAGTTGGCAACTGAAAAGAAACTTTGTGTTCCCTTCAAGCTAGGTGAAGGACGGCTTTCACACACACTTTTCTCTCAGAACTGAGCATGTGGAGAGACGTTCGTTCATCCAGCACAAAGGGAACGGGTTGCAGGAGAAACCCTTACTCTGGTTTCTCAGTCTGTTTCCTAGTGCCGGTTTGAAGTGCCTGCCGTTTTCACTGTAAAACCGAGTTGGAGCTTGTACCTCCCCATATATATGTATGGAGTGGAATTGGCAACTGAAAAGAAACTTTGTGTTCCCTTCAAGCTAGGTGAAGGACGGCTTTCACACACACTTATCTCTTAGAACTGAGCATGTGGAGAGACGTTCGTTCATCCAGCACAAAGGGAACGGGTTGCAGGAGAAACCCTTACTCTGGTTTCTCAGTCTGTTTCCCAGTGCCGGTTTGAAGTGCCTGCCGTTTTCACTGTAAAACCGTGTTGGAGCTTGTACCTCCCCATATATATGTATGGAGTGGAGTTGGCAAATGAAAAGAAACTTTGTGTTCCCTTCAAGCTAGGTGAAGGACGGCTTTCACACACACTTATCTCTCAGAACTGAGCATGTGGAGAGACGTTCGTTCATCCAGCACAAAGGGAACGGGTTGCAGGAGAAACCCTTACTCTGGTTTCTCAGTCTGTTTCCTAGTGCCGGTTTGAAGTGCCTGCCGTTTTCACTGTAAAACCGACTTGGAGCTTGTACCTCCCCATATATATGTATGGAGTGGAGTTGGCAACTGAAAAGAAACTTTGTGTTCCCTTCAAGCTAGGTGAAGGACCGCTTTCACACACACTTATCTCTCAGAACTGAGCATGTGGAGAGACGTTCTTTCATCCAGCACAAAGGGAACGGGTTGCAGGAGAATCCCTTACTCTGGTTTCTCAGTCTGTTTCCCAGTGCCGGTTTGAAGTGCCTGCCGTTTTCACTGTAAAACCGAGTTGGAGCTTGTTCCTCCCCATAAATATGTATGGAGTGGTGTTGGCAACTGAAAAGAAACTTTGTGTTCCCTTCAAGCTAGGTGAAGGACGGCTTTCACACACACTTATCTCTCAGAACTGAGCATGTGGAGAGACGTTCGTTCATCCAGCACAAAGGGAACGGGTTCTAGGAGAAACCCTTACTCTGGTTTCTCAGTCTGTTTCCTAGTGCCGGTTTGAAGTGCCTGCCGTTTTCACTGTAAAACCGAGTTGGAGCTTGTACCTCCCCATATATATGTATGGAGTGGAGTTGGCAACTGAAAAGAAACTTTGTGTTCCCTTCAAGCTAGGTGAAGGACGGCTTTCACACACACTTATCTCTCAGAACTGAGCATGTGGAGAGACGTTCGTTCATCCAGCACAAAGGGAACGGGTTGCAGGAGAAACCCTTACTCTGGTTTCTCAGTCTGTTTCCTAGTGCCGGTTTGAAGTGCCTGCCGTTTTCACTGTAAAACCGAGTTGGAGCTTGTACCTCCCCATATATATGTATGGAGTGGAGTTGGCAACTGAAAAGAAACTTTGTGTTCCCTTCAAGCTAGGTGAAGGACGGCTTTCACACACACTTATCTCTCAGAACTGAGCATGTGGAGAGACGTTCGTTCATCCAGCACAAAGGGAACGGGTTGCAGGAGAAACCCTTACTCTGGTTTCTCAGTCTGTTTCCTAGTGCCGGTTTGAAGTGCCTGCCGTTTTCACTGTAAAACCGAGTTGGAGCTTGTACCTCCCCATATATATGTATGGAGTGGAGTTGGCAACTGAACAGAAACTTTGTGTTCCCTTCAAGCTAGGTGAAGGACGGCTTTCACACACACTTATCTCTCAGAACTGAGCATGTGGAGAGACGTTCTTTCATGCAGCACAAAGGGAACGGGTTGCAGGAGAAACCCTTACTCTGGTTTCTCAGTCTGTTTCCTAGTGCCGGTTTGAAGTGCCTGCCGTTTTCACTGTAAAACCGAGTTGGAGCTTGTACCTCCCCATATATATGTATGGAGTGGAGTTGGCAACTGAAAAGAAACTTTGTGTTCCCTTCAAGCTAGGTGAAGGACGGCTTTCACACACACTTATCTCTCAGAACTGAGCATGTGGAGAGACGTTCGTTCATCCAGCACAAAGGGAACCGGTTGCAGGAGAAACCCTTACTCTGGTTTCTCAGTCTGTTTCCCAGTGCCGGTTTGATGTGCCTGCCGTTTTCACTGTAAAACCGAGTTGGAGCTTGTACCTCCCCATATATATGTATGGAGTGGAGTTGGCAACTGAAAAGAAACTTTGTGTTCCCTTCAAGCTAGGTGAAGGACGGCTTTCACACACACTTATCTCTCAGAACTGAGCATGTGGAGAGACGTTCGTTCATCCAGCACAAAGGGAACGGGTTGCAGGAGAAACCCTTACTCTGGTTTCTCAGTCTGTTTCCTAGTGCCGGTTTGAAGTGCCTGCCGTTTTCACTGTAAAACCGAGTTGGAGCTTGTACCTCCCCATATATATGTATGGAGTGGAGTTGGCAACTGAAAAGAAACTTTGTGTTCCCTTCAAGCTAGGTGAAGGACGGCTTTCACACACACTTATCTCTCAGAACTGAGCATGTGGAGAGACGTTCGTTCATCCAGCACAAAGGGAACCGGTTGCAGGAGAAACCCTTACTCTGGTTTCTCAGTCTGTTTCCCAGTGCCGGTTTGATGTGCCTGCCGTTTTCACTGTAAAACCGAGTTGGAGCTTGTACCTCCCCATATATATGTATGGAGTGGAGTTGGCAACTGAAAAGAAACTTTGTGTTCCCTTCAAGCTAGGTGAAGGACGGCTTTCACACACACTTATCTCTCAGAACTGAGCATGTGGAGAGACGTTCGTTCATCCAGCACAAAGGGAACGGGTTGCAGGAGAAACCCTTACTCTGGTTTCTCAGTCTGTTTCCTAGTGCCGGTTTGAAGTGCCTGCCGTTTTCACTGTAAAACCGAGTTGGAGCTTGTTCCTCCCCATATATATGTATGGAGTGGAGTTGGCAACTGAAAAGAAACTTTGTGTTCCCTTCAAGCTAGGTGAAGGACGGCTTTCACACACACTTATCTCTCAGAACTGAGCATGTGGAGAGACGTTCGTTCATCCAGCACAAAGGGAACGGTTGCAGGAGAAAAACTTATTCTGTATTCTCAGTCTGTTTCCTAGTGCCGGTTTGAATTGCCTGCCGTTTTCACTGTAAAACCGAGTTATAGCTTGTACATCCCCATATATATGTATGGAGTGGAGTTTGCAACTGAAAAGAAACTTTGTGTTCCCTTCAAGCTAGGTGAAGGACGGCTTTCACACACACTTATCTCTCAGAACTGAGCATGTGGAGAGACGTTCGTTCATCCAGCACAAAGGGAACGGGTTGCAGGAGAAACCCTTACTCTGGTTTCTCAGTCTGTTTCCTAGTGCCGGTTTGAAGTGCCTGCCGTTTTCACTGTAAAACCGAGTTGGAGCTTGTACCTACATATATATATGTATGGAGTGGAGTTGGCAACTGAAAAGAAACTTTGTGTTCCCTTCAAGCTAGGTGAAGGACGGCTTTCACACACACTTATCTCTCTGAACTGAGCATGTGGAGAGACGTTCGTTCATCCAGCACAAAGGGAACGGGTTGCAGGAGAAACCCTTACTCTGGTTTCTCAGTCTGTTTCCCAGTGCCGGTTTGCAGTGTCTGCCGTTTTCACTGTAAAACCGAGTTGGAGCTTGTTCCTCCCCATATATGTGTATGGAGTGGAGTTGGCAACTGAAAAGAAACTTTGTGTTCCCTTCAAGCTAGGTGAAGGACGGCTTTCACACACACTTATCTCTCAGAACTGAGCATGTGGAGAGACGTTCTTTCATCCAGCACAAAGGGAAAGGTTTGCAGGAGAAACCCTTACTCTGGTTTCTCAGTCTGTTTCCCAGTGCCGGTTTGAAGTGCCTGCCGTTTTCACTGTAAAACCGAGTTGGAGCTTGTACCTCCCCATATATATGTATGGAGTGGAGTTGGCAACTGAAAAGAAACTTTGTGTTCCCTTCAAGCTAGGTGAAGGACGGCTTTCACACACACTTATCTCTCAGAACTGAGCATGTGGAGAGACGTTCGTTCATCCAGCACAAAGGGAACGGGTTGCAGGAGAAACCCTTACTCTGGTTTCTCAGTCTGTTTCCTAGTGCCGGTTTGAAGTGCCTGCCGTTTTCACTGTAAAACCGAGTTGGAGCTTGTACCTCCCCATATATATGTATGGAGTGGAGTTGGCAACTGAAAAGAAACTTTGTGTTCCCTTCAAGCTAGGTGAAGGACGGCTTTCACACACACTTATCTCTCAGAACTGAGCATGTGGAGAGACGTTCTTTCATGCAGCACAAAGGGAACGGGTTGCAGGAGAAACCCTTACTCTGGTTTCTCAGTCTGTTTCCTAGTGCCGGTTTGAAGTGCCTGCCGTTTTCACTGTAAAACCGAGTTGGAGCTTGTACCTCCCCATATATATGTATGGAATGGAGTTGGCAACTGAAAAGAAAGTTTGTGTTCCCTTCAAGCTAGGTGAAGGACGGCTTTCACACACACTTATCTCTCAGAACTGAGCATGTGGAGAGACGTTCGTTCATCCAGCACAAAGGGAACGGGTTGCAGGAGAAACCCTTACTCTGGTTTCTCAGTCTGTTTCCTAGTGCCGGTTTGAAGTGCCTGCCGTTTTCACTGTAAAACCGAGTTGGAGCTTGTACCTCCCCATATATATGTATGGAGTGGAGTTGGCAACTGAAAAGAAACTTTGTGTTCCCTTCAAGCTAGGTGAAGGACGGCTTTCACACACACTTATCTCTCAGAACTGAGCATGTGGAGAGACGTTCGTTCATCCAGCACAAAGGGAACCGGTTGCAGGAGAAACCCTTACTCTGGTTTCTCAGTCTGTTTCCCAGTGCCGGTTTGATGTGCCTGCCGTTTTCACTGTAAAACCGAGTTGGAGCTTGTACCTCCCCATATATATGTATGGAGTGGAGTTGGCAACTGAAAAGAAACTTTGTGTTCCCTTCAAGCTAGGTGAAGGACGGCTTTCACACACACTTATCTCTCAGAACTGAGCATGTGGAGAGACGTTCGTTCATCCAGCACAAAGGGAACGGGTTGCAGGAGAAACCCTTACTCTGGTTTCTCAGTCTGTTTCCTAGTGCCGGTTTGAAGTGCCTGCCGTTTTCACTGTAAAACCGAGTTGGAGCTTGTTCCTCCCCATATATATGTATGGAGTGGAGTTGGCAACTGAAAAGAAACTTTGTGTTCCCTTCAAGCTAGGTGAAGGACGGCTTTCACACACACTTATCTCTCAGAACTGAGCATGTGGAGAGACGTTCGTTCATCCAGCACAAAGGGAACGGTTGCAGGAGAAAAACTTATTCTGTATTCTCAGTCTGTTTCCTAGTGCCGGTTTGAATTGCCTGCCGTTTTCACTGTAAAACCGAGTTATAGCTTGTACATCCCCATATATATGTATGGAGTGGAGTTTGCAACTGAAAAGAAACTTTGTGTTCCCTTCAAGCTAGGTGAAGGACGGCTTTAACACACACTTATCTCTCAGAACTGAGCATGTGGAGAGACGTTCGTTCATCCAGCACAAAGGGAACGGGTTGCAGGAGAAACCCTTACTCTGGTTTCTCAGTCTGTTTCCTAGTGCCGGTTTGAAGTGCCTGCCGTTTTCACTGTAAAACCGAGTTGGAGCTTGTACCTACATATATATATGTATGGAGTGGAGTTGGCAACTGAAAAGAAACTTTGTGTTCCCTTCAAGCTAGGTGAAGGACGGCTTTCACACACACTTATCTCTCTGAACTGAGCATGTGAAGAGACGTTCGTTCATCCAGCACAAAGGGAACGGGTTGCAGGAGAAACCCTTACTCTGGTTTCTCAGTCTGTTTCCCAGTGCCGGTTTGCAGTGTCTGCCGTTTTCACTGTAAAACCGAGTTGGAGCTTGTTCCTCCCCATATATGTGTATGGAGTGGAGTTGGCAACTGAAAAGAAACTTTGTGTTCCCTTCAAGCTAGGTGAAGGACGGCTTTCACACACACTTATCTCTCAGAACTGAGCATGTGGAGAGACGTTCTTTCATCCAGCACAAAGGGAAAGGTTTGCAGGAGAAACCCTTACTCTGGTTTCTCAGTCTGTTTCCCAGTGCCGGTTTGAAGTGCCTGCCGTTTTCACTGTAAAACCGAGTTGGAGCTTGTACCTCCCCATATATATGTATGGAGTGGAGTTTGCAACTGAAAAGAAACTTTGTGTTCCCTTTAAGCTAGGTGAAGGACGGCTTTCACACACACTTATCTCTCAGAACTGAACATGTGGAGAGACGTTCGTTCATCCAGCACAAAGGGAACGGGATGCAGGAGAAACCCTTACTCTGGTTTCTCAGTCTGTTTCCTAGTGCCAGTTTGAAGTGCCTGCCGTTTTCACTGTAAAACCCACTTGGAGCTTGTACCTCCCCATATATATGTATGCAGTGGAGTTGGCAACTGAAAAGAAACTTTGTGTTCCCTTCAAGCTAGGTGAAGGACGGCTTTCACACACAGTTTTCTCTCAGAACTGAGCATGTGGAGAGACGTTCGTTCATCCAGCACAAAGGGAACGGGTTGCAGGAGAAACCCTTACTCTGGTTTCTCAGTCTGTTTCCTAGTGCCGGTTTGAAGTGCCTGCCGTTTTCACTGTAAAACCCAGTTGGAGCTTGTACCTCCCCATATATATGTATGGAGTGGAGTTGGCAACTGAAAAGAAAGTTTGTGTTCCCTTCAAGCTAGGTGAAGGACGGCTTTCACACACACTTATCTCTCAGAACTGAGCATGTGGAGAGACGTTCGTTCATCCAGCACAAAGGGAACGGGTTGCAGGAGAAACCCTTACTCTGGTTTCTCAGTCTGTTTCCTAGTGCCGGTTTGAAGTGCCTGCCGTTTTCACTGTAAAACCGAGTTGGAGCTTGTACCTCCCCATATATATGTATGGAGTGGAGTTGGCAACTGAAAAGAAAGTTTGTGTTCCCTTCAAGCTAGGTGAAGGACGGCTTTCACACACACTTATCTCTCAGAACTGAGCATGTGGAGAGACGTTCGTTCATCCAGCACAAAGGGAACGGGTTGCAGGAGAAACCCTTACTCTGGTTTCTCAGTCTGTTTCCTAGTGCCGGTTTGAAGTGCCTGCCGTTTTCACTGTAAAACCGAGTTGGAGCTTGTTCCTCCCCATATATATGTATGGAGTGGAGTTGACAACTGAAAAGAAACTTTGTGTTCCCTTCAAGCTAGGTGAAGGACGGCTTTCACACACACTTATCTCTCAGAACTGAACATGTGGAGAGACGTTCGTTCATCCAGCACAAAGGGAACGGGTTGCAGGAGAAACCCTTACTCTGGTTTCTCAGTCTGTTTCCCAGTGCCGGTTTGAAGTGCCTGCCGTTTTCACTGTAAAACCGAGTTGGAGCTTGTACCTCCCCATATATATGTATGGAGTGGAGTTTGCAACTGAAAAGAAACTTTGTGTTCCCTTCAAGCTAGGTGAAGGACGGCTTTCACACACACTTATCTCTCAGAACTGAACATGTGGAGAGACGTTCGTTCATCCAGCACAAAGGGAACGGGATGCAGGAGAAACCCTTACTCTGGTTTCTCAGTCTGTTTCCTAGTGCCGGTTTGAAGTGCCTGCCGTTTTCACTGTAAAACCGAGTTGGAGCTTGTACCTACCCATATATATGTATGGAGTGGAGTTGGCAACTGAAAAGAAACTTTGTGTTCCCTTCAAGCTAGGTGAAGGACGGCTTTCACACACACTTATCTCTCAGAACTTAGCATGTGGAGAGACGTTCGTTCATCCAGCACAAAGGGAACGGGTTGCAGGAGAAACCCTTACTCTGGTTTCTCAGTCTGTTTCCTAGTGCCGGTTTGAAGTGCCTGCCGTTTTCACTGTAAAACCGAGTTGGAGCTTGTACCTCCCCATATATATGTATGGAGTGGAGTTGGCAAAAGTAAAGAAACTTTGTTTTCCCTTCAAGCTAGGTGAAGGACGGCTTTCACACACACTTATCTCTCTGAACTGAGCATGTGGAGAGACGTTCGTTCATCCAGCACAAAGGGAACGGGTTGCAGGAGAAACCCTTACTCTGGTTTCTCAGTCTGTTTCCCAGTGCCGGTTTGCAGTGTCTGCCGTTTTCACTGTAAAACCGAGTTGGAGCTTGTTCCTCCCCATATATGTGTATGGAGTGGAGTTGGCAACTGAAAAGAAACTTTGGGTTCCCTTCAAGCTAGGTGAAGGACGGCTTTCACACACACTTATCTGTCAGAACTGAGCATGTGGAGAGACGTTCTTTCATCCAGCACAAAGGGAACGGTTTGCACGAGAAACCCTTACTCTGGTTTCTCAGTCTGTTTCCCAGTGCCGGTTTGAAGTGCCTGCCGTTTTCACTGTAAAACCGAGTTGGAGCTTGTACCTCCCCATATATATGTATGGAGTGGAGTTTGCAACTGAAAAGAAACTTTGTGTTCCCTTCAAGCTAGGTGAAGGACGGCTTTCACACACACTTATCTCTCAGAACTGAGCATGTGGAGAGACGTTCGTTCATCCAGCCCAAAGGGAACGGGATGCAGGAGAAACCCTTACTCTGGTTTCTCAGTCTGTTTGCTAGTGCCGGTTTGAAGTGCCTGCCGTTTTCACTGTAAAACCCAGTTGGAGCTTGTACCTCCCCATATATATGTATGGAGTGGAGTTGGCAACTGAAAAGAAAGTTTGTGTTCCCTTCAAGCTAGGTGAAGGACGGCTTTCACACACACTTTTCTCTCAGAACTGAGCATGTGGAGAGACGTTCGTTCATCCAGCACAAAGGGAACGGGTTGCAGGAGAAACCCTTACTCTGGTTTCTCAGTCTGTTTCCTAGTGCCGGTTTGAAGTGCCTGCCGTTTTCACTGTAAAACCGAGTTGGAGCTTGTACCTCCCCATATATATGTATGGAGTGGAGTTGGCAACTGAAAAGAAACTTTGTGTTCCCTTCAAGCTAGGTGAAGGACGGCTTTCACACACACTTATCTCTTAGAACTGAGCATGTGGAGAGACGTTCGTTCATCCAGCACAAAGGGAACGGGTTGCAGGAGAAACCCTTACTCTGGTTTCTCAGTCTGTTTCCCAGTGCCGGTTTGAAGTGCCTGCCGTTTTCACTGTAAAACTGTGTTGGAGCTTGTACCTCCCCATATATATGTATGGAGTGGAGTTGGCAAATGAAAAGAAACTTTGTGTTCCCTTCAAGCTAGGTGAAGGACGGCTTTCACACACACTTATCTCTCAGAACTGAGCATGTGGAGAGACGTTCGTTCATCCAGCACAAAGGGAACGGGTTGCAGGAGAAACCCTTACTCTGGTTTCTCAGTCTGTTTCCTAGTGCCGGTTTGAAGTGCCTGCCGTTTTCACTGTAAAACCGAGTTGGAGCTTGTACCTCCCCATATATATGTATGGAGTGGAGTTGGCAACTGAAAAGAAACTTTGTGTTCCCTTCAAGCTAGGTGAAGGACCGCTTTCACACACACTTATCTCTCAGAACTGAGCATGTGGAGAGACGTTCTTTCATCCAGCACAAAGGGAACGGGTTGCAGGAGAATCCCTTACTCTGGTTTCTCAGTCTGTTTCCCAGTGCCGGTTTGAAGTGCCTGCCGTTTTCACTGTAAAACCGAGTTGGAGCTTGTTCCTCCCCATAAATATGTATGGAGTGGTGTTGGCAACTGAAAAGAAACTTTGTGTTCCCTTCAAGCTAGGTGAAGGACGGCTTTCACACACACTTATCTCTCAGAACTGAGCATGTGGAGAGACGTTCGTTCATCCAGCACAAAGGGAACGGGTTCTAGGAGAAACCCTTACTCTGGTTTCTCAGTCTGTTTCCTAGTGCCGGTTTGAAGTGCCTGCCGTTTTCACTGTAAAACCGAGTTGGAGCTTGTACCTCCCCATATATATGTATGAAGTGGAGTTGGCAACTGAAAAGAAACTTTGTGTTCCCTTCAAGCTAGGTGAAGGACGGCTTTCACACACACTTATCTCTCAGAACTGAGCATGTGGAGAGACGTTCGTTCATCCAGCACAAAGGGAACGGGTTGCAGGAGAAACCCTTACTCTGGTTTCTCAGTCTGTTTCCTAGTGCCGGTTTGAAGTGCCTGCCGTTTTCACTGTAAAACCGAGTTGGAGCTTGTACCTCCCCATATATATGTATGGAGTGGAGTTGGCAACTGAAAAGAAACTTTGTGTTCCCTTCAAGCTAGGTGAAGGACGGCTTTCACACACACTTATCTCTCAGAACTGAGCATGTGGAGAGACGTTCGTTCATCCAGCACAAAGGGAACGGGTTGCAGGAGAAACCCTTACTCTGGTTTCTCAGTCTGTTTCCCAGTGCCGGTTTGCAGTGTCTGCCGTTTTCACTGTAAAACCGAGTTGGAGCTTGTTCCTCCCCATATATGTGTATGGAGTGGAGTTGGCAACTGAAAAGAAACTTTGTGTTCCCTTCAAGCTAGGTGAAGGACGGCTTTCACACACACTTTTCTCTCAGAACTGAGCATGTGGAGAGACGTTCGTTCATCCAGCACAAAGGGAACGGGTTGCAGGAGAAACCCTTACTCTGGTTTCTCAGTCTGTTTCCTAGTGCCGGTTTGAAGTGCCTGCCGTTTTCACTGTAAAACCGAGTTGGAGCTTGTACCACCCCATATATATGTATGGAGTGGAGTTGGCAAAAGAAAAGAAACTTTGTTTTCCCTTCAAGCTAGGTGAAGGACGGCTTTCACACACACTTATCTCTCTGAACTGAGCATGTGGAGAGACGTTCGTTCATCCAGCACAAAGGGAACGGGTTGCAGGAGAAACCCTTACTCTGGTTTCTCAGTCTGTTTCCCAGTGCCGGTTTGCAGTGTCTGCCGTTTTCACTGTAAAACCGAGTTGGAGCTTGTTCCTCCCCATATATGTGTATGGAGTGGAGTTGGCAACTGAAAAGAAACTTTGTGTTCCCTTCAAGCTAGGTGAAGGACGGCTTTCACACACACTTATCTCTCAGAACTGAGCATGTGGAGAGACGTTCGTTCATCCAGCACAAAGGGAACGGGTTGCAGGAGAAACCCTTACTCTGGTTTCTCAGTCTGTTTCCTAGTGCCGGTTTGAAGTGCCTGCCGTTTTCACTGTAAAACCGAGTTGGAGCTTGTACCTCCCCATAAATATGTATGGAGTGGTGTTGGCAACTGAAAAGAAACTTTGTGTTCCCTTCAAGCTAGGTGAAGGACGGCTTTCACACACACTTATCTCTCAGAACTGAGCATGTGGATAGACGTTCGTTCATCCAGCACAAAGGGAACGGGTTCTAGGAGAAACCCTTACTCTGGTTTCTCAGTCTGTTTCCTAGTGCCGGTTTGAAGTGCCTGCCGTTTTCACTGTAAAACCGAGTTGGAGCTTGTACCTCCCCATATATATGTATGGAGTGGATTTGGCAACTGAAAAGAAACTTTGTGTTCCCTTCAAGCTAGGTGAAGGACGGCTTTCACACACACTTATCTCTCAGAACTGAGCATGTGGAGAGACGTTCGTTCATCCAGCACAAAGGGAACGGGTTGCAGGAGAAACCCTTACTCTGGTTTCTCAGTCTGTTTCCTAGTGCCGGTTTGAAGTGCCTGCCGTTTTCACTGTAAAACCGAGTTGGAGCTTGTACCTCCCCATATATATGTATGGAGTGGAGTTGGCAACTGAAAAGAAACTTTGTGTTCCCTTCAAGCTAGGTGAAGGACGGCTTTCACACACACTTATCTCTCAGAACTGAGCATGTGGAGAGACGTTCGTTCATCCAGCACAAAGGGAACGATTTGCAGGAGAAACCCTTACTCTGGTTTCTCAGTCTGTTTCCTAGTGCCGGTTTGAAGTGCCTGCCGTTTTCACTGTAAAACCGAGTTGGAGCTTGTACCTCCCCATATATATGTATGGAGTGGAGTTGGCAACTGAAAAGAAACTTTGTGTTCCCTTCAAGCTAGGTGAAGGACGGCTTTCACACACACTTATCTCTCAGAACTGAGCATGTGGAGAGACGTTCTTTCATGCAGCACAAAGGGAACGGGTTGCAGGAGAAACCCTTACTCTGGTTTCTCAGTCTGTTTCCTAGTGCCGGTTTGAAGTGCCTGCCGTTTTCACTGTAAAACCGAGTTGGAGCTTGTACCTCCCCATATATATGTATGGAGTGGGGTTGGCAACTGAAAAGAAAGTTTGTGTTCCCTTCAAGCTAGGTGAAGGACGGCTTTCACACACACTTATCTCTCAGAACTGAGCATGTGGAGAGACGTTCCTTCATCCAGCACAAAGGGAACGGGTTGCAGGAGAAACCCTTACTCTGGTTTCTCAGTCTGTTTCCTAGTGCCGGTTTGAAGTGCCTGCCGTTTTCACTGTAAAACCGAGTTGGAGCTTGTTCCTCCCCATATATATGTATGGAGTGGAGTTGACAACTGAAAAGAAACTTTGTGTTCCCTTCAAGCTAGGTGAAGGACGGCTTTCACACACACTTATCTCTCAGAACTGAGCATGTGGAGAGACGTTCGTTCATCCAGCACAAAGGGAACGGGTTGCAGGAGAAACCCTTACTCTGGTTTCTCAGTCTGTTTCCCAGTGCCGGTTTGAAGTGCCTGCCGTTTTCACTGTAAAATCGTGTTGGAGCTTGTTCCTCCCCATATATATGTATGGAGTGGAGTTGGCAACTGAAAAGAAACATTGTGTTCCCTTCAAGCTAGGTGAAGGACGGCTTTCACACACACTTATCTCTCAGAACTGAGCATGTGGAGAGACGTTCGTTCATCCAGCACAAAGGGAACGGGTTGCAGGAGAAACCCTTACTCTGGTTTCTCAGTCTGTTTCCTAGTGCCGGTTTGCAGTGCCTGCCGTTTTCACTGTAAAACCGAGTTGGAGCTTGTTCCTCCCCATATATATGTATGGAGTGGAGTTGGCAACTGAAAAGAAACTTTGTGTTCCCTTCAAGCTATGTGAAGGACCGCTTTCACACACACTTATCTCTCAGAACTGAGCATGTGGAGAGACATTCTTTCATCCAGCACAAAGGGAACGGGTTGCAGGAGAAACCCTTACTCTGGTTTCTCAGTCTGTTTCCCAGTGCCGGTTTGAAGTGCCTGCCGTTTTCACTGTAAAACCGAGTTGGAGCTTGTTCCTCCCCATAAATATGTATGGAGTGGTGTTGGCAACTGAAAAGAAACTTTGTGTTCCCTTCAAGCTAGGTGAAGGACGGCTTTCACACACACTTATCTCTCAGATCTGAGCATGTGGAGAGACGTTCGTTCATCCAGCACAAAGGGAACGGGTTCTAGGAGAAACCCTTACTCTGGTTTCTCAGTCTGTTTCCGAGTGCCGGTTTGAAGTGCCTGCCGTTTTCACTGTAAAACCGAGTTGGAGCTTGTACCTCCCCATATATATGTATGGAGTGGAGTTGGCAAATGAAAAGAAACTTTGTGTTCCCTTCAAGCTAGGTGAAGGACGGCTTTCACACACACTTATCTCTCAGAACTGAGCATGTGGAGAGACGTTCGTTCATCCAGCACAAAGGGAACGGGTTGCAGGAGAAACCCTTACTCTGGTTTCTCAGTCTGTTTCCTAGTGCCGGTTTGAAGTGCCTGCCGTTTTCACTGTAAAACCGAGTTGGAGCTTGTACCTCCCCATATATATGTATGGAGTGGAGTTGGCAACTGAAAAGAAACTTTGTGTTCCCTTCAAGCTAGGTGAAGGACCGCTTTCACAGACACTTATCTCTCAGAACTGAGCATGTGGAGAGACGTTCCTTCATCCAGCACAAAGGGAACGGGTTGCAGGAGAATCCCTTACTCTGGTTTCTCAGTCTGTTTCCTAGTGCCGGTTTGAAGTGCCTGCCGTTTTCACTGTAAAACCGAGTTGGAGCTTGTACCTCCCCATATATATGTATGGAGTGGAGTTGGCAACTGAAAAGAAACTTTGTGTTCCCTTCAAGCTAGGTGAAGGACGGCTTTCACACACACTTATCTCTCACAACTGAGCATGTGGAGAGACGTTCGTTCATCCAGCACAAAGGGAACCGGTTGCAGGAGAAACCCTTACTCTGGTTTCTCAGTCTGTTTCCTAGTGCCGGTTTGAAGTGCCTGCCGTTTTCACTGTAAAACCGAGTTGGAGCTTGTACCTCCCCATATATATGTATGGAGTGGAGTTGACAACTGAAAAGAAACTTTGTGTTCCCTTCAAGCTAGGTGAAGGACGGCTTTCACACACACTTATCTCTCAGAACTGAGCATGTGGAGAGACGTTCGTTCATCCAGCACAAAGGGAACGGGTTGCAGGAGAAACCCTTACTCTGGTTTCTCAGTCTGTTTCCCAGTGCCGGTTTGAAGTGCCTGCCGTTTTCACTGTAAAACCGAGTTGGAGCTTGTACCTCCCCATATATATGTATGGAGTGGAGTTGGCAACTGAAAAGAAACTTTGTGTTCCCTTCAAGCTAGGTGAAGGACGGCTTTCACACACACTTATCTCTCAGAACTGAGCATGTGGAGAGACGTTCTTTCATGCAGCACAAAGGGAACGGGTTGCAGGAGAAACCCTTACTCTGGTTTCTCAGTCTGTTTCCTAGTGCCGGTTTGAAGTGCCTGCCGTTTTCACTGTAAAACCGAGTTGGAGCTTGTACCTCCCCATATATATGTATGGAGTGGAGTTGGCAACTGAAAAGAAAGTTTGTGTTCCCTTCAAGCTAGGTGAAGGACGGCTTTCACACACACTTATCTCTCAGAACTGAGCATGTGGAGAGACGTTCCTTCATCCAGCACAAGGGGAACGGGTTGCAGGAGAAACCCTTACTCTGGTTTCTCAGTCTGTTTCCTAGTGCCGGTTTGAAGTGCCTGCCGTTTTCACTGTAAAACCGAGTTGGAGCTTGTTCCTCCCCATATATATGTATGGAGTGGAGTTGACAACTGAAAAGAAACTTTGTGTTCCCTTCAAGCTAGGTGAAGGACGGCTTTCACACACACTTATCTCTCAGAACTGAGCATGTGGAGAGACGTTCGTTCATCCAGCACAAAGGGAACGGGTTGCAGGAGAAACCCTTACTCTGGTTTCTCAGTCTGTTTCCCAGTGCCGGTTTGAAGTGCCTGCCGTTTTCACTGTAAAACCGAGTTGGAGCTTGTACCTCCCCATATATATGTATGGAGTGGAGTTGGCAACTGAAAAGAAACTTTGTGTTCCCTTCAACCTAGGTGAAGGACGGCTTTCACACACACTTATCTCTCAGAACTGAGCATGTGGAGAGACGTTCGTTCATCCAGCACAAAGGGAACGATTTGCAGGAGAAACCCTTACTCTGGTTTCTCAGTCTGTTTCCTAGTGCCGGTTTGAAGTGCCTGCCGTTTTCACTGTAAAACCGAGTTGGAGCTTGTACCTCCCCATATATATGTATGGAGTGGAGTTGGCAACTAAAAAGAAACTTTGTGTTCCCTTCAAGCTAGGTGAAGGACGGCTTTCACACACACTTATCTCTCAGAACTGAGCATGTGGAGAGACGTTCGTTCATCCAGCACAAAGGGAACGGGTTGCAGGAGAAACCCTTACTCTGGTTTCTCAGTCTGTTTCCCAGTGCCGGTTTGAAGTGCCTGCCGTTTTCACTGTAAAATCGTGTTGGAGCTTGTACCTCCCCATATATATGTATGGAGTGGAGTTGGCAACTGAAAAGAAACATTGTGTTCCCTTCAAGCTAGGTGAAGGACGGCTTTCACACACACTTATCTCTCAGAACTGAGCATGTGGAGAGACGTTCGTTCATCCAGCACAAAGGGAACGGGTTGCAGGAGAAACCCTTACTCTGGTTTCTCAGTCTGTTTCCTAGTGCCGGTTTGAAGTGCGTGCCGTTTTCACTGTAAAACCGAGTTGGAGCTTGTACCTCCCCATATATATGTATGGAGTGGAGTTGGCAACTGAAAAGAAACTTTGTGTTCCCTTCAAGCTAGGTGAAGGACGGCTTTCACACACACT
This sequence comes from Vicugna pacos, assembly GCF_048564905.1. Lineage (NCBI taxonomy): Eukaryota > Metazoa > Chordata > Mammalia > Artiodactyla > Camelidae > Vicugna > Vicugna pacos. Next base: position 2,904,412 of record NC_133008.1, on the reverse strand, counting down.
TATCTCTCAGAACTGAGCATGTGGAGAGACGTTCGTTCATCCAGCACAAAGGGAACGGTTTGCAGGAGAAACCCTTACTCTGGTTTCTCAGTCTGTTTCCTAGTGCCGGTTTGAAGTGCCTGCCGTTTTCACTGTAAAACCGAGTTGGAGCTTGTACCTCCCCATATATATGTATGGAGTGGAGTTGGCAACTGAAAAGAAACTTTGTGTTCCCTTCAAGCTATGTGAAGGACCGCTTTCACACACACTTATCTCTCAGAACTGAGCATGTGGAGAGACATTCTTTCATCCAGCACAAAGGGAACGGGTTGCAGGAGAATCCCTTACTCTGGTTTCTCAGTCTGTTTCCCAGTGCCGGTTTGAAGTGCCTGCCGTTTTCACTGTAAAACCGAGTTGGAGCTTGTTCCTCCCCATAAATATGTATGGAGTGGTGTTGGCAACTGAAAAGAAACTTTGTGTTCCCTTCAAGCTAGGTGAAGGACGGCTTTCACACACACTTATCTCTCAGAACTGAGCATGTGGAGAGACTTCGTTCATCCAGCACAAAGGGAACGGGTTCTAGGAGAAACCCTTACTCTGGTTTCTCAGTCTGTTTCCGAGTACCGGTTTGAAGTGCCTGCCGTTTTCACTGTAAAACCGAGTTGGAGCTTGTACCTCCCCATATATATGTATGGAGTGGAGTTGGCAACTGAAAAGAAACTTTGTGTTCCCTTCAAGCTAGGTGAAGGACGGCTTTCACACACACTTATCTCTCAGAACTGAGCATGTGGAGAGACGTTCGTTCATCCAGCACAAAGGGAACGGGTTGCAGGAGAAACCCTTACTCTGGTTTCTCAGTCTGTTTCCTAGTGCCGGTTTGAAGTGCCTGCCGTTTTCACTGTAAAACCGAGTTGGAGCTTGTACCTCCCCATATATATGTATGGAGTGGAGTTGGCAACTGAAAAGAAACTTTGTGTTCCCTTCAAGCTAGGTGAAGGACGGCTTTCACACACACTTATCTCTCAGAACTGAGCATGTGGAGAGACGTTCGTTCATCCAGCACAAAGGGAACGGGTTGCAGGAGAAACCCTTACTCTGGTTTCTCAGTCTGTTTCCTAGTGCCGGTTTGAAGTGCCTGCCGTTTTCACTGTAAAACCGAGTTGGAGCTTGTACCTCCCCATATATATGTATGGAGTGGAGTTGGCAACTGAAAAGAAAGTTTGTGTTCCCTTCAAGCTAGGTGAAGGACGGCTTTCACACACACTTATCTCTCAGAACTGAGCATGTGGAGAGACGTTCCTTCATCCAGCACAAAGGGAACGGGTTGCAGGAGAAACCCTTACTCTGGTTTCTCAGTCTGTTTCCTAGTGCCGGTTTGAAGTGCCTGCCGTTTTCACTGTAAAACCGAGTTGGAGCTTGTACCTCCCCATATATATGTATGGAGTGGAGTTGGCAACTGAAAAGAAACTTTGTGTTCCCTTCAAGCTAGGTGAAGGACGGCTTTCACACACACTTATCTCTCAGAACTGAGCATGTGGAGAGACGTTCGTTCATCCAGCACAAAGGGAACGGGATGCAGGAGAAACCCTTACTCTGGTTTCTCAGTCTGTTTCCTAGTGCCGGTTTGAAGTGCCTGCCGTTTTCACTGTAAAACCGAGTTGGAGCTTGTACCTCCCCATATATATGTATGGAGTGGAGTTGGCAACTAAAAAGAAACTTTGTGTTCCCTTCAAGCTAGGTGAAGGACGGCTTTCACACACACTTATCTCTCAGAACTGAGCATGTGGAGAGACGTTCGTTCATCCAGCACAAAGGGAACCGGTTGCAGGAGAAACCCTTACTCTGGTTTCTCAGTCTGTTTCCCAGTGCCGGTTTGAAGTGCCTGCCGTTTTCACTGTAAAATCGTGTTGGAGCTTGTACCTCCCCATATATATGTATGGAGTGGAGTTGGCAACTGAAAAGAAACATTGTGTTCCCTTCAAGCTAGGTGAAGGACGGCTTTCACACACACTTATCTCTCAGAACTGAGCATGTGGAGAGACGTTCGTTCATCCAGCACAAAGGGAACGGGTTGCAGGAGAAACCCTTACTCTGGTTTCTCAGTCTGTTTCCTAGTGCCGATTTGAAGTGCGTGTCGTTTTCACTGTAAAACCGAGTTGGAGCTTGTACCTCCCCATATATATGTATGGATTGGAGTTGGCAACTGAAAAGAAACTTTGTGTTCCCTTCAAGCTAGGTGAAGGACGGCTTTCACACACACTTATCTCTCAGAACTGAGCATGTGGAGAGACGTTCGTTCATCCAGCACAAAGGGAACGGTTTGCAGGAGAAACCCTTACTCTGGTTTCTCAGTCTGTTTCCTAGTGCCGGTTTGAAGTGCCTGCCGTTTTCACTGTAAAACCGAGTTGGAGCTTGTACCTCCCCATATATATGTATGGAGTGGAGTTGGCAACTGAAAAGAAACTTTGTGTTCCCTTCAAGCTATGTGAAGGACCGCTTTCACACACACTTATCTCTCAGAACTGAGCATGTGTAGAGACATTCTTTCATCCAGCACAAAGGGAACGGGTTGCAGGAGAATCCCTTACTCTGGTTTCTCAGTCTGTTTCCCAGTGCCGGTTTGAAGTGCTTGCCGTTTTCACTGTAAAACCGAGTTGGAGCTTGTTCTTCCCCATAAATATGTATGGAGTGGTGTTGGCAACTGAAAAGAAACTTTGTGTTCCCTTCAAGCTAGGTGAAGGACGGCTTTCACACACACTTATCTCTCAGAACTGAGCATGTGGAGAGACGTTCGTTCATCCAGCACAAAGGGAACGGGTTCTAGGAGAAACCCTTACTCTGGTTTCTCAGTCTGTTTCCGAGTGCCGGTTTGAAGTGCCTGCCGTTTTCACTGTAAAACCGAGTTGGAGCTTGTACCTCCCCATATATATGTATGGAGTGGAGTTGGCAACTGAAAAGAAACTTTGTGTTCCCTTCAAGCTAGGTGAAGGACGGCTTTCACACACACTTATCTCTCAGAACTGAGCATGTGGAGAGACGTTCGTTCATCCAGCACAAAGGGAACGGGTTGCAGGAGAAACCCTTACTCTGGTTTCTCAGTCTGTTTCCTAGTGCCGGTTTGAAGTGCCTGCCGTTTTCACTGTAAAACCGAGTTGGAGCTTGTACCTCCCCATATATATGTATGGAGTGGAGTTGGCAACTGAAAAGAAACTTTGTGTTCCCTTCAAGCTAGGTGAAGGACGGCTTTCACACACACTTATCTCTCAGAACTGAGCATGTGGAGAGACGTTCCTTCATCCAGCACAAAGGGAACGGGTTGCAGGAGAAACCCTTACTCTGGTTTCTCAGTCTGTTTCCTAGTGCCGGTTTGAAGTGCCTGCCGTTTTCACTGTAAAACCGAGTTGGAGCTTGTACCTCCCCATATATATGTATGGAGTGGAGTTGGCAACTGAAAAGAAAGTTTGTGTTCCCTTCAAGCTAGGTGAAGGACGGCTTTCACACACACTTATCTCTCAGAACTGAGCATGTGGAGAGACGTTCCTTCATCCAGCACAAAGGGAACGGGTTGCAGGAGAAACCCTTACTCTGGTTTCTCAGTCTGTTTCCTAGTGCCGGTTTGAAGTGCCTGCCGTTTTCACTGTAAAACCGAGTTGGAGCTTGTACCTCCCCATATATATGTATGGAGTGGAGTTGGCAACTGAAAAGAAACTTTGTGTTCCCTTCAAGCTAGGTGAAGGACGGCTTTCACACACACTTATCTCTCAGAACTGAGCATGTGGAGAGACGTTCGTTCATCCAGCACAAAGGGAACGGGTTGCAGGAGAAACCCTTACTCTGGTTTCTCAGTCTGTTTCCTAGTGAAGGTTTGAAGTGCCTGCCGTTTTCACTGTAAAACCGAGTTGGAGCTTGTTCATCCCCATATATATGTATGGAGTGGAGTTGACAACTGAAAAGAAAATTTGTGTTCCCTTCATGCTAGGTGAAGGACGGCTTTCACACACACTTATCTCTCAGAACTGAGCATGTGGAGAGACGTTCGTTCATCCAGCACAAAGGGAACGGGTTGCAGGAGAAACCCTTACTCTGGTTTCTCAGTCTGTTTCCCAGTGCCGGTTTGAAGTGCCTGCCGTTTTCACTGTAAAACCGAGTTGGAGCTTGTACCTCCCCATATATATGTATGGAGTGGAGTTGGCAACTGAAAAGAAACTTTGTGTTCCCTTCAAGCTAGGTGAAGGACGGCTTTCACACACACTTATCTCTCAGAACTGAACATGTGGAGAGACGTTCGTTCATCCAGCACAAAGGGAACGGGATGCAGGAGAAACCCTTACTCTGGTTTCTCAGTCTGTTTCCTAGTGCCGGTTTGAAGTGCCTGCCGTTTTCACTGTAAAACCGAGTTGGAGCTTGTACCTCCCCATATATATGTATGGAGTGGAGTTGGCAACTAAAAAGAAACTTTGTGTTCCCTTCAAGCTAGGTGAAGGACGGCTTTCACACACACTTATCTCTCAGAACTGAGCATGTGGAGAGACGTTCGTTCATCCAGCACAAAGGGAACCGGTTGCAGGAGAAACCCTTACTCTGGTTTCTCAGTCTGTTTCCCAGTGCCGGTTTGAAGTGCCTGCCGTTTTCACTGTAAAACCGTGTTGGAGCTTGTACCTCCCCATATATATGTATGGAGTGGAGTTGGCAACTGAAAAGAAAGTTTGTGTTCCCTTCAAGCTAGGTGAAGGACGGCTTTCACACACACTTACCTCTCAGAACTGAGCATGTGGAGAGACGTTCCTTCATCCAGCACAAAGGGAACGGGTTGCAGGAGAAACCCTTACTCTGGTTTCTCAGTCTGTTTCCTAGTGCCGGTTTGAAGTGCCTGCCGTTTTCACTGTAAAACCGAGTTGGAGCTTGTACCTCCCCATATATATGTATGGAGTGGAGTTGGCAACTGAAAAGAAACTTTGTGTTCCCTTCAAGCTAGGTGAAGGACGGCTTTCACACACACTTATCTCTCAGAACTGAGCATGTGGAGAGACGTTCGTTCATCCAGCACAAAGGGAACGGGTTGCAGGAGAAACCCTTACTCTGGTTTCTCAGTCTGTTTCCTAGTGCCGGTTTGAAGTGCCTGCCGTTTTCACTGTAAAACCGAGTTGGAGCTTGTTCCTCCCCATATATATGTATGGAGTGGAGTTGACAACTGAAAAGAAACTTTGTGTTCCCTTCAAGCTAGGTGAAGGACGGCTTTCACACACACTTATCTCTCAGAACTGAGCATGTGGAGAGACGTTCGTTCATCCAGCACAAAGGGAACGGGTTGCAGGAGAAACCCTTACTCTGGTTTCTCAGTCTGTTTCCCAGTGCCGGTTTGAAGTGCCTGCCGTTTTCACTGTAAAACCGAGTTGGAGCTTGTACCTCCCCATATATATGTATGGAGTGGAGTTGGCAACTGAAAAGAAACTTTGTGTTCCCTTCAAGCTAGGTGAAGGACGGCTTTCACACACACTTATCTCTCAGAACTGAACATGTGGAGAGACGTTCGTTCATCCAGCACAAAGGGAACGGGATGCAGGAGAAACCCTTACTCTGGTTTCTCAGTCTGTTTCCTAGTGCCGGTTTGAAGTGCTTGCGGTTTTCACTATAAAACCGAGTTGGAGCTTGTACCTCCCCATATATATGTATGGATTGGAGTTGGCAACTAAAAAGAAACTTTGTGTTCCCTTCAAGCTAGGTGAAGGACGGCTTTCACACACACTTATCTCTCAGAACTGAGCATGTGGAGAGACGTTCGTTCATCCAGCACAAAGGGAACCGGTTGCAGGAGAAACCCTTACTCTGGTTTCTCAGTCTGTTTCCCAGTGCCGGTTTGAAGTGCCTGCCGTTTTCACTGTAAAACCGTGTTGGAGCTTGTACCTCCCCATATATATGTATGGAGTGGAGTTGGCAACTGAAAAGAAAGTTTGTGTTCCCTTCAAGCTAGGTGAAGGACGGCTTTCACACACACTTATCTCTCAGAACTGAGCATGTGGAGAGACGTTCGTTCATCCAGCACAAAGGGAACGGTTTGCAGGAGAAACCCTTACTCTGGTTTCTCAGTCTGTTTCGTAGTGCCGGTTTGAAGTGCCTGCCGTTTTCACTGTAAAACCGAGTTGGAGCTTGTACCTCCCCATATATATGTATGGAGTGGAGTTGGCAACTGAAAAGAAACTTTGTGTTCCCTTCAAGCTATGTGAAGGACCGCTTTCACACACACTTATCTCTCAGAACTGAGCATGTGGAGAGACATTCTTTCATCCAGCACAAAGGGAACGGGTTGCAGGAGAATCCCTTACTCTGGTTTCTCAGTCTGTTTCCCAGTGCCGGTTTGAAGTGCCTGCCGTTTTCACTGTAAAACCGAGTTGGAGCTTGTTCCTCCCCATAAATATGTATGGAGTGGTGTTGGCAACTGAAAAGAAACTTTGTGTTCCCTTCAAGCTAGGTGAAGGACGGCTTTCACACACACTTATCTCTCAGAACTGAGCATGTGGAGAGACGTTCGTTCATCCAGCACAAAGGGAACGGGTTGCAGGAGAAACCCTTACTCTGGTTTCTCAGTCTGTTTCCTAGTGCCGGTTTGAAGTGCCTGCCGTTTTCACTGTAAAACCGAGTTGGAGCTTGTACCTCCCCATATATATGTATGGAGTGGAGTTGGCAACTGAAAAGAAACTTTGTGTTCCCTTCAAGCTAGGTGAAGGACGGCTTTCACACACACTTATCTCTCAGAACTGAGCATGTGGAGAGACGTTCGTTCATCCAGCACAAAGGGAACGGGTTGCAGGAGAAACCCTTACTCTGGTTTCTCAGTCTGTTTCCTAGTGCCGGTTTGAAGTGCCTGCCGTTTTCACTGTAAAACCGAGTTGGAGCTTGTACCTCCCCATATATATGTATGGAGTGGAGTTGGCAACTGAAAAGAAAGTTTGTGTTCCCTTCAAGCTAGGTGAAGGACGGCTTTCACACACACTTATCTCTCAGAACTGAGCATGTGGAGAGACGTTCCTTCATCCAGCACAAAGGGAACGGGTTGCAGGAGAAACCCTTACTCTGGTTTCTCAGTCTGTTTCCTAGTGCCGGTTTGAAGTGCCTGCCGTTTTCACTGTAAAACCGAGTTGGAGCTTGTACCTCCCCATATATATGTATGGAGTGGAGTTGGCAACTGAAAAGAAACTTTGTGTTCCCTTCAAGCTAGGTGAAGGACGGCTTTCACACACACTTATCTCTCAGAACTGAGCATGTGGAGAGACGTTCGTTCATCCAGCACAAAGGGAACGGGTTGCAGGAGAAACCCTTACTCTGGTTTCTCAGTCTGTTTCCTAGTGAAGGTTTGAAGTGCCTGCCGTTTTCACTGTAAAACCGAGTTGGAGCTTCTTCCTCCCCATATATATGTATGGAGTGGAGTTGACAACTGAAAAGAAAATTTGTGTTCCCTTCATGCTAGGTGAAGGACGGCTTTCACACACACTTATCTCTCAGAACTGAGCATGTGGAGAGACGTTCGTTCATCCAGCACAAAGGGAACGGGTTGCAGGAGAAACCCTTACTCTGGTTTCTCAGTCTGTTTCCCAGTGCCGGTTTGAAGTGCCTGCCGTTTTCACTGTAAAACCGAGTTGGAGCTTGTACCTCCCCATATATATGTATGGAGTGGAGTTGGCAACTGAAAAGAAACTTTGTGTTCCCTTCAAGCTAGGTGAAGGACGGCTTTCACACACACTTATCTCTCAGAACTGAACATGTGGAGAGACGTTCGTTCATCCAGCACAAAGGGAACGGGATGCAGGAGAAACCCTTACTCTGGTTTCTCAGTCTGTTTCCTAGTGCCGGTTTGAAGTGCCTGCCGTTTTCACTGTAAAACCGAGTTGGAGCTTGTACCTCCCCATATATATGTATGGAGTGGAGTTGGCAACTAAAAAGAAACTTTGTGTTCCCTTCAAGCTAGGTGAAGGACGGCTTTCACACACACTTATCTCTCAGAACTGAGCATGTGGAGAGACGTTCGTTCATCCAGCACAAAGGGAACCGGTTGCAGGAGAAACCCTTACTCTGGTTTCTCAGTCTGTTTCCCAGTGCCGGTTTGAAGTGCCTGCCGTTTTCACTGTAAAACCGTGTTGGAGCTTGTACCTCCCCATATATATGTATGGAGTGGAGTTGGCAACTGAAAAGAAAGTTTGTGTTACCTTCAAGCTAGGTGAAGGACGGCTTTCACACACACTTACCTCTCAGAACTGAGCATGTGGAGAGACGTTCCTTCATCCAGCACAAAGGGAACGGGTTGCAGGAGAAACCCTTACTCTGGTTTCTCAGTCTGTTTCCTAGTGCCGGTTTGAAGTGCCTGCCGTTTTCACTGTAAAACCGAGTTGGAGCTTGTACCTCCCCATATATATGTATGGAGTGGAGTTGGCAACTGAAAAGAAACTTTGTGTTCCCTTCAAGCTAGGTGAAGGACGGCTTTCACACACACTTATCTCTCAGAACTGAGCATGTGGAGAGACGTTCGTTCATCCAGCACAAAGGGAACGGGTTGCAGGAGAAACCCTTACTCTGGTTTCTCAGTCTGTTTCCTAGTGCCGGTTTGAAGTGCCTGCCGTTTTCACTGTAAAACCGAGTTGGAGCTTGTTCCTCCCCATATATATGTATGGAGTGGAGTTGACAACTGAAAAGAAACTTTGTGTTCCCTTCAAGCTAGGTGAAGGACGGCTTTCACACACACTTATCTCTCAGAACTGAGCATGTGGAGAGACGTTCGTTCATCCAGCACAAAGGGAACGGGTTGCAGGAGAAACCCTTACTCTGGTTTCTCAGTCTGTTTCCCAGTGCCGGTTTGAAGTGCCTGCCGTTTTCACTGTAAAACCGAGTTGGAGCTTGTACCTCCCCATATATATGTATGGAGTGGAGTTGGCAACTGAAAAGAAATTTTGTGTTCCCTTCAAGCTAGGTGAAGGACGGCTTTCACACACACTTATCTCTCAGAACTGAACATGTGGAGAGACGTTCGTTCATCCAGCACAAAGGGAACGGGATGCAGGAGAAACCCTTACTCTGGTTTCTCAGTCTGTTTCCTAGTGCCGGTTTGAAGTGCTTGCGGTTTTCACTATAAAACCGAGTTGGAGCTTGTACCTCCCCATATATATGTATGGATTGGAGTTGGCAACTAAAAAGAAACTTTGTGTTCCCTTCAAGCTAGGTGAAGGACGGCTTTCACACACACTTATCTCTCAGAACTGAGCATGTGGAGAGACGTTCGTTCATCCAGCACAAAGGGAACCGGTTGCAGGAGAAACCCTTACTCTGGTTTCTCAGTCTGTTTCCCAGTGCCGGTTTGAAGTGCCTGCCGTTTTCACTGTAAAACCGTGTTGGAGCTTGTACCTCCCCATATATATGTATGGAGTGGAGTTGGCAACTGAAAAGAAACTTTGTGTTCCCTTCAAGCTAGGTGAAGGACGGCTTTCACACACACATATCTCTCAGAACTGAGCATGTGGAGAGACGTTCGTTCATCCAGCACAAAGGGAACGGTTTGCAGGAGAAACCCTTACTCTGGTTTCTCAGTCTGTTTCGTAGTGCCGGTTTGAAGTGCCTGCCGTTTTCACTGTAAAACCGAGTTGGAGCTTGTACCTCCCCATATATATGTATGGAGTGGAGTTGGCAACTGAAAAGAAACTTTGTGTTCCCTTCAAGCTATGTGAAGGACCGCTTTCACACACACTTATCTCTCAGAACTGAGCATGTGGAGAGACATTCTTTCATCCAGCACAAAGGGAACGGGTTGCAGGAGAATCCCTTACTCTGGTTTCTCAGTCTGTTTCCCAGTGCCGGTTTGAAGTGCCTGCCGTTTTCACTGTAAAACCGAGTTGGAGCTTGTTCCTCCCCATAAATATGTATGGAGTGGTGTTGGCAACTGAAAAGAAACTTTGTGTTCCCTTCAAGCTAGGTGAAGGACGGCTTTCACACACACTTATCTCTCAGAACTGAGCATGTGGAGAGACGTTCGTTCATCCAGCACAAAGGGAACGGGTTGCAGGAGAAACCCTTACTCTGGTTTCTCAGTCTGTTTCCTAGTGCCGGTTTGAAGTGCCTGCCGTTTTCACTGTAAAACCGAGTTGGAGCTTGTACCTCCCCATATATATGTATGGAGTGGAGTTGGCAACTGAAAAGAAACTTTGTGTTCCCTTCAAGCTAGGTGAAGGACGGCTTTCACACACACTTATCTCTCAGAACTGAGCATGTGGAGAGACGTTCGTTCATCCAGCACAAAGGGAACGGGTTGCAGGAGAAACCCTTACTCTGGTTTCTCAGTCTGTTTCCTAGTGCCGGTTTGAAGTGCCTGCCGTTTTCACTGTAAAACCGAGTTGGAGCTTGTACCTCCCCATATATATGTATGGAGTGGAGTTGGCAACTGAAAAGAAACTTTGTGTTCCCTTCAAGCTAGGTGAAGGACGGCTTTCACACACACTTATCTCTCAGAACTGAGCATGTGGAGAGACGTTCGTTCATCCAGCACAAAGGGAACGGTTTGCAGGAGAAACCCTTACTCTGGTTTCTCAGTCTGTTTCCTAGTGCCGGTTTGAAGTGCCTGCCGTTTTCACTGTAAAACCGAGTTGGAGCTTGTACCTCCCCATATATATGTATGGAGTGGAGTTGGAAACTGAAAAGAAACTTTGTGTTCCCTTCAAGCTAGGTGAAGGACGGCTTTCACACACACTTACCTCTCAGAACTGAGCATGTGGAGAGACGTTCTTTCATGCAGCACAAAGGGAACGGGTTGCAGGAGAAACCCTTACTCTGGTTTCTCAGTCTGTTTCCTAGTGCCGGTTTGAAGTGCCTGCCGTTTTCACTGTAAAACCGAGTTGGAGCTTGTACCTCCCCATATATATGTATGGAGTGGAGTTGGCAACTGAAAAGAAACTTTGTGTTCCCTTCAAGCAAGGTGAAGGACGGCTTTCACACACACTTATCTCTCAGAACTGAGCATGTGGAGAGACGTTCGTTCATCCAGCACAAAGGGAACGGGTTGCAGGAGAAACCCTTACTCTGGTTTCTCAGTCTGTTTCCCAGTGCCGGTTTGAAGTGCCTGCCGTTTTCACTGTAAAACCGAGTTGGAGCTTGTACCTCCCCATATATATGTATGGAGTGGAGTTGGCAACTGAAAAGAAACTTTGTGTTCCCTTCAAGCTAGGTGAAGGACGGCTTTCACACACACTTATCTCTCAGAACTGAACATGTGGAGAGACGTTCGTTCATCCAGCACAAAGGGAACGGGATGCAGGAGAAACCCTTACTCTGGTTTCTCAGTCTGTTTCCTACTGCCGGTTTGAAGTGCCTGCCGTTTTCACTGTAAAACCGAGTTGGAGCTTGTACCTCCCCATATATATGTATGGAGTGGAGTTGGCAACTAAAAAGAAACTTTGTGTTCCCTTCAAGCTAGGTGAAGGACGGCTTTCACACACACTTATCTCTCAGAACTGAGCATGTGGGGAGACGTTCGTTCATCCAGCACAAAGGGAACCGGTTGCAGGAGAAACCCTTACTCTGGTTTCTCAGTCTGTTTCCCAGTGCCGGTTTGAAGTGCCTGCCGTTTTCACTGTAAAACCGTGTTGGAACTTGTACCTCCCCATATATATGTATGGAGTGGAGTTGGCAACTGAAAAGAAACTTTTTGTTCCCTTCAAGCTAGGTGAAGGACGGCTTTCACACACACTTATCTCTCAGAACTGAGCATGTGGAGAGACGTTCGTTCATCCAGCACAAAGGGAACGGGTTGCAGGAGAAACCCTTACTCTGGTTTCTCAGTCTGTTTCCTAGTGCCGGTTTGAAGTGCCTGCCGTTTTCACTGTAAAACCGAGTTGGAGCTTGTACCTCCCCATATATATGTATGGAGTGGAGTTGGCAACTGAAAAGAAACTTTGTGTTCCCTTCAAGCTAGGTGAAGGACGGCTTTCACACACACTTATCTCTCAGAACTGAGCATGTGGAGAGACGTTCGTTCATCCAGCACAAAGGGAACGGGTTGCAGGAGAAACCCTTACTCTGGTTTCTCAGTCTGTTTCCCAGTGCCGGTTTGAAGTGCCTGCCGTTTTCACTGTAAAACCGTGTTGGAGCTTGTACCTCCCCATATATATGTATGGAGTGGAGTTGGCAACTGAAAAGAAACTTTGTGTTCCCTTCAAGCTAGGTGAAGGACGGCTTTCACACACAATTATCTCTCAGAACTGAGCATGTGGAGAGACGTTCGTTCATCCAGCACAAAGGGAACGGGTTGCAGGAGAAACACTTACTCTGGTTTCTCAGTCTGTTTCCTAGTGCCGGTTTGAAGTGCCTGCCGTTTTCACTGTAAAACCGAGTTGGAGCTTGTACCTCCCCATATATATGTATGGAGTGGAGTTGGCAAAAGAAAAGAAACTTTGTTTTCCCTTCAAGCTAGGTGAAGGACGGCTTTAACACACACTTATCTCTCTGAACTGAGCATGTGGAGAGACGTTCGTTCATCCAGCACAAAGGGAACGGGTTGCAGGAGAAACCCTTACTCTGGTTTCTCAGTCTGTTTCCCAGTGCCGGTTTGCAGTGTCTGCCGTTTTCACTGTAAAACCGAGTTGGAGCTTGTTCCTCCCCATATATGTGTATGGAGTGGAGTTGGCAACTGAAAAGAAACTTTGTGTTCCCTTCAAGCTAGGTGAAGGACGGCTTTCACACACACTTATCTCTCAGAACTGAGCATGTGGAGAGACGTTCTTTCATCCAGCACAAAGGGAACGGTTTGCAGGAGAAACCCTTACTCTGGTTTCTCAGTCTGTTTCCCAGTGCCGGTTTGAAGTGCCTGCCGTTTTCACTGTAAAACCGAGTTGGAGCTTGTACCTCCCCATATATATGTATGGAGTGGAGTTTGCAAATGAAAAGAAACTTTGTGTTCCCTTCAAGCTAGGTGAAGGACGGCTTTCACACACACTTATCTCTCAGAACTGAACATGTGGAGAGACGTTCGTTCATCCAGCACAAAGGGAACGGGATGCAGGAGAAACCCTTACTCTGGTTTCTCAGTCTGTTTCCTAGTGCCGGTTTGAAGTGCCTGCCGTTTTCACTGTAAAACCCAGTTGGAGCTTGTACCTCCCCATATATATGTATGGAGTGGAGTTGGCAACTGAAAAGAAACTTTGTGTTCCCTTCAAGCTAGATGAAGGACGGCTTTCACACACACTTTTCTCTCAGAACTGAGCATGTGGAGAGACGTTCGTTCATCCAGCACAAAGGGAACGGGTTGCAGGAGAAACCCTTACTCTGGTTTCTCAGTCTGTTTCCTAGTGCCGGTTTGAAGTGCCTGCCGTTTTCACTGTAAAACCGAGTTGGAGCTTGTTCCTCCCCATATATATGTATGGAGTGGAGTTGACAACTGAAAAGAAACTTTGTGTTCCCTTCAAGCTAGGTGAAGGACGGCTTTCACACACACTTATCTCTCAGAACTGAGCATGTGGAGAGACGTTCGTTCATCCAGCACAAAGGGAACGGGTTGCAGGAGAAACCCTTACTCTGGTTTCTCAGTCTGTTTCCCAGTGCCGGTTTGAAGTGCCTGCCGTTTTCACTGTAAAACCGAGTTGGAGCTTGTACCTCCCCATATATATGTATGGAGTGGAGTTGGCAACTGAAAAGAAACTTTGTGTTCCCTTCAAGCTAGGTGAAGGACGGCTTTCACACACACTTATCTCTCAGAACTGAACATGTGGAGAGACGTTCGTTCATCCAGCACAAAGGGAACGGGATGCAGGAGAAACCCTTACTCTGGTTTCTCAGTCTGTTTCCTAGTGCCGGTTTGAAGTGCCTGCCGTTTTCACTGTAAAACCGAGTTGGAGCTTGTACCTCCCCATATATATGTATGGAGTGGAGTTGGCAACTAAAAAGAAACTTTGTGTTCCCTTCAAGCTAGGTGAAGGACGGCTTTCACACACACTTATCTCTCAGAACTGAGCATGTGGAGAGACGTTCGTTCATCCAGCACAAAGGGAACCGGTTGCAGGAGAAACCCTTACTCTGGTTTCTCAGTCTGTTTCCCAGTGCCGGTTTGAAGTGCCTGCCGTTTTCACTGTAAAACCGTGTTGGAGCTTGTACCTCCCCATATATATGTATGGAGTGGAGTTGGCAACTGAAAAGAAAGTTTGTGTTCCCTTCAAGCTAGGTGAAGGACGGCTTTCACACACACTTATCTCTCAGAACTGAGCATGTGGAGAGACGTTCGTTCATCCAGCACAAAGGGAACGGTTTGCAGGAGAAACCCTTACTCTGGTTTCTCAGTCTGTTTCCTAGTGCCGGTTTGAAGTGCCTGCTGTTTTCACTGTAAAACCGAGTTGGAGCTTGTACCTCCCCATATATATGTATGGAGTGGAGTTGGCAACTGAAAAGAAACTTTGTGTTCCCTTCAAGCTATGTGAAGGACCGCTTTCACACACACTTATCTCTCAGAACTGAGCATGTGGAGAGACATTCTTTCATCCAGCACAAAGGGAACGGGTTGCAGGAGAATCCCTTACTCTGGTTTCTCAGTCTGTTTCCCAGTGCCGGTTTGAAGTGCCTGCCGTTTTCACTGTAAAACCGAGTTGGAGCTTGTTCCTCCCCATAAATATGTATGGAGTGGTGTTGGCAACTGAAAAGAAACTTTGTGTTCCCTTCAAGCTAGGTGAAGGACGGCTTTCACACACACTTATCTCTCAGAACTGAGCATGTGGAGAGACGTTCGTTCATCCAGCACAAAGGGAACGGGTTGCAGGAGAAACCCTTACTCTGGTTTCTCAGTCTGTTTCCTAGTGCCGGTTTGAAGTGCCTGCCGTTTTCACTGTAAAACCGAGTTGGAGCTTGTACCTCCCCATATATATGTATGGAGTGGAGTTGGCAACTGAAAAGAAACTTTGTGTTCCCTTCAAGCTAGGTGAAGGACGGCTTTCACACACACTTATCTCTCAGAACTGAGCATGTGGAGAGACGTTCGTTCATCCAGCACAAAGGGAACGGGTTGCAGGAGAAACCCTTACTCTGGTTTCTCAGTCTGTTTCCTAGTGCCGGTTTGAAGTGCCTGCCGTTTTCACTGTAAAACCGAGTTGGAGCTTGTACCTCCCCATATATATGTATGGAGTTGAGTTGGCAACTGAAAAGAAACTTTGTGTTCCCTTCAAGCTAGGTGAAGGACGGCTTTCACACACACTTATCTCTCAGAACTGAGCATGTGGAGAGACGTTCGTTCATCCAGCACAAAGGGAACGGGTTGCAGGAGAAACCCTTACTCTGGTTTCTCAGTCTGTTTCCTAGTGCCGGTTTGAAGTGCCTGCCGTTTTCACTGTAAAACCGAGTTGGAGCTTGTACCTCCCCATATATATGTATGGAGTGGAGTTGGAAACTGAAAAGAAACTTTGTGTTCCCTTCAAGCTAGGTGAAGGACGGCTTTCACACACACTTACCTCTCAGAACTGAGCATGTGGAGAGACGTTCTTTCATGCAGCACAAAGGGAACGGGTTGCAGGAGAAACCCTTACTCTGGTTTCTCAGTCTGTTTCCTAGTGCCGGTTTGAAGTGCCTGCCGTTTTCACTGTAAAACCGAGTTGGAGCTTGTACCTCCCCATATATATGTATGGAGTGGAGTTGGCAACTGAAAAGAAAGTTTGTGTTCCCTTCAAGCTAGGTGAAGGACGGCTTTCACACACACTTATCTCTCAGAACTGAGCATGTGGAGAGACGTTCCTTCATCCAGCACAAAGGGAACGGGTTGCAGGAGAAACCCTTACTCTGGTTTCTCAGTCTGTTTCCTAGTGCCGGTTTGAAGTGCCTGCCGTTTTCACTGTAAAACCGAGTTGGAGCTTGTACCTCCCCATATATATGTATGGAGTGGAGTTGGCAACTGAAAAGAAACTTTGTGTTCCCTTCAAGCTAGGTGAAGGACGGCTTTCACACACACTTATCTCTCAGAACTGAGCATGTGGAGAGACGTTCGTTCATCCAGCACAAAGGGAACGGGTTGCAGGAGAAACCCTTACTCTGGTTTCTCAGTCTGTTTCCCAGTGCCGGTTTGAAGTGCCTGCCGTTTTCACTGTAAAACCGAGTTGGAGCTTGTACCTCCCCATATATATGTATGGAGTGGAGTTGGCAACTGAAAAGAAACTTTGTGTTCCCTTCAAGCTAGGTGAAGGACGGCTTTCACACACACTTATCTCTCAGAACTGAACATGTGGAGAGACGTTCGTTCATCCAGCACAAAGGGAACGGGATGCAGGAGAAACCCTTACTCTGGTTTCTCAGTCTGTTTCCTAGTGCCGGTTTGAAGTGCCTGCCGTTTTCACTGTAAAACCGAGTTGGAGCTTGTACCTCCCCATATATATGTATGGAGTGGAGTTGGCAACTAAAAAGAAACTTTGTGTTCCCTTCAAGCTAGGTGAAGGACGGCTTTCACACACACTTATCTCTCAGAACTGAGCATGTGGGGAGACGTTCGTTCATCCAGCACAAAGGGAACCGGTTGCAGGAGAAACCCTTACTCTGGTTTCTCAGTCTGTTTCCCAGTGCCGGTTTGAAGTGCCTGCCGTTTTCACTGTAAAACCGTGTTGGAACTTGTACCTCCCCATATATATGTATGGAGTGGAGTTGGCAACTGAAAAGAAACTTTTTGTTCCCTTCAAGCTAGGTGAAGGACGGCTTTCACACACACTTATCTCTCAGAACTGAGCATGTGGAGAGACGTTTGTTCATCCAGCACAAAGGGAACGGGTTGCAGGAGAAACCCTTACTCTGGTTTCTCAGTCTGTTTCCTAGTGCCGGTTTGAAGTGCCTGCCGTTTTCACTGTAAAACCGAGTTGGAGCTTGTACCTCCCCATATATATGTATGGAGTGGAGTTGGCAACTGAAAAGAAACTTTGTGTTCCCTTCAAGCTAGGTGAAGGACGGCTTTCACACACACTTATCTCTCAGAACTGAGCATGTGGAGAGACGTTCGTTCATCCAGCACAAAGGGAACGGGTTGCAGGAGAAACCCTTACTCTGGTTTCTCAGTCTGTTTCCCAGTGCCGGTTTGAAGTGCCTGCCGTTTTCACTGTAAAACCGTGTTGGAGCTTGTACCTCCCCATATATATGTATGGAGTGGAGTTGGCAACTGAAAAGAAACTTTGTGTTCCCTTCAAGCTAGGTGAAGGACGGCTTTCACACACAATTATCTCTCAGAACTGAGCATGTGGAGAGACGTTCGTTCATCCAGCACAAAGGGAACGGGTTGCAGGAGAAACACTTACTCTGGTTTCTCAGTCTGTTTCCTAGTGCCGGTTGGAAGTGCCTGCCGTTTTCACTGTAAAACCGAGTTGGAGCTTGTACCTCCCCATATATATGTATGGAGTGGAGTTGGCAAAAGAAAAGAAACTTTGTTTTCCCTTCAAGCTAGGTGAAGGACGGCTTTCACACACACTTATCTCTCTGAACTGAGCATGTGGAGAGACGTTCGTTCATCCAGCACAAAGGGAACGGGTTGCAGGAGAAACCCTTACTCTGGTTTCTCAGTCTGTTTCCCAGTGCCGGTTTGCAGTGTCTGCCGTTTTCACTGTAAAACCGAGTTGGAGCTTGTTCCGCCCATATATGTGTATGGAGTGGAGTTGGCAACTGAAAAGAAACTTTGTGTTCCCTTCAAGCTAGGTGAAGGACGGCTTTCACACACACTTATCTCTCAGAACTGAGCATGTGGAGAGACGTTCTTTCATCCAGCACAAAGGGAACGGTTTGCAGGAGAAACCCTTACTCTGGTTTCTCAGTCTGTTTCCCAGTGCCGGTTTGAAGTGCCTGCCGTTTTCACTGTAAAACCGAGTTGGAGCTTGTACCTCCCCATATATATGTATGGAGTGGAGTTTGCAAATGAAAAGAAACTTTGTGTTCCCTTCAAGCTAGGTGAAGGACGGCTTTCACACACACTTATCTCTCAGAACTGAACATGTGGAGAGACGTTCGTTCATCCAGCACAAAGGGAACGGGATGCAGGAGAAACCCTTACTCTGGTTTCTCAGTCTGTTTCCTAGTGCCGGTTTGAAGTGCCTGCCGTTTTCACTGTAAAACCCAGTTGGAGCTTGTACCTCCCCATATATATGTATGGAGTGGAGTTGGCAACTGAAAAGAAACTTTGTGTTCCCTTCAAGCTAGATGAAGGACGGCTTTCACACACACTTTTCTCTCAGAACTGAGCATGTGGAGAGACGCTCGTTCATCCAGCACAAAGGGAACGGGTTGCAGGAGAAACCCTTACTCTGGTTTCTCAGTCTGTTTCCTAGTGCCGGTTTGAAGTGCCTGCCGTTTTCACTGTAAAACCGAGTTGGAGCTTGTACCTCCCCATATATATGTATGGAGTGGAGTTGGCAACTGAAAAGAAACTTTGTGTTCACTTCAAGCTACGTGAAGGACGGCTTTCACACACACTTATCTCTTAGAACTGAGCATGTGGAGAGACGTTCGTTCATCCAGCACAAAGGGAACGGGTTGCAGGAGAAACCCTTTCTCTGGTTTCTCAGTCTGTTTCCCAGTGCCGGTTTGAAGTGCCTGCCGTTTTCACTGTAAAACCGTGTTGGAGCTTGTACCTCCCCATATATATGTATGGAGTGGAGTTGGCAACTGAAAAGAAACTTTGTGTTCCCTTCAAGCTAGGTGACGGACGGCTTTCACACACACTTATCTCTCAGAACTGAGCATGTGGAGAGACGTTCGTTCATCCAGCACAAAGGGAACGGGTTGCAGGAGAAACCCTTACTCTGGTTTCTCAGTCTGTTTCCTAGTGCCGGTTTGAAGTGCCTGCCGTTTTCACTGTAAAACCGAGTTGGAGCTTGTACCTCCCCATATATATGTATGGAGTGGAGTTGGCAACTGAAAAGAAACTTTGTGTTCCCTTCAAGCTAGGTGAAGGACGGCTTTCACACACACTTATCTCTCAGAACTGAGCATGTGGAGAGACGTTCGTTCATCCAGCACAAAGGGAACGGGTTGCAGGAGAAACCCTTACTCTGGTTTCTCAGTCTGTATCCTAGTCCCGGTTTGAAGTGCCTGCCGTTTTCACTGTAAAACCGAGTTGGAGCTTGTACCTCCCCATATATATGTATGGAGTGGAGTTTGCAACTGAAAAGAAACTTTGTGTTCCCTTCAAGCTAGGTGAAGGACGGCTTTCACACACACTTATCTCTCAGAACTGAGCATGTGGAGAGACGTTCGTTCATCCAGCACAAAGGGAACGGGTTGCAGGAGAAACCCTTACTCTGGTTTCTCAGTCTGTTTCCTAGTGCCGGTTTGAAGTGCCTGCCGTTTTCACTGTAAAACCGAGTTGGAGCTTGTACCTCCCCATATATATGTATGGAGTGGAGTTGGCAACTGAAAAGAAACTTTGTGTTCCCTTCATGCTAGGTGAAGGACGGCTTTCACACACACTTATCTCTCAGAACTGAGCATGTGGAGAGACGTTCTTTCATGCAGCACAAAGGGAACGGGTTGCAGGAGAAACCCTTACTCTGGTTTCTCAGTCTGTTTCCTAGTGCCGGTTTGAAGTGCCTGCCGTTTTCACTGTAAAACCGAGTTGGAGCTTGTACCTCCCCATATATATGTATGGAGTGGAGTTGGCAACTGAAAAGAAAGTTTGTGTTCCCTTCAAGCTAGGTGAAGGACGGCTTTCACACACACTTATCTCTCAGAACTGAGCATGTGGAGAGACGTTCGTTCATCCAGCACAAAGGGAACGGGTTGCAGGAGAAACCCTTACTCTGGTTTCTCAGTCTGTTTCCTAGTGCCGGTTTGAAGTGCCTGCCGTTTTCACTGTAAAACCGAGTTGGAGCTTGTACCTCCCCATATATATGTATGGAGTGGAGTTGGCAACTGAAAAGAAACTTTGTGTTCCCTTCAAGCTAGGTGAAGGACGGCTTTCACACACACTTATCTCTCAGAACTGAGCATGTGGAGAGACGTTCGTTCATCCAGCACAAAGGGAACGGGTTGCAGGAGAAACCCTTACTCTGGTTTCTCAGTCTGTTTCCTAGTACCGGTTTGAAGTGCCTGCCGTTTTCACTGTAAAACCGAGTTGGAGCTTGTTCATCCCCATATATATGTATGGAGTGGTGTTGACAACTGAAAAGAAACTTTGTGTTCCCTTCAAGCTAGGTGAAGGACGGCTTTCACACACACTTATCTCTCAGAACTGAGCATGTGGAGAGACGTTCGTTCATCCAGCACAAAGGGAACGGGTTGCAGGAGAAACCCTTACTCTGGTTTCTCAGTCTGTTTCCCAGTGCCGGTTTGAAGTGCCTGCCGTTTTCACTGTAAAACCGAGTTGGAGCTTGTACCTCCCCATATATATGTATGGAGTGGAGTTTGCAACTGAAAAGAAACTTTGTGTTCCCTTCAAGCTAGGTGAAGGACGGCTTTCACACACACTTATCTCTCAGAACTGAACATGTGGAGAGACGTTCGTTCATCCAGCACAAAGGGAACGGGATGCAGGAGAAACCCTTACTCTGGTTTCTCAGTCTGTTTCCTAGTGCCGGTTTGAAGTGCCTGCCGTTTTCACTGTAAAACCGAGTTGGAGCTTGTTCCTCCCCATATATATGTATGGAGTGGAGTTGGCAACTGAAAAGAAACTTTGTGTTCCCTTCAAGCTAGGTGAAGGACGGCTTTCACACACACTTATCTCTCAGAACTGAGCATGTGGAGAGACGTTCGTTCATCCAGCACAAAGGGAACGGGTTGCAGGAGAAACCCTTACTCTGGTTTCTCAGTCTGTTTCCCAGTGCCGGTTTGAAGTGCCTGCCGTTTTCACTGTAAAACCGTGTTGGAGCTTGTACCTCCCCATATATATGTATGGAGTGGAGTTGGCAACTGAAAAGAAACTTTGTGTTCCCTTCAAGCTAGGTGAAGGATAGCTTTCACACACACTTATCTCTCAGAACTGAGCATGTGGAGAGACGTTCGTTCATCCAGCACAAAGGGAACGGGTTGCAGGAGAAACCCTTACTCTGGTTTCTCAGTCTGTTTCCTAGTGCCGGTTTGAAGTGCCTGCCGTTTTCAATGTAAAACCGTGTTGGAGCTTGTACCTCCCCATATATATGTATGGAGTGGAGTTGGCAACTGAAAAGAAACTTTGTGTTCCCTTCAAGCTAGGTGAAGGACCGCTTTCACACACACTTATCTCTCAGAACTGAGCATGTGGAGAGACGTTCTTTCATCCAGCACAAAGGGAACGGGTTGCAGGAGAATCCCTTACTCTGGTTTCTCAGTCTGTTTCCCAGTGCCGGTTTGAAGTGCCTGCCGTTTTCACTGTAAAACCGAGTTGGAGCTTGTTCCTCCCCATAAATATGAATGGAGTGGTGTTGGCAACTGAAAAGAAACTTTGTGTTCCCTTCAAGCTAGGTGAAGGACGGCTTTCACACACACTTATCTCTCAGAACTGAGCATGTGGAGAGACGTTCGTTCATCCAGCACAAAGGGAACGGGTTCTAGGAGAAACCCTTACTCTGGTTTCTCAGTCTGTTTCCTAGTGCCGGTTTGAAGTGCCTGCCGTTTTCACTGTAAAACCGAGTTGGAGCTTGTACCTCCCCATATATATGTATGGAGTGGAGTTGGCAACTGAAAAGAAACTGTGTGTTCCCTTCAAGCTAGGTGAAGGACGGCTTTCACACACACTTATCTCTCAGAAATGAGCATGTGGAGAGACGTTCGTTCATCCAGCACAAAGGGAACGGGTTGCAGGAGAAACCCTTACTCTGGTTTCTCAGTCTGTTTCCTAGTGCCGGTTTGAAGTGCCTGCCGTTTTCACTGTAAAACCGAGTTGGAGCTTGTACCTCCCCATATATATGTATGGAGTGGAGTTGGCAACTGAAAAGAAACTTTGTGTTCCCTTCAAGCTAGGTGAAGGACGGCTTTCACACACACTTATCTCTCAGAACTGAGCATGTGGAGAGACGTTCGTTCATCCAGCACAAAGGGAACGGGTTGCAGGAGAAACCCTTACTCTGGTTTCTCAGTCTGTTTCCTAGTGCCGGTTTGAAGTGCCTGCCGTTTTCACTGTAAAACCGAGTTGGAGCTTGTACCTCCCCATATATATGTATGGAGTGGAGTTGGCAACTGAAAAGAAACTTTGTGTTCCCTTCAAGCTAGGTGAAGGACGGCTTTCACACACACTTATCTCTCAGAACTGAGCATGTGGAGAGACGTTCGTTCATGCAGCACAAAGGGAACGGGTTGCAGGAGAAACCCTTACTCTGGTTTCTCAGTCTGTTTCCTAGTGCCGGTTTGAAGTGCCTGCCGTTTTCACTGTAAAACCGAGTTGGAGCTTGTACCTCCCCATATATATGTATGGAGTGGAGTTGGCAACTGAAAAGAAAGTTTGTGTTCCCTTCAAGCTAGGTGAAGGACGGCTTTCACACACACTTATCTCTCAGAACTGAGCATGTGGAGAGACGTTCCTTCATCCAGCACAAAGGGAACGGGTTGCAGGAGAAACCCTTACTCTGGTTTCTCAGTCTGTTTCCTAGTGCCGGTTTGAAGTGCCTGCCGTTTTCACTGTAAAACCGAGTTGGAGCTTGTACCTCCCCATATATATGTATGGAGTGGAGTTGGCAACTGAAAAGAAACTTTGTGTTCCCTTCAAGCTAGGTGAAGGACGGCTTTCACACACACTTATCTCTCAGAACTGAGCATGTGGAGAGACGTTCGTTCATCCAGCACAAAGGGAACGGGTTGCAGGAGAAACCCTTACTCTGGTTTCTCAGTCTGTTTCCTAGTGCCGGTTTGAAGTGCCTGCCGTTTTCACTGTAAAACCGAGTTGGAGCTTGTTCCTCCCCATATATATGTATGGAGTGGAGTTGACAACTGAAAAGAAACTTTGTGTTCCCTTCAAGCTAGGTGAAGGACGGCTTTCACACACACTTATCTCTTAGAACTGAGCATGTGGAGAGACGTTCGTTCATCCAGCACAAAGGGAACGGGTTGCAGGAGAAACCCTTACTCTGGTTTCTCAGTCTGTTTCCCAGTGCCGGTTTGAAGTGCCTGCAGTTTTCACTGTAAAACCGAGTTGGAGCTTGTACCTCCCCATATATATGTATGGAGTGGAGTTTGCAACTGAAAAGAAACTTTGTGTTCCCTTCAAGCTAGGTGAAGGACGGCT
This sequence comes from Vicugna pacos, assembly GCF_048564905.1. Taxonomy (NCBI): domain Eukaryota; kingdom Metazoa; phylum Chordata; class Mammalia; order Artiodactyla; family Camelidae; genus Vicugna; species Vicugna pacos. The sequence continues at coordinate 2,881,269 of NC_133008.1, read as the reverse complement.
TTCACACACACTTATCTCTCAGAACTGAGCATGTGGAGAGACGTTCCTTCATCCAGCACAAAGGGAACGGGTTGCAGGAGAAACCCTTACTCTGGTTTCTCAGTCTGTTTCCTAGTGCCGGTTTGAAGTGCCTGCCGTTTTCACTGTAAAACCGAGTTGGAGCTTGTACCTCCCCATATATATGTATGGAGTGGAGTTGGCAACTGAAAAGAAACTTTGTGTTCCCTTCAAGCTAGGTGAAGGAGTGCTTTCACACACACTTATCTCTCAGAACTGAGCATGTGGAGAGACGTTCGTTCATCCAGCACAAAGGGAACGGGATGCAGGAGAAACCCTTACTCTGGTTTCTCAGTCTGTTTCCTAGTGCCGGTTTGAAGTGCCTGCCGTTTTCACTGTAAAACCCAGTTGGAGCTTGTACCTCCCCATATATATGTATGGAGTGGAGTTGGCAACTGAAAAGAAACTTTGTGTTCCCTTCAAGCTAGGTGAAGGACGGCTTTCACACACACTTATCTCTCAGAACTGAGCATGTGGAGAGACGTTCGTTCATCCAGCACAAAGGGAACGGGTTGCAGGAGAAACCCTTACTCTGGTTTCTCAGTCTGTTTCCTAGTGCCGGTTTGAAGTGCCTGCCGTTTTCACTGTAAAACCGAGTTGGAGCTTGTATCTCCCCATATATATGTATGGAGTGGAGTTGGCAACTGAAAAGAAACTTTGTGTTCCCTTCAAGCTAGGTGAAGGACGGCTTTCACACACACTTATCTCTCAGAACTGAGCATGTGGAGAGACGTTCGTTCATCCAGCACAAAGGGAACGGGTTGCAGGAGAAACCCTTACTCTGGTTTCTCAGTCTGTTTCCTAGTGCCGGTTTGAAGTGCCTGCCGTTTTCACTGTAAAACCGAGTTGGAGCTTGTTCCTCCCCATATATATGTATGGAGTGGTGTTGACAACTGAAAAGAAACTTTGTGTTCCCTTCAAGCTAGGTGAAGGACGGCTTTCACACACACTTATCTCTCAGAACTGAGCATGTGGAGAGACGTTCGTTCATCCAGCACAAAGGGAACGGGTTGCAGGAGAAACCCTTACTCTGGTTTCTCAGTCTGTTTCCCAGTGCCGGTTTGAAGTGCCTGCCGTTTTCACTGTAAAACCGAGTTGGAGCTTGTACCTCCCCATATATATGTATGGAGTGGAGTTTGCAACTGAAAAGAAACTTTGTGTTCCCTTCAAGCTAGGTGAAGGACGGCTTTCACACACACTTATCTCTCAGAACTGAACATGTGGAGAGACGTTCGTTCATCCAGCACAAAGGGAACGGGATGCAGGAGAAACCCTTACTCTGGTTTCTCAGTCTGTTTCCTAGTGCCGGTTTGAAGTGCCTGCCGTTTTCACTGTAAAACCGAGTTGGAGCTTGTTCCTCCCCATATATATGTATGGAGTGGAGTTGGCAACTGAAAAGAAACTTTGTGTTCCCTTCAAGCTAGGTGAAGGACGGCTTTCACACACACTTATCTCTCAGAACTGACCATGTGGAGAGACGTTCGTTCATCCAGCACAAAGGGAACGGGTTGCAGGAGAAACCCTTACTCTGGTTTCTCAGTCTGTTTCCCAGTGCCGGTTTGAAGTGCCTGCCGTTTTCACTGTAAAACCGTGTTGGAGCTTGTACCTCCCCATATATATGTATGGAGTGGAGTTGGCAACTGAAAAGAAACTTTGTGTTCCCTTCAAGCTAGGTGAAGGACAGCTTTCACACACATTTATCTCTCAGAACTGAGCATGTGGAGAGACGTTCGTTCATCCAGCACAAAGGGAACGGGTTGCAGGAGAAACCCTTACTCTGGTTTCTCAGTCTGTTTCCTAGTGCCGGTTTGAAGTGCCTGCCGTTTTCAATGTAAAACCGTGTTGGAGATTGTACCTCCCCATATATATGTATGGAGTGGAGTTGGCAACTGAAAAGAAACTTTGTGTTCCCTTCAAGCTAGGTGAAGGACCGCTTTCACACACACTTATCTCTCAGAACTGAGCATGTGGAGAGACGTTCTTTCATCCAGCACAAAGGGAACGGGTTGCAGGAGAATCCCTTACTCTGGTTTCTCAGTCTGTTTCCCAGTGCCGGTTTGAAGTGCCTGCCGTTTTCACTGTAAAACCGAGTTGGAGCTTGTTCCTCCCCATAAATATGAATGGAGTGGTGTTGGCAACTGAAAAGAAACTTTGTGTTCCCTTCAAGCTAGGTGAAGGACGGCTTTCACACACACTTATCTCTCAGAACTGAGCATGTGGAGAGACGTTCGTTCATCCAGCACAAAGGGAACGGGTTGCAGGAGAAACCCTTACTCTGGTTTCTCAGTCTGTTTCCTAGTGCCGGTTTGAAGTGCCTGCCGTTTTCACTGTAAAACCGAGTTGGAGCTTGTACCTCCCCATATATATGTATGGAGTGGAGTTGGCAACTGAAAAGAAACTTTGTGTTCCCTTCAAGCTAGGTGAAGGACGGCTTTCACACACACTTATCTCTCAGAAATGAGCATGTGGAGAGACGTTCGTTCATCCAGCACAAAGGGAACGGGTTGCAGGAGAAACCCTTACTCTGGTTTCTCAGTCTGTTTCCTAGTGCCGGTTTGAAGTGCCTGCCGTTTTCACTGTAAAACCGAGTTGGAGCTTGTACCTCCCCATATATATGTATGGAGTGGAGTTGGCAACTGAAAAGGAACTTTGTGTTCCCTTCAAGCTAGGTGAAGGACGGCTTTCACACACACTTATCTCTCAGAACTGAGCATGTGGAGAGACGTTCGTTCTTCCAGCACAAAGGGAACGGGTTGCAGGAGAAACCCTTACTCTGGTTTCTCAGTCTGTTTCCTAGTGCCGGTTTGAAGTGCCTGCCGTTTTCACTGTAAAACCGAGTTGGAGCTTGTACCTCCCCATATATATGTATGGAGTGGAGTTGGCAACTGAAAAGAAACTTTGTGTTCCCTTCAAGCTAGGTGAAGGACGGCTTTCACACACACTTATCTCTCAGAACTGAGCATGTGGAGAGACGTTCGTTCATGCAGCACAAAGGGAACGGGTTGCAGGAGAAACCCTTACTCTGGTTTCTCAGTCTGTTTCCTAGTGCCGGTTTGAAGTGCCTGCCGTTTTCACTGTAAAACCGAGTTGGAGCTTGTACCTCCCCATATATATGTATGGAGTGGAGTTGGCAACTGAAAAGATAGTTTGTGTTCCCTTCAAGCTAGGTGAAGGACGGCTTTCACACACACTTATCTCTCAGAACTGAGCATGTGGAGAGACGTTCCTTCATCCAGCACAAAGGGAACGGGTTGCAGGAGAAACCCTTACTCTGGTTTCTCAGTCTGTTTCCTAGTGCCGGTTTGAAGTGCCTGCCGTTTTCATTGTAAAACCGAGTTGGAGCTTGTACCTCCCCATATATATGTATGGAGTGGAGTTGGCAACTGAAAAGAAACTTTGTGTTCCCTTCAAGCTAGGTGAAGGACGGCTTTCACACACACTTATCTCTCAGAACTGAGCATGTGGAGAGACGTTCGTTCATCCATCACAAAGGGAACGGGTTGCAGGAGAAACCCTTACTCTGGTTTCTCAGTCTGTTTCCTAGTGCCGGTTTGAAGTGCCTGCCGTTTTCACTGTAAAACCGAGTTGGAGCTTGTTCCTCCCCATATATATGTATGGAGTGGAGTTGACAACTGAAAAGAAACTTTGTGTTCCCTTCAAGCTAGGTGAAGGACGGCTTTCACACACACTTATCTCTTAGAACTGAGCATGTGGAGAGACGTTCGTTCATCCAGCACAAAGGGAACGGGTTGCAGGAGAAACCCTTACTCTGGTTTCTCAGTCTGTTTCCCAGTGCCGGTTTGAAGTGCCTGCCGTTTTCACTGTAAAACCGAGTTGGAGCTTGTACCTCCCCATATATATGTATGGAGTGGAGTTTGCAACTGAAAAGAAACTTTGTGTTCCCTTCAAGCTAGGTGAAGGACGGCTTTCACACACACTTATCTCTCAGAACTGAGCATGTGGAGAGACGTTCCTTCATCCAGCACAAAGGGAACGGGTTGCAGGAGAAACCCTTACTCTGGTTTCTCAGTCTGTTTCCTAGTGCCGGTTTGAAGTGCCTGCCGTTTTCACTGTAAAACCGAGTTGGAGCTTGTACCTCCCCATATATATGTATGGAGTGGAGTTGGCAACTGAAAAGAAACTTTGTGTTCCCTTCAAGCTAGGTGAAGGACGGCTTTCACACACACTTATCTCTCAGAACTGAGCATGTGGAGTGACGTTCGTTCATCCAGCACAAAGAGAACGGGTTGCAGGAGAAACCCTTACTCTGGTTTCTCAGTCTGTTTCCTAGTGCCGGTTTGAAGTGCCTGCCGTTTTCACTGTAAAACCGAGTTGGAGCTTGTTCCTCCCCATATATATGTATGGAGTGGAGTTGACAACTGAAAAGAAACTTTGTGTTCCCTTCAAGCTAGGTGAAGGACGGCTTTCACACACACTTATCTCTCAGAACTGAGCATGTGGAGAGACGTTCGTTCATCCAGCACAAAGGGAACGGGTTGCAGGAGAAACCCTTACTCTGGTTTCTCAGTCTGTTTCCGAGTGCCGGTTTGAAGTGCCTGCCGTTTTCACTGTAAAACCGAGTTGGAGCTTGTTCCTCCCCATATATATGTATGGAGTGGAGTTGGCAACTGAAAAGAAACTTTGTGTTCCCTTCAAGCTAGGTGAAGGACGGCTTTCACACACACTTATCTCTCAGAACTGAGCATGTGGAGAGACGTTCTTTCATCCAGCACAAAGGGAACGGGTTGCAGGAGAAACCCTTACTCTGGTTTCTCAGTCTGTTTCCTAGTGCCGGTTTGATGTGCCTGCCGTTTTCACTGTAAAACCGAGTTATAGCTTGTACCTCCCCATATATATGTATGGAGTGGAGTTTGCAACTGAAAAGAAACTTTGTGTTCCCTTCAAGCTAGGTGAAGGACGGCTTTCACACACACTTATGTCTCAGAACTGAGCATGTGGAGAGACGTTCGTTCATGCAGCACAAAGGGAACGGGTTGCAGGAGAAACCCTTACTCTGGTTTCTCAGTCTGTTTCCTAGTGCCGGTTTGAAGTGCCTGCCGTTTTCACTGTAAAACCGAGTTGGAGCTTGTTCCTCCCCATATATATGTATGGAGTGGAGTTGGCAACTGAAAAGAAACTTTGTGTTCCCTTCAAGCTAGGTGAAGGCCGGCTTTCACACACACTTATCTCTCAGAACTGAGCATGTGGAGAGACGTTCCTTCATCCAGTACAAAGGGAACGGGTTGCAGGAGAAACCCTTACTCTGGTTTCTCAGTCTGTTTCCTAGTGCCGGTTTGAAGTGCCTGCCGTTTTCACTGTAAAACCGAGTTGGAGCTTGTACCTCCCCATATAAATGTATGGAGTGGAGTTGGCAACTGAAAAGAAACTTTGTGTTCCCTTCAAGCTAGGTGAAGGACGGCTTTCACACACACTTATCTCTCAGAACTGAGCATGTGGAGAGACGTTCGTTCATCCAGCACAAAGGGAACGTATTGCAGGAGAAACCCTTACTCTGGTTTCTCAGTCTGTTTCCTAGTGCCGGTTTGAAGTGCCTGCCGTTTTCACTGTAAAACCGAGTTGGAGCTTGTTCCTCCCCATATATATGTATGGAGTGGAGTTGGCAACTGAAAAGAAACTTTGTGTTCCCTTCAAGCTAGGTGAAGGACGGCTTTCACACACACTTATCTCTCAGAACTGAGCATGTGGAGAGACGTTCTTTCATCCAGCACAAAGGGAACGGGTTGCAGGAGAAACCCTTACTCTGGTTTCTCAGTCTGTTTCCCAGTGCCGGTTTGAAGTGCCTGCCGTTTTCACTGTAAAACCGAGTTGGAGCTTGTACCTCCCCATATAAATGTATGGAGTGGGGTTTGCAACTGAAAAGAAAGTTTGTGTTCCCTTCAAGCTAGGTGAAGGACGGCTTTCACACACACTTATCTCTCAGAACTGAGCATGTGGAGAGACGTTCGTTCATCCAGCACAAAGGGAACGGGTTGCAGGAGAAACCCTTACTCTGGTTTCTCAGTCTGTTTCCTAGTGCCGGTTTGAAGTGCCTGCCGTTTTCACTGTAAAACCGAGTTGGAGCTTGTACCTCCCCATATATATGTATGGAGTGGAGTTGGCAACTGAAAAGAAACTTTGTGTTCCCTTCTAGCTAGGTGAAGGACGGCTTTCACACACACTTATCTCTCAGAACTGAGCATGTGGAGAGACGTTCGTTCATCCAGCACAAAGGGAACGGGTTGCAGGAGAAACCCTTACTCTGGTTTCTCAGTCTGTTTCCTAGTGCCGGTTTGAAGTGCCTGCCGTTTTCACTGTAAAACCGAGTTGGAGCTTGTTCCTCCCCATATATATGTATGGAGTGGAGTTGACAACTGAAAAGAAAATTTGTGTTCCCTTCAAGCTAGGTGAAGGACGGCTTTCACACACACTTATCTCTCAGAACTGAGCATGTGGAGAGACGTTCGTTCATCCAGCACAAAGGAACGGGTTGCAGGAGAAACCCTTACTCTGGTTTCTCAGTCTGTTTCCTAGTGCCGGTTTGAAATGCCTGCCGTTTTCACTGTAAAACCGAGTTGGAGCTTGTACCTCCCCATATATATGTATGGAGTGGAGTTTGCAACTGAAAAGAAACTTTGTGTTCCCTTCAAGCTGGTTAAGGACGGCTTTCACACACACTTATCTCTCAGAACTGAACATGTGGAGAGACGTTCGTTCATCCAGCACAAAGGGAACGGGATGCAGGAGAAACCCTTACTCTGGTTTCTCAGTCTGTTTCCTAGTGCCGGTTTGAAGTGCCTGCCGTTTTCACTGTAAAACCGAGTTGGAGCTTGTACCTCCCCATATATATGTATGGAGTGGAGTTGGCAACTGAAAAGAAACTTTGTGTTCCCTTCAAGCTAGGTGAAGGACGGCTTTCACACACACTTATCTCTCAGAACTGAGCATGTGGAGAGACGTTCGTTCATCCAGCACAAAGGGAACGAGTTGCAGGAGAAACCCTTACTCTGGTTTCTCAGTCTGTTTCCTAGTGCCGGTTTGAAGTGCCTGCCGTTTTCACTGTAAAACCGAGTTGGAGCTTGTACCTCCCCATATATATGTATGGAGTGGAGTTGGCAACTGAAAAGAAACTTTGTGTTCCCTTCAAGCTAGGTGAAGGACGGCTTTCACACACACTTATCTCTCAGAACTGAGCATGTGGAGAGACGTTCGTTCATCCAGCACAAAGGGAACGGGTTGCAGGAGAAACCCTTACTCTGGTTTCTCAGTCTGTTTCCTAGTGCCGGTTTGAAGTGCCTGCCGTTTTCACTGTAAAACCGAGTTGGAGCTTGTTCCTCCCCATATATATGTATGGAGTGGAGTTTGCAACTGAAAAGAAACTTTGTGTTCCCTTCAAGCTAGGTGAAGGACGGCTTTCACACACACTTATGTCTCAGAACTGAGCATGTGGAGAGACGTTCGTTCATGCAGCACAAAGGGAACGGGTTGCAGGAGAAACCCTTACTCTGGTTTCTCAGTCTGTTTCCTAGTGCCGGTTTGAAGTGCCTGCCGTTTTCACTGTAAAACCGAGTTGGAGCTTGTACCTCCCCATATATATGTATGGAGTGGAGTTGGCAACTGAAAAGAAACTTTGTGTTCCCTTCAAGCTAGGTGAAGGACGGCTTTCACACACACTTATCTCTCAGAACTGAGCATGTGGAGAGACGTCCGTTCATCCAGCACAAAGGGAACGGGTTACAGGAGAAACCCTTACTCTGGTTTCTCAGTCTGTTTCCTAGTGCCGGTTTGAAGTGCCTGCCGTTTTCACTGTAAAACCGAGTTGGAGCTTGTTCCTCCCCATATATATGTATGGAGTGGAGTTGACAACTGAAAAGAAAATTTGTGTTCCCTTCAAGCTAGGTGAAGGACGGCTTTCACACACACTTATCTCTCAGAACTGAGCATGTGGAGAGACGTTCGTTCATCCAGCACAAAGGAACGGGTTGCAGGAGAAACCCTTACTCTGGTTTCTCAGTCTGTTTCCCAGTGCCGGTTTGAAATGCCTGCCGTTTTCACTGTAAAACCGAGTTGGAGCTTGTACCTCCCCATATATATGTATGGAGTGGAGTTTGCAACTGAAAAGAAACTTTGTGTTCCCTTCATGCTAGGTGAAGGACGGCTTTCACACACACTTATCTCTCAGAACTGAACATGTGGAGAGACGTTCGTTCATCCAGCACAAAGGGAACGGGATGCAGGAGAAACCCTTACTCTGGTTTCTCAGTCTGTTTCCTAGTGCCGGTTTGAAGTGCCTGCCGTTTTCACTGTAAAACCGAGTTGGAGCTTGTACCTCCCCATATATATGTATGGAGTGGAGTTGGCAACTGAAAAGAAACTTTGTGTTCCCTTCAAGCTAGGTGAAGGACGGCTTTCACACACACTTATCTCTCAGAACTGAGCATGTGGAGAGACGTTCGTTCATCCAGCACAAAGGGAACGGGTTGCAGGAGAAACCCTTACTCTGGTTTCTCAGTCTGTTTCCTAGTGCCGGTTTGAAGTGCCTGCCGTTTTCACTGTAAAACCGAGTTGGAGCTTGTACCTCCCCATATATATGTATGGAGTGGAGTTGGCAACTGAAAAGAAACTTTGTGTTCCCTTCAAGCTAGGTGAAGGACGGCTTTCACACACACTTATCTCTCAGAACTGAGCATGTGGAGAGACGTTCGTTCATCCAGCACAAAGGGAACGGGTTGCAGGAGAAACCCTTACTCTGGTTTCTCAGTCTGTTTCCTAGTGCCGGTTTGAAGTGCCTGCCGTTTTCACTGTAAAACCGAGTTGGAGCTTGTTCCTCCCCATATATATGTATGGAGTGGAGTTGGCAACTGAAAAGAAACTTTGTGTTCCCTTCAAGCTAGGTGAAGGACGGCTTTCACACACACTTATCTCTCAGAACTGAGCATGTGGAGAGACGTTCTTTCATCCAGCACAAAGGGAACGGGTTGCAGGAGAAACCCTTACTCTGGTTTCTCAGTCTGTTTCCTAGTGCCGGTTTGATGTGCCTGACGTTTTCACTGTAAAACCGAGTTATAGCTTGTACCTCCCCATATATATGTATGGAGTGGAGTTTGCAACTGAAAAGAAACTTTGTGTTCCCTTCAAGCTAGGTGAAGGACGGCTTTCACACACACTTATGTCTCAGAACTGAGCATGTGGAGAGACGTTCGTTCATGCAGCACAAAGGGAACGGGTTGCAGGAGAAACCCTTACTCTGGTTTCTCAGTCTGTTTCCTAGTGCCGGTTTGAAGTGCCTGCCGTTTTCACTGTAAAACCGAGTTGGAGCTTGTACCTCCCCATATGTATGTATGGAGTGGAGTTGGCAACTGAAAAGAAAGTTTGTGTTCCCTTCAAGCTAGGTGAAGGCCGGCTTTCACACACACTTATCTCTCAGAACTGAGCATGTGGAGAGACGTTCCTTCATCCAGTACAAAGGGAACGGGTTGCAGGAGAAACCCTTACTCTGGTTTCTCAGTCTGTTTCCTAGTGCCGGTTTGAAGTGCCTGCCGTTTTCACTGTAAAACCGAGTTGGAGCTTGTACCTCCCCATATATATGTATGGAGTGGAGTTGGCAACTGAAAAGAAACTTTGTGTTCCCTTCAAGCTAGGTGAAGGACGGCTTTCACACACACTTATCTCTCAGAACTGAGCATGTGGAGAGACGTTCGTTCATCCAGCACAAAGGGAACGGGTTGCAGGAGAAACCCTTACTCTGGTTTCTCAGTCTGTTTCCTAGTGCCGGTTTGAAGTGCCTGCCGTTTTCACTGTAAAACCGAGTTGGAGCTTGTTCCTCCCCATATATATGTATGGAGTGGAGTTGGCAACTGAAAAGAAACTTTGTGTTACCTTCAAGCTAGGTGAAGGACGGCTTTCACACACACTTATCTCTCAGAACTGAGCATGTGGAGAGACGTTCTTTCATCCAGCACAAAGGGAACGGGTTGCAGGAGAAACCCTTACTCTGGTTTCTCAGTCTGTTTCCTAGTGCCGGTTTGATGTGCCGGCCGTTTTCACTGTAAAACCGAGTTATAGCTTGTACCTCCCCATATATATGTATGGAGTGGAGTTTGCAACTGAAAAGAAACTTTGTGTTCCCTTCAAGCTAGGTGAAGGACGGCTTTCACACACACTTATGTCTCAGAACTGAGCATGTGGAGAGACGTTCGTTCATGCAGCACAAAGGGAACGGGTTGCAGGAGAAACCCTTACTCTGGTTTCTCAGTCTGTTTCCTAGTGCCGGTTTGAAGTGCCTGCCGTTTTCACTGTAAAACCGAGTTGGAGCTTGTACCTCCCCATATATATGTATGGAGTGGAGTTGGCAACTGAAAAGAAAGTTTGTGTTCCCTTCAAGCTAGGTGAAGGCCGGCTTTCACACACACTTATCTCTCAGAACTGAGCATGTGGAGAGACGTTCCTTCATCCAGTACAAAGGGAACGGGTTGCAGGAGAAACCCTTACTCTGGTTTCTCAGTCTGTTTCCTAGTGCCGGTTTGAAGTGCCTGCCGTTTTCACTGTAAAACCGACTTGGAGCTTGTACCTCCCCATATATATGTATGGAGTGGAGTTGGCAACTGAAAAGAAACTTTGTGTTCCCTTCAAGCTAGGTGAAGGACGGCTTTCACACACACTTATCTCTCAGAACTGAGCATGTGGAGAGACGTTCGTTCATCCAGCACAAAGGGAACGGGATGCAGGAGAAACCCTTACTCTGGTTTCTCAGTCTGTTTCCTAGTGCCGGTTTGAAGTGCCTGCCGTTTTCACTGTAAAACCGAGTTGGAGCTTGTTCCTCCCCATATATGTGTATGGAGTGGAGTTGGCAACTGAAAAGAAACTTTGTGTTCCCTTCAAGCTAGGTGAAGGACGGCTTTCACACACACTTATCTCTCAGAACTGAGCATGTGGAGAGACATTCGTTCATCCAGCACAAAGGGAACGGGTTGCAGGAGAAACCCTTACTCTGGTTTCTCAGTCTGTTTCCTAGTGCCGGTTTGAAGTGCCTGCCGTTTTCACTGTAAAACCGAGTTGGAGCTTGTACCTCCCCATATATATGTATGGAGTGGAGTTGGCAACTGAAAAGAAACTTTGTTTTCCCTTCAAGCTAGGTGAAGGCCGGCTTTCACACACACTTATCTCTCTGAACTGAGCATGTGGAGAGACGTTCGTTCATCCAGCACAAAGGGAACGGGTTGCAGGAGAAACCCTTACTCTGGTTTCTCAGTCTGTTTCCTAGTGCCGGTTTGAAGTGCCTGCCGTTTTCACTGTAAAACCGAGTTGGAGCTTGTACCTCCCCATATATATGTATGGAGTGGAGTTGGCAACTGAAAAGAAACTTTGTGTTCCCTTCAAGCTAGGTGAAGGACGGCTTTCACACACACTTATCTCTCAGAACTGAGCATGTGGAGAGACGTTCGTTCATCCAGCACAAAGGGAACGGGATGCAGGAGAAACCCTTTCTCTGGTTTCTCAGTCTGTTTCCTAGTGCCGGTTTGAAGTGCCTGCCGTTTTCACTGTAAAACCGAGTTGGAGCTTGTACCTCCCCATATATATGTATGGAGTGGAGTTGGCAACTGAAAAGAAAGTTTGTGTTCCCTTCAAGCTAGGTGAAGGCCGGCTTTCACACACACTTATCTCTCAGAACTGAGCATGTGGAGAGACGTTCCTTCATCCAGTACAAAGGGAACGGGTTGCAGGAGAAACCCTTACTCTGGTTTCTCAGTCTGTTTCCTAGTGCCGGTTTGAAGTGCCTGCCGTTTTCACTGTAAAACCGACTTGGAGCTTGTACCTCCCCATATATATGTATGGAGTGGAGTTGGCAACTGAAAAGAAACTTTGTGTTCCCTTCAAGCTACGTGAAGGACGGCTTTCACACACACTTATCTCTCAGAACTGAGCATGTGGAGAGACGTTCGTTCATCCAGCACAAAGGGAACGGGATGCAGGAGAAACCCTTACTCTGGTTTCTCAGTCTGTTTCCTAGTGCCGGTTTGAAGTGCCTGCCGTTTTCACTGTAAAACCGAGTTGGAGCTTGTTCCTCCCCATATATGTGTATGGAGTGGAGTTGGCAACTGAAAAGAAACTTTGTGTTCCCTTCAAGCTAGGTGAAGGACGGCTTTCACACACACTTATCTCTCAGAACTGAGCATGTGGAGAGACATTCGTTCATCCAGCACAAAGGGAACGGGTTGCAGGAGAAACCCTTACTCTGGTTTCTCAGTCTGTTTCCTAGTGCCGGTTTGAAGTGCCTGCCGTTTTCACTGTAAAACCGAGTTGGAGCTTGTACCTCCCCATATATATGTATGGAGTGGAGTTGGCAACTGAAAAGAAACTTTGTTTTCCCTTCAAGCTAGGTGAAGGCCGGCTTTCACACACACTTATCTCTCTGAACTGAGCATGTGGAGAGACGTTCGTTCATCCAGCACAAAGGGAACGGGTTGCAGGAGAAACCCTTACTCTGGTTTCTCAGTCTGTTTCCTAGTGCCGGTTTGAAGTGCCTGCCGTTTTCACTGTAAAACCGAGTTGGAGCTTGTACCTCCCCATATATATGTATGGAGTGGAGTTGGCAACTGAAAAGAAACTTTGTGTTCCCTTCAAGCTAGGTGAAGGACGGCTTTCACACACACTTATCTCTCAGAACTGAGCATGTGGAGAGACGTTCGTTCATCCAGCACAAAGGGAACGGGATGCAGGAGAAACCCTTTCTCTGGTTTCTCAGTCTGTTTCCTAGTGCCGGTTTGAAGTGCCTGCCGTTTTCACTGTAAAACCGAGTTGGAGCTTGTACCTCCCCATATATATGTATGGAGTGGAGTTGGCAACTGAAAAGAAACTTTGTGTTCCCTTCAAGCTAGGTGAAGGACGGCTTTTACACACACTTATCTCTCAGAACTGAGCATGTGGAGAGACGTTCGTTCATCCAGCACAAAGGGAACGGGTTGCAGGAGAAACCCTTACTCTGGTTTCTCAGTCTGTTTCCTAGTGCCGGTTTGAAGTGCCTGCCGTTTTCACTGTAAAACCGAGTTGGAGCTTGTACCTCCCCATATATATGTATGGAGTGGAGTTGGCAACTGAAAAGAAACTTTGTGTTCCCTTCAAGCTAGGTGAAGGACGGCTTTCACACACACTTATCTCTTAGAACTGAGCATGTGGAGAGACGTTCGTTCATCCAGCACAAAGGGAACGGGTTGCTGGAGAAACCCTTACTCTGGTTTCTCAGTCTGTTTCCTAGTGCCGGTTTGAAATGCCTGCCGTTTTCACTGTAAAACCGAGTTGGAGCTTGTACCTCCCCATATATATGTATGGAGTGGAGTTGGCAACTGAAAAGAAACTTTGTGTTCCCTTCAAGCTAGGTGAAGGACGGCTTTCACACACACTTATCTCTTAGAACTGAGCATGTGGAGAGACGTTCGTTCATCCAGCACAAAGGGAACGGGTTGCAGGAGAAACCCTTACTCTGGTTTCTCAGTCTGTTTCCCAGTGCCGGTTTGAAGTGCCTGCCGTTTTCACTGTAAAACCGTGTTGGAGCTTGTACCTCCCCATATATATGTATGGAGTGGAGTTGGCAACTGAAAAGAAACTTTGTGTTCCCTTCAAGCTAGGTGAAGGACGGCTTTCACACACACTTATCTCTCAGACCTGAGCATGTGGAGAGACGTTCGTTCATCCAGCACAAAGGGAACGGGTTGCAGGAGAAACCCTTACTCTGGTTTCTCAGTCTGTTTCCTAGTGCCGGTTTGAAGTGCCTGCCGTTTTCACTGTAAAACCGAGTTGGAACTTGTTCCTCCCCATATATATGTATGGAGTGGAGTTGGCAACTGAAAAGAAACTTTGTGTTCCCTTCAAGCTAGGTGAAGGACGGCTTTCACACACACTTATCTCTTAGAACTGAGCATGTGGAGAGACGTTCGTTCATCCAGCACAAAGGGAACGGGTTGCAGGAGAAACCCTTACTCTGGTTTCTCAGTCTGTTTCCCAGTGCCGGTTTGAAGTGCCTGCCGTTTTCACTGTAAAACCGAGTTGGAGCTTGTACCTCCCCATATATATGTATGGAGTGGAGTTTGCAACTGAAAAGAAAGTTTGTGTTCCCTTCAAGCTAGGTGAAGGACGGCTTTCACACACACTTATCTCTCAGAACTGAGCATGTGGAGAGACATTCGTTCATCCAGCACAAAGGGAACGGGTTGCAGGAGAAACCCTTACTCTGGTTTCTCAGTCTGTTTCCTAGTGCCGGTTTGAAGTGCCTGCCGTTTTCACTGTAAAACCGAGTTGGAGCTTGTACCTCCCCATATATATGTATGGAGTGGAGTTGGCAACTGAAAAGAAACTTTGTTTTCCCTTCAAGCTAGGTGAAGGACGGCTTTCACACACACTTATCTCTCTGAACTGAGCATGTGGAGAGACGTTCGTTCATCCAGCACAAAGGGAACGGGTTGCAGGAGAAACCCTTACTCTGGTTTCTCAGTCTGTTTCCTAGTGCCGGTTTGAAGTGCCTGCCGTTTTCACTGTAAAACCGAGTTGGAGCTTGTACCTCCCCATATATATGTATGGAGTGGAGTTGGCAACTGAAAAGAAACTTTGTGTTCCCTTCAAGCTAGGTGAAGGACGGCTTTCACACACACTTATCTCTCAGAACTGAGCATGTGGAGAGACGTTCGTTCATCCAGCACAAAGGGAACGGGATGCAGGAGAAACCCTTTCTCTGGTTTCTCAGTCTGTTTCCTAGTGCCGGTTTGAAGTGCCTGCCGTTTTCACTGTAAAACCGAGTTGGAGCTTGTACCTCCCCATATATATGTATGGAGTGGAGTTGGCAACTGAAAAGAAACTTTGTGTTCCCTTCAAGCTAGGTGAAGGACGGCTTTCACACACACTTATCTCTCAGAACTGAGCATGTGGAGAGACGTTCGTTCATCCAGCACAAAGGGAACGGGTTGCAGGAGAAACCCTTACTCTGGTTTCTCAGTCTGTTTCCTAGTGCCGGTTTGAAGTGCCTGCCGTTTTCACTGTAAAACCGAGTTGGAGCTTGTACCTCCCCATATATATGTATGGAGTGGAGTTGGCAACTGAAAAGAAACTTTGTGTTCCCTTCAAGCTAGGTGAAGGACGGCTTTCACACACACTTATCTCTTAGAACTGAGCATGTGGAGAGACGTTCGTTCATCCAGCACAAAGGGAACGGGTTGCAGGAGAAACCCTTACTCTGGTTTCTCAGTCTGTTTCCCAGTGCCGGTTTGAAGTGCCTGCCGTTTTCACTGTAAAACCGTGTTGGAGCTTGTACCTCCCCATATATATGTATGGAGTGGAGTTGGCAACTGAAAAGAAACTTTGTGTTCCCTTCAAGCTTGGTGAAGGACGGCTTTCACACACACTTATCTCTCAGACCTCAGCATGTGGAGAGACGTTCGTTCATCCAGCACAAAGGGAACGGGTTGCAGGAGAAACCCTTACTCTGGTTTCTCAGTCTGTTTCCTAGTGCCGGTTTGAAGTGCCTGCCGTTTTCACTGTAAAACCGAGTTGGAGCTTGTTCCTCCCCATATATATGTATGGAGTGGAGTTGGCAACTGAAAAGAAACTTTGTGTTCCCTTCAAGCTAGGTGAAGGACGGCTTTCACACACACTTATCTCTTAGAACTGAGCATGTGGAGAGACGTTCGTTCATCCAGCACAAAGGGAACGGGTTGCAGGAGAAACCCTTACTCTGGTTTCTCAGTCTGTTTCCCAGTGCCGGTTTGAAGTGCCTGCCGTTTTCACTGTAAAACCGAGTTGGAGCTTGTACCTCCCCATATATATGTATGGAGTGGGGTTTGCAACTGAAAAGAAAGTTTGTGTTCCCTTCAAGCTAGGTGAAGGACGGCTTTCACACACACTTATCTCTCAGAACTGAGCATGTGGAGAGACGTTCGTTCATCCAGCACAAAGGGAACGGGTTGCAGGAGAAACCCTTACTCTGGTTTCTCAGTCTGTTTCCTAGTGCCGGTTTGAAGTGCCTGCCGTTTTCACTGTAAAACCGAGTTGGAGCTTGTACCTCCCCATATATATGTATGGAGTGGAGTTTGCAACTGAAAAGAAACTTTGTGTTCCCTTCATGCTAGGTGAAGGACGGCTTTCACACACACTTATCTCTCAGAACTGAACATGTGGAGAGACGTTCGTTCATCCAGCACAAAGGGAACGGGATGCAGGAGAAACCCTTACTCTGGTTTCTCAGTCTGTTTCCTAGTGCCGGTTTGAAGTGCCTGCCGTTTTCACTGTAAAACCGAGTTGGAGCTTGTACATCCCCATATATATGTATGGAGTGGAGTTGGCAACTGAAAAGAAACTTTGTGTTCCCTTCAAGCTAGGTGAAGGACGGCTTTCACACACACTTATCTCTCAGAACTGAGCATGTGGAGAGACGTTCGTTCATCCAGCACAAAGGGAACGGGTTGCAGGAGAAACCCTTACTCTGGTTTCTCAGTCTGTTTCCTAGTGCCGGTTTGAAGTGCCTGCCGTTTTCACTGTAAAACCGAGTTGGAGCTTGTACCTCCCCATATATATGTATGGAGTGGAGTTGGCAACTGAAAAGAAACTTTGTGTTCCCTTCAAGCTAGGTGAAGGACTGCTTTCACACACACTTATCTCTCAGAACTGAGCATGTGGAGAGACGTTCGTTCATCCAGCACAAAGGGAACGGGTTGCAGGAGAAACCCTTACTCTGGTTTCTCAGTCTGTTTCCTAGTGCCGGTTTGAAGTGCCTGCCGTTTTCACTGTAAAACCGAGTTGGAGCTTGTACCTCCCCATATATATGTATGGAGTGGAGTTGGCAACTGAAAAGAAAGTTTGTGTTCCCTTCAAGCTAGGTGAAGGCGGGCTTTCACCCACACTTATCTCTCAGAACTGAGCATGTGGAGAGACGTTCCTTCATCCAGTACAAAGGGAACGGGTTGCAGGAGAAACCCTTACTCTGGTTTCTCAGTCTGTTTCCTAGTGCCGGTTTGAAGTGCCTGCCGTTTTCACTGTAAAACCGAGTTGGAGCTTGTACCTCCCCATATATATGTATGGAGTGGAGTTGGCAACTGAAAAGAAACTTTGTGTTCCCTTCAAGCTAGGTGAAGGACGGCTTTCACACACACTTATCTCTCAGAACTGAGCATGTGGAGAGACGTTCGTTCATCCAGCACAAAGGGAACGGGTTGCAGGAGAAACCCTTACTCTGGTTTCTCAGTCTGTTTCCTAGTGCCGGTTTGAAGTGCCTGCCGTTTTCACTGTAAAACCGAGTTGGAGCTTGTTCCTCCCCATATATATGTATGGAGTGGAGTTGGCAACTGAAAAGAAACTTTGTGTTCCCTTCAAGCTAGGTGAAGGACGGCTTTCACACACACTTATCTCTCAGAACTGAGCATGTGGAGAGACGTTCTTTCATCCAGCACAAAGGGAACGGGTTGCAGGAGAAACCCTTACTCTGGTTTCTCAGTCTGTTTCCTAGTGCCGGTTTGATGTGCCTGCCGTTTTCACTGTAAAACCGAGTTATAGCTTGTACCTCCCCATATATATGTATGGAGTGGAGTTTGCAACTGAAAAGAAACTTTGTGTTCCCTTCAAGCTAGGTGAAGGACGGCTTTCACACACACTTATGTCTCAGAACTGAGCATGTGGAGAGACGTTCGTTCATGCAGCACAAAGGGAACGGGTTGCAGGAGAAACCCTTACTCTGGTTTCTCAGTCTTTTTCCTAGTGCCGGTTTGAAGTGCCTGCCGTTTTCACTGTAAAACCGAGTTGGAGCTTGTACCTCCCCATATATATGTATGGAGTGGAGTTGGCAACTGAAAAGAAAGTTTGTGTTCCCTTCAAGCTAGGTGAAGTCCGGCTTTCACACACACTTATCTCTCAGAACTGAGCATGTGGAGAGACGTTCCTTCATCCAGTACAAAGGGAACGGGTTGCAGGAGAAACCCTTACTCTGGTTTCTCAGTCTGTTTCCTAGTGCCGGTTTGAAGTGCCTGCCGTTTTCACTGTAAAACCGAGTTGGAGCTTGTACCTCCCCATATATATGTATGGAGTGGAGTTGGCAACTGAAAAGAAACTTTGTGTTCCCTTCAAGCTAGGTGAAGGACGGCTTTCACACACACTTATCTCTCAGAACTGAGCATGTGGAGAGACGTTCGTTCATCCAGCACAAAGGGAACGGGATGCAGGAGAAACCTTTACTCTGGTTTCTCAGTCTGTTTCCTAGTGCCGGTTTGAAGTGCCTGCCGTTTTCACTGTAAAACCGAGTTGGAGCTTGTTCCTCCCCATATATGTGTATGGAGTGGAGTTGGCAACTGAAAAGAAACTTTGTGTTCCCTTCAAGCTAGGTGAAGGACGGCTTTCACACACACTTATCTCTCAGAACTGAGCATGTGGAGAGACATTCGTTCATCCAGCACAAAGGGAACGGGTTGCAGGAGAAACCCTTACTCTGGTTTCTCAGTCTGTTTCCTAGTGCCGGTTTGAAGTGCCTGCCGTTTTCACTGTAAAACCGAGTTGGAGCTTGTACCTCCCCATATATATGTATGGAGTGGAGTTGGCAACTGAAAAGAAACTTTGTTTTCCCTTCAAGCTAGGTGAAGGACGGCTTTCACACACACTTATCTCTCTGAACTGAGCATGTGGAGAGACGTTCGTTCATCCAGCACAAAGGGAACGGGTTGCAGGAGAAACCCTTACTCTGGTTTCTCAGTCTGTTTCCTAGTGCCGGTTTGAAGTGCCTGCCGTTTTCACTGTAAAACCGAGTTGGAGCTTGTACCTCCCCATATATATGTATGGAGTGGAGTTGGCAACTGAAAAGAAACTTTGTGTTCCCTTCAAGCTAGGTGAAGGACGGCTTTCACACACACTTATCTCTCAGAACTGAGCATGTGGAGAGACGTTCGTTCATCCAGCACAAAGGGAACGGGATGCAGGAGAAACCCTTTCTCTGGTTTCTCAGTCTGTTTCCTAGTGCCGGTTTGAAGTGCCTGCCGTTTTCACTGTAAAACCGAGTTGGAGCTTGTACCTCCCCATATATATGTATGGAGTGGAGTTGGCAACTGAAAAGAAACTTTGTGTTCCCTTCAAGCTAGGTGAAGGACGGCTTTTACACACACTTATCTCTCAGAACTGAGCATGTGGAGAGACGTTCGTTCATCCAGCACAAAGGGAACGGGTTGCAGGAGAAACCCTTACTCTGGTTTCTCAGTCTGTTTCCTAGTGCCGGTTTGAAGTGCCTGCCGTTTTCACTGTAAAACCGAGTTGGAGCTTGTACCTCCCCATATATATGTATGGAGTGGAGTTGGCAACTGAAAAGAAACTTTGTGTTCCCTTCAAGCTAGGTGAAGGACGGCTTTCACACACACTTATCTCTTAGAACTGAGCATGTGGAGAGACGTTCGTTCATCCAGCACAAAGGGAACGGGTTGCTGGAGAAACCCTTACTCTGGTTTCTCAGTCTGTTTCCTAGTGCCGGTTTGAAGTGCCTGCCGTTTTCACTGTAAAACCGAGTTGGAGCTTGTACCTCCCCATATATATGTATGGAGTGGAGTTGGCAACTGAAAAGAAACTTTGTGTTCCCTTCAAGCTAGGTGAAGGACGGCTTTCACACACACTTATCTCTTAGAACTGAGCATGTGGAGAGACGTTCGTTCATCCAGCACAAAGGAAACGGGTTGCAGGAGAAACCCTTACTCTGGTTTCTCAGTCTGTTTCCCAGTGCCGGTTTGAAGTGCCTGCCGTTTTCACTGTAAAACCGTGTTGGAGCTTGTTCCTCCCCATATATATGTATGGAGTGGAGTTGGCAACTGAAAAGAAACTTTGTGTTCCCTTCAAGCTATGTGAAGGACGGCTTTCACACACACTTATCTCTTAGAACTGAGCATGTGGAGAGACGTTCGTTCATCCAGCACAAAGGGAACGGGTTGCAGGAGAAACCCTTACTCTGGTTTCTCAGTCTGTTTCCCAGTGCCGGTTTGAAGTGCCTGCCGTTTTCACTGTAAAACCGAGTTGGAGCTTGTACCTCCCCATATATATGTATGGAGTGGAGTTTGCAACTGAAAAGAAAGTTTGTGTTCCCTTCAAGCTAGGTGAAGGGCGGCTTTCACACACACTTATCTCTCAGAACTGAGCATGTGGAGAGACGTTCGTTCATCCAGCACAAAGGGAACGGGTTGCAGGAGAAACCCTTACTCTGGTTTCTCAGTCTGTTTCCTAGTGCCGGTTTGAAGTGCCTGCCGTTTTCACTGTAAAACCGAGTTGGAGCTTGTACCTCCCCATATATATGTATGGAGTGGAGTTGGCAACTGAAAAGAAACTTTGTGTTCCCTTCAAGCTAGGTGAAGGACGGCTTTCACACACACTTATCTCTCAGAACTGAGCATGTGGAGAGACGTTCGTTCATCCAGCACAAAGGGAACGGGTTGCAGGAGAAACCCTTACTCTGGTTTCTCAGTCTGTTTCCTAGTGCCGGTTTGAAGTGCCTGCCGTTTTCACTGTAAAACCGAGTTGGAGCTTGTTCCTCCCCATATATATGTATGGAGTGGAGTTGACAACTGAAAAGAAACTTTGTGTTCCCTTCAAGCTAGGTGAAGGACGGCTTTCACACACACTTATCTCTCAGAACTGAGCATGTGGAGAGACGTTCGTTCATCCAGCACAAAGGAAAGGGTTGCAGGAGAAACCCTTACTCTGGTTTCTCAGTCTGTTTCCCAGTGCCGGTTTGAAATGCCTGCCGTTTTCACTGTAAAACCGAGTTGGAGCTTGTACCTCCCCATATATATGTATGGAGTGGAGTTTGCAACTGAAAAGAAACTTTGTGTTCCCTTCATGCTAGGTGAAGGACGGCTTTCACACACACTTATCTCTCAGAACTGAACATGTGGAGAGACGTGCGTTCATCCAGCACAAAGGGAACGGGATGCAGGAGAAACCCTTACTCTGGTTTCTCAGTCTGTTTTCTAGTGCCGGTTTGAATTGCCTGCCGTTTTCACTGTAAAACCGAGTTGGAGCTTGTACCTCCCCATATATATGTATGGAGTGGAGTTGGCAACTGAAAAGAAACTTTGTGTTCCCTTCAAGCTAGGTGAAGGACGGCTTTCACACACACTTATCTCTCAGAACTGAGCATGTGGAGAGACGTTCGTTCATCCAGCACAAAGGGAACGGGTTGCAGGAGAAACCCTTACTCTGGTTTCTCAGTCTGTTTCCTAGTGCCGGTTTGAAGTGCCTGCCGTTTTCACTATAAAACCGAGTTGGAGCTTGTTCCTCCCCATATATATGTATGGAGTGGAGTTGGCAACTGAAAAGAAACTTTGTGTTCCCTTCAAGCTAGGTGAAGGACGGCTTTCACACACACTTATCTCTCAGAACTGAGCATGTGGAGAGACGTTCGTTCATGCAGCACAAAGGGAAAGGGTTGCAGGAGAAAAACTTTTTCTGGTTTCTCAGTCTGTTTCCTAGTTCCGGTTTGAATTGCCTGCCGTTTTCACTGTAAAACCGAGTTATAGCTTGTACCTCCCCATATATATGTATGGAGTGGAGTTTGCAACTGAAAAGAAACTTTGTGTTCCCTTCAAGCTAGGTGAAGGACGGCTTTCACACACACTTATCTCTCAGAACTGAACATGTGGAGAGACGTTCGTTCATCCAGCACAAAGTGAATGGGTTGCAGGAGAAACCCTTACTCTGGTTTCTCAGTCTGTTTCCTAGTGCCGGTTTGAAGTGCCTGCCGTTTTCAGTGTAAAACCGAGTTGGAGCTTGTACCTCCCCATATATATGTATGGAGTGGAGTTGGCAACTGAAAAGAAACTTTGTGTTCCCTTCAAGCTAGGTGAAGGACGGCTTTCACACACACTTATCTCTCAGAACTGAGCATGTGGAGAGACGTTCGTTCATCCAGCACAAAGGGAACGGGATGCAGGGAAACCCTTTCTCTGGTTTCTCAGTCTGTTTCCTAGTGCCGGTTTGAAGTGCCTGCCGTTTTCACTGTAAAAACGAGTTGGAGCTTGTACCTCCCCATATATATGTATGGAGTGGAGTTGGCAACTGAAAAGAAACTTTGTGTTCCCTTCAAGCTAGGTGAAGGACGGCTTTCACACACACTTATCTCTCAGAACTGAGCATGTGGAGAGACGTTCGTTCATCCAGCACAAAGGGAACGGGTTGCAGGAGAAACCCTTACTCTGGTTTCTCAGCCTGTTTCCCAGTGCCGGTTTGAAGTGCCTGCCGTTTTCACTGTAAAACCGTGTTGGAGCTTGTACCTCCCCATATATATGTATGGAGTGGAGTTGGCAACTGAAAAGAAACTTTGTGTCCCCTTCAAGCTAGGTGAAGGACGGCTTTCACACACACTTATCTCTCAGACCTGAGCATATGGAGAGACGTTCGTTCATCCAGCACAAAGGGAACGGGTTGCAGGAGAAACCCTTACTCTGGTTTCTCAGTCTGTTTCCTAGTGCCGGTTTGAAGTGCCTGCCGTTTTCACTGTAAAACCGAGTTGGAGCTTGTTCCTCCCCATATATATGTATGGAGTGGAGTTGGCAACTGAAAAGAAACCTTGTGTTCCCTTCAAGCTAGGTGAAGGACGGCTTTCACACACACTTATCTCTTAGAACTGAGCATGTGGAGAGACGTTCGTTCATCCAGCACAAAGGGAACGGGTTGCAGGAGAAACCCTTACTCTGGTTTCTCAGTCTGTTTCCCAGTGCCGGTTTGAAGTGCCTGCCGTTTTCACTGTAAAACCGAGTTGGAGCTTGTACCTCCCCATATATATGTATGGAGTGGAGTTTGCAACTGAAAAGAAAGTTTGTGTTCCCTTCAAGCTAGGTGAAGGACGGCTTTCACACACACTTATCTCTCAGAACTGAGCATGTGGAGAGACGTTCGTTCATCCAGCACAAAGGGAACGGGTTGCAGGAGAAACCCTTACTCTGGTTTCTCAGTCTGTTTCCTAGTGCCGGTTTGAAGTGCCTGCCGTTTTCACTGTAAAACCGAGTTGGAGCTTGTACCTCCCCATATATATGTATGGAGTGGAGTTGGCAACTGAAAAGAAACTTTGTGTTCCCTTCAAGCTAGGTGAAGGACGGCTTTCACACACACTTATCTCTCAGAACTGAGCATGTGGAGAGACGTTCCTTCATCCAGCACAAAGGGAACGGGTTGCAGGAGAAACCCTTACTCTGGTTTCTCAGTCTGTTTCCTAGTGCCGGTTTGAAGTGCCTGCCGTTTTCACTGTAAAACCGAGTTGGAGCTTGTTCCTCCCCATATATATGTATGGAGTGGAGTTGACAACTGAAAAGAAAATTTGTGTTCCCTTCAAGCTAGGTGAAGGACGGCTTTCACACACACTTATCTCTCAGAACTGAGCATGTGGAGAGACGTTCGTTCATCCAGCACAAAGGAACGGGTTGCAGGAGAAACCCTTACTCTGGTTTCTCAGTCTGTTTCCCAGTGCCGGTTTGAAATGCCTGCCGTTTTCACTGTAAAACCGAGTTGGAGCTTGTACCTCCCCATATATATGTATGGAGTGGAGTTTGCAACTGAAAAGAAACTTTGTGTTCCCTTCATGCTAGGTGAAGGACGGCTTTCACACACACTTATCTCTCAGAACTGAACATGTGGAGAGACGTTCGTTCATTCAGCACAAAGGGAACGGGATGCAGGAGAAACCCTTACTCTGGTTTCTCAGTCTGTTTCCTAGTGCCGGTTTGAAGTGCCTGCCGTTTTCACTGTAAAACCGAGTTGGAGCTTGTACCTCCCCATATATATGTATGGAGTGGAGTTGGCAACTGAAAAGAAACTTTGTGTTCCCTTCAAGCTAGGTGAAGGACGGCTTTCACACACACTTATCTCTCAGAACTGAGCATGTGGAGAGACGTTCTTTCATCCAGCACAAAGGGAACGGGTTGCAGGAGAAACCCTTACTCTGGTTTCTCAGTCTGTTTCCTAGTGCCGGTTTGAAGTGCCTGCCGTTTTCACTGTAAAACCGAGTTGGAGCTTGTACCTCCCCATATATATGTATGGAGTGGAGTTGGCAACTGAAAAGAAACTTTGTGTTCCCTTCAAGCTAGGTGAAGGACGGCTTTCACACACACTTATCTCTCAGAACTGAGCATGTGGAGAGACGTTCGTTCATCCAGCACAAAGGGAACGGGTTGCAGGAGAAACCCTTACTCTGGTTTCTCAGTCTGTTTCCTAGTGCCGGTTTGAAGTGCCTGCCGTTTTCACTGTAAAACCGAGTTGGAGCTTGTTCCTCCCCATATATATGTATGGAGTGGAGTTTGCAACTGAAAAGAAAATTTGTGTTCCCTTCAAGCTAGGTGAAGGACGGCTTTCACACACACTTATCTCTCAGAACTGAGCATGTGGAGAGACGTTCGTTCATCCAGCACAAAGGAACGGGTTGCAGGAGAAACCCTTACTCTGGTTTCTCAGTCTGTTTCCCAGTGCCGGTTTGAAATGCCTGCCGTTTTCACTGTAAAACCGAGTTGGAGCTTGTACCTCCCCATATATATGTATGGAGTGGAGTTTGCAACTGAAAAGAAACTTTGTGTTCCCTTCATGCTAGGTGAAGGACGGCTTTCACACACACTTATCTCTCAGAACTGAACATGTGGAGAGACGTTCGTTCATCCAGCACAAAGGGAACGGGATGCAGGAGAAACCCTTACTCTGGTTTCTCAGTCTGTTTCCTAGTGCCGGTTTGAAGTGCCTGCCGTTTTCACTGTAAAACCGAGTTGGAGCTTGTTCCTCCCCATATATATGTATGGAGTGGAGTTGACAACTGAAAAGAAAATTTGTGTTCCCTTCAAGCTAGGTGAAGGACGGCTTTCACACACACTTATCTCTCAGAACTGAGCATGTGGAGAGACGTTCGTTCATCCAGCACAAAGGAACGGGTTGCAGGAGAAACCCTTACTCTGGTTTCTCAGTCTGTTTCCCAGTGCCGGTTTGAAATGCCTGCCGTTTTCACTGTAAAACCGAGTTGGAGCTTGTACCTCCCCATATATATGTATGGAGTGGAGTTTGCAACTGAAAAGAAACTTTGTGTTCCCTTCATGCTAGGTGAAGTACGGCTTTCACACACACTTATCTCTCAGAACTGAACATGTGGAGAGACGTTCGTTCATCCAGCACAAAGGAAACGGTATGCAGGAGAAACCCTTACTCTGGTTTCTCAGTCTGTTTCCTAGTGCCGGTTTGAAGTGCCTGCCGTTTTCACTGTAAAACCGAGTTGGAGCTTGTACCTCCCCATATATATGTATGGAGTGGAGTTGGCAACTGAAAAGAAACTTTGTGTTCCCTTCAAGCTAGGTGAAGGACGGCTTTCACACACACTTATCTCTCAGAACTGAGCATGTGGAGAGACGTTCGTTCATCCAGCACAAAGGGAACGGGTTGCAGGAGAAACCCTTACTCTGGTTTCTCAGTCTGTTTCCTAGTGCCGGTTTGAAGTGCCTGCCGTTTTCACTATAAAACCGAGTTGGAGCTTGTTCCTCCCCATATATATGTATGGAGTGGAGTTGGCAACTGAAAAGAAACTTTGTGTTCCCTTCAAGCTAGGTGAAGGACGGCTTTCACACACACTTATCTCTCAGAACTGAGCATGTGGAGAGACGTTCGTTCATGCAGCACAAAGGGAAAGGGTTGCAGGAGAAAAACTTTTTCTGGTTTCTCAGTCTGTTTCCTAGTTCCGGTTTGAATTGCCTGCCGTTTTCACTGTAAAACCGAGTTATAGCTTGTACCTCCCCATATATATGTATGGAGTGGAGTTTGCAACTGAAAAGAAACTTTGTGTTCCCTTCAAGCTAGGTGAAGGACGGCTTTCACACACACTTATCTCTCAGAACTGAACATGTGGAGAGACGTTCGTTCATCCAGCACAAAGTGAATGGGTTGCAGGAGAAACCCTTACTCTGGTTTCTCAGTCTGTTTCCTAGTGCCGGTTTGAAGTGCCTGCCGTTTTCACTGTAAAACCGAGTTGGAGCTTGTACCTCCCCATATATATGTATGGAGTGGAGTTGGCAACTGAAAAGAAACTTTGTGTTCCCTTCAAGCTAGGTGAAGGACCGCTTTCACACACACTTATCTCTCAGAACTGAGCATGTGGAGAGACGTTCGTTCATCCAGCACAAAGGGAACGTGTTGCAGGAGAAACCCTTACTCTGGTTTCTCAGTCTGTTTCCTAGTGCCGGTTTGAAGTGCCTGCCGTTTTCACTGTAAAACCGAGTTGGAGCTTGTACCTCCCCATATATATGTATGGAGTGGAGTTGGCAACTGAAAAGAAACTTTGTTTTCCCTTCAAGCTAGGTGAAGGACGGCTTTCACACACACTTATCTCTCAGAACTGAGCATGTGGAGAGACGTTCGTTCATCCAGCACAAAGGGAACGGGTTGCAGGAGAAACCCTTACTCTGGTTTCTCAGTCTGTTTCCTAGTGCCGGTTTGAAGTGCCTGCCGTTTTCAGTGTAAAACCGAGTTGGAGCTTGTACCTCCCCATATATATGTATGGAGTGGAGTTGGCAACTGAAAAGAAACTTTGTGTTCCCTTCAAGCTAGGTGAAGGACGGCTTTCACACACACTTATCTCTCAGAACTGAGCATGTGGAGAGACGTTCGTTCATCCAGCACAAAGGGAACGGGATGCAGGGAAACCCTTTCTCTGGTTTCTCAGTCTGTTTCCTAGTGCCGGTTTGAAGTGCCTGCCGTTTTCACTGTAAAAACGAGTTGGAGCTTGTACCTCCCCATATATATGTATGGAGTGGAGTTGGCAACTGAAAAGAAACTTTGTGTTCCCTTCAAGCTAGGTGAAGGACGGCTTTCACACACACTTATCTCTCAGAACTGAGCATGTGGAGAGACGTTCGTTCATCCAGCACAAAGGGAACGGGTTGCAGGAGAAACCCTTACTCTGGTTTCTCAGCCTGTTTCCCAGTGCCGGTTTGAAGTGCCTGCCGTTTTCACTGTAAAACCGTGTTGGAGCTTGTACCTCCCCATATATATGTATGGAGTGGAGTTGGCAACTGAAAAGAAACTTTGTGTTCCCTTCAAGCTAGGTGAAGGACGGCTTTCACACACACTTATCTCTCAGACCTGAGCATATGGAGAGACGTTCGTTCATCCAGCACAAAGGGAACGGGTTGCAGGAGAAACCCTTACTCTGGTTTCTCAGTCTGTTTCCTAGTGCCGGTTTGAAGTGCCTGCCGTTTTCACTGTAAAACCGAGTTGGAGCTTGTTCCTCCCCATATATATGTATGGAGTGGAGTTGGCAACTGAAAAGAAACCTTGTGTTCCCTTCAAGCTAGGTGAAGGACGGCTTTCACACACACTTATCTCTTAGAACTGAGCATGTGGAGAGACGTTCGTTCATCCAGCACAAAGGGAACGGGTTGCAGGAGAAACCCTTACTCTGGTTTCTCAGTCTGTTTCCCAGTGCCGGTTTGAAGTGCCTGCCGTTTTCACTGTAAAACCGAGTTGGAGCTTGTACCTCCCCATATATATGTATGGAGTGGAGTTTGCAACTGAAAAGAAAGTTTGTGTTCCCTTCAAGCTAGGTGAAGGACGGCTTTCACACACACTTATCTCTCAGAACTGAGCATGTGGAGAGACGTTCGTTCATCCAGCACAAAGGGAACGGGTTGCAGGAGAAACCCTTACTCTGGTTTCTCAGTCTGTTTCCTAGTGCCGGTTTGAAGTGCCTGCCGTTTTCACTGTAAAACCGAGTTGGAGCTTGTACCTCCCCATATATATGTATGGAGTGGAGTTGGCAACTGAAAAGAAACTTTGTGTTCCCTTCAAGCTAGGTGAAGGACGGCTTTCACACACACTTATCTCTCAGAACTGAGCATGTGGAGAGACGTTCGTTCATCCAGCACAAAGGGAACGGGTTGCAGGAGAAACCCTTACTCTGGTTTCTCAGTCTGTTTCCTAGTGCCGGTTTGAAGTGCCTGCCGTTTTCACTGTAAAACCGAGTTGGAGCTTGTTCCTCCCCATATATATGTATGGAGTGGAGTTGACAACTGAAAAGAAAATTTGTGTTCCCTTCAAGCTAGGTGAAGGACGGCTTTCACACACACTTATCTCTCAGAACTGAGCATGTGGAGAGACGTTCGTTCATCCAGCACAAAGGAACGGGTTGCAGGAGAAACCCTTACTCTGGTTTCTCAGTCTGTTTCCCAGTGCCGGTTTGAAATGCCTGCCGTTTTCACTGTAAAACCGAGTTGGAGCTTGTACCTCCCCATATATATGTATGGAGTGGAGTTTGCAACTGAAAAGAAACTTTGTGTTCCCTTCATGCTAGGTGAAGGACGGCTTTCACACACACTTATCTCTCAGAACTGAACATGTGGAGAGACGTTCGTTCATTCAGCACAAAGGGAACGGGATGCAGGAGAAACCCTTACTCTGGTTTCTCAGTCTGTTTCCTAGTGCCGGTTTGAAGTGCCTGCCGTTTTCACTGTAAAACCGAGTTGGAGCTTGTACCTCCCCATATATATGTATGGAGTGGAGTTGGCAACTGAAAAGAAACTTTGTGTTCCCTTCAAGCTAGGTGAAGGACGGCTTTCACACACACTTATCTCTCAGAACTGAGCATGTGGAGAGACGTTCGTTCATCCAGCACAAAGGGAACGGGTTGCAGGAGAAACCCTTACTCTGGTTTCTCAGTCTGTTTCCTAGTGCCGGTTTGAAGTGCCTGCCGTTTTCACTGTAAAACCGAGTTGGAGCTTGTACCTCCCCATATATATGTATGGAGTGGAGTTGGCAACTGAAAAGAAACTTTGTGTTCCCTTCAAGCTAGGTGAAGGACGGCTTTCACACACACTTATCTCTCAGAACTGAGCATGTGGAGAGACGTTCGTTCATCCAGCACAAAGGGAACGGGTTGCAGGAGAAACCCTTACTCTGGTTTCTCAGTCTGTTTCCTAGTGCCGGTTTGAAGTGCCTGCCGTTTTCACTGTAAAACCGAGTTGGAGCTTGTTCCTCCCCATATATATGTATGGAGTGGAGTTTGCAACTGAAAAGAAAATTTGTGTTCCCTTCAAGCTAGGTGAAGGACGGCTTTCACACACACTTATCTCTCAGAACTGAGCATGTGGAGAGACGTTCGTTCATCCAGCACAAAGGAACGGGTTGCAGGAGAAACCCTTACTCTGGTTTCTCAGTCTGTTTCCCAGTGCCGGTTTGAAATGCCTGCCGTTTTCACTGTAAAACAGAGTTGGAGCTTGTACCTCCCCATATATATGTATGGAGTGGAGTTTGCAACTGAAAAGAAACTTTGTGTTCCCTTCATGCTAGGTGAAGGACGGCTTTCACACACACTTATCTCTCAGAACTGAACATGTGGAGAGACGTTCGTTCATCCAGCACAAAGGGAACGGGATGCAGGAGAAACCCTTACTCTGGTTTCTCAGTCTGTTTCCTAGTGCCGGTTTGAAGTGCCTGCCGTTTTCACTGTAAAACCGAGTTGGAGCTTGTTCCTCCCCATATATATGTATGGAGTGGAGTTGACAACTGAAAAGAAAATTTGTGTTCCCTTCAAGCTAGGTGAAGGACGGCTTTCACACACACTTATCTCTCAGAACTGAGCATGTGGAGAGACGTTCGTTCATCCAGCACAAAGGAACGGGTTGCAGGAGAAACCCTTACTCTGGTTTCTCAGTCTGTTTCCCAGTGCCGGTTTGAAATGCCTGCCGTTTTCACTGTAAAACCGAGTTGGAGCTTGTACCTCCCCATATATATGTATGGAGTGGAGTTTGCAACTGAAAAGAAACTTTGTGTTCCCTTCATGCTAGGTGAAGGACGGCTTTCACACACACTTATCTCTCAGAACTGAACATGTGGAGAGACGTTCGTTCATCCAGCACAAAGGGAACGGTATGCAGGAGAAACCCTTACTCTGGTTTCTCAGTCTGTTTCCTAGTGCCGGTTTGAAGTGCCTGCCGTTTTCACTGTAAAACCGAGTTGGAGCTTGTACCTCCCCATATATATGTATGGAGTGGAGTTGGCAACTGAAAAGAAACTTTGTGTTCCCTTCAAGCTAGGTGAAGGACGGCTTTCACACACACTTATCTCTCAGAACTGAGCATGTGGAGAGACGTTCGTTCATCCAGCACAAAGGGAACGGGTTGCAGGAGAAACCCTTACTCTGGTTTCTCAGTCTGTTTCCTAGTGCCGGTTTGAAGTGCCTGCCGTTTTCACTGTAAAACCGAGTTGGAGCTTGTACCTCCCCATATATATGTATGGAGTGGAGTTGGCAACTGAAAAGAAACTTTGTGTTCCCTTCAAGCTAGGTGAAGGACGGCTTTCACACACACTTATCTCTCAGAACTGAGCATGTGGAGAGACGTTCGTTCATCCAGCACAAAGGGAACGGGTTGCAGGAGAAACCCTTACTCTGGTTTCTCAGTCTGTTTCCTAGTGCCGGTTTGAAGTGCCTGCCGTTTTCACTGTAAAACCGAGTTGGAGCTTGTTCCTCCCCATATATATGTATGGAGTGGAGTTGACAACTGAAAAGAAAATTTGTGTTCCCTTCAAGCTAGGTGAAGGACGGCTTTCACACACACTTATCTCTCAGAACTGAGCATGTGGAGAGACGTTCGTTCATCCAGCACAAAGGAACGGGTTGCAGGAGAAACCCTTACTCTGGTTTCTCAGTCTGTTTCCCAGTGCCGGTTTGAAATGCCTGCCGTTTTCACTGTAAAACCGAGTTGGAGCTTGTACCTCCCCATATATATGTATGGAGTGGAGTTTGCAACTGAAAAGAAACTTTGTGTTCCCTTCATGCTAGGTGAAGGACGGCTTTCACACACACTTATCTCTCAGAACTGAACATGTGGAGAGACGTTCGTTCATCCAGCACAAAGGGAACGGGATGCAGGAGAAATCCTTACTCTGGTTTCTCAGTCTGTTTC
Source organism: Vicugna pacos (assembly GCF_048564905.1). Classification (NCBI taxonomy): domain Eukaryota; kingdom Metazoa; phylum Chordata; class Mammalia; order Artiodactyla; family Camelidae; genus Vicugna; species Vicugna pacos. Next base: position 2,850,295 of record NC_133008.1, on the reverse strand, counting down.
CTAGTGCCGGTTTGAAGTGCCTGCCGTTTTCACTGTAAAACCGAGTTGGAGCTTGTACCTCCCCATATATATGTATGGAGTGGAGTTGGCAACTGGAAAGAAACTTTGTGTTCCCTTCAAGCTAGGTGAAGGACGGCTTTCACACACACTTATCTCTCAGAACTGAGCATGTGGAGAGACGTTCGTTCATCCAGCACAAAGGGAACGGGTTGCAGGAGAAACCCTTACTCTGGTTTCTCAGTCTGTTTCCTAGTGCCGGTTTGAAGTGCCTGCCGTTTTCACTGTAAAACCGAGTTGGAGCTTGTTCCTCCCCATATATATGTATGGAGTGGAGTTGACAACTGAAAAGAAAATTTGTGTTCCCTTCAAGCTAGGTGAAGGACGGCTTTCACACACACTTATCTCTCAGAACTGAGCATGTGGAGAGACGTTCGTTCATCCAGCACAAAGGAACGGGTTGCAGGAGAAACCCTTACTCTGGTTTCTCAGTCTGTTTCCCAGTGCCGGTTTGAAATGCCTGCCGTTTTCACTGTAAAACCGAGTTGGAGCTTGTACCTCCCCATATATATGTATGGAGTGGAGTTTGCAACTGAAAAGAAACTTTGTGTTCCCTTCATGCTAGGTGAAGGACGGCTTTCACACACACTTATCTCTCAGAACTGAACATGTGGAGAGACGTTCGTTCATCCAGCACAAAGGGAACGGGATGCAGGAGAAACCCTTACTCTGGTTTCTCAGTCTGTTTCCTAGTGCCGGTTTGAAGTGCCTGCCGTTTTCACTGTAAAACCGAGTTGGAGCTTGTACCTCCCCATATATATGTATGGAGTGGAGTTGGCAACTGAAAAGAAACTTTGTGTTCCCTTCAAGCTAGGTGAAGGACGGCTTTCACACACACTTATCTCTCAGAACTGAGCATGTGGAGAGACGTTCGTTCATCCAGCACAAAGGGAACGGGTTGCAGGAGAAACCCTTACTCTGGTTTCTCAGTCTGTTTCCTAGTGCCGGTTTGAAGTGCCTGCCGTTTTCACTATAAAACCGAGTTGGAGCTTGTTCCTCCCCATATATATGTATGGAGTGGAGTTGGCAACTGAAAAGAAACTTTGTGTTCCCTTCAAGCTAGGTGAAGGACGGCTTTCACACACACTTATCTCTCAGAACTGAGCATGTGGAGAGACGTTCGTTCATGCAGCACAAAGGGAACGGGTTGCAGGAGAAAAACTTTTTCTGGTTTCTCAGTCTGTTTCCTAGTGCCGGTTTGAATTGCCTGCCGTTTTCACTGTAAAACCGAGTTATAGCTTGTACCTCCCCATATATATGTATGGAGTGGAGTTTGCAACTGAAAAGAAACTTTGTGTTCCCTTCAAGCTAGGTGAAGGACGGCTTTCACACACACTTATGTCTCAGAACTGAACATGTGGAGAGACGTTCGTTCATCCAGCACAAAGTGAATGGGTTGCAGGAGAAACCCTTACTCTGGTTTCTCAGTCTGTTTCCTAGTGCCGGTTTGAAGTGCCTGCCGTTTTCACTGTAAAACCGAGTTGGAGCTTGTACCTCCCCATATATATGTATGGAGTGGAGTTGGCAACTGAAAAGAAACTTTGTGTTCCCTTCAAGCTAGGTGAAGGACCGCTTTCACACACACTTATCTCTCAGAACTGAGCATGTGGAGAGACGTTCGTTCATCCAGCACAAAGGGAACGGGTTGCAGGAGAAACCCTTACTCTGGTTTCTCAGTCTGTTTCCTAGTGCCGGTTTGAAGTGCCTGCCGTTTTCACTGTAAAACCGAGTTGGAGCTTGTACCTCCCCATATATATGTATGGAGTGGAGTTGGCAACTGAAAAGAAACTTTGTTTTCCCTTCAAGCTAGGTGAAGGACGGCTTTCACACACACTTATCTCTCTGAACTGAGCATGTGGAGAGACGTTCGTTCATCCAGCACAAAGGGAACGGGTTGCAGGAGAAACCCTTACTCTGGTTTCTCAGTCTGTTTCCTAGTGCCGGTTTGAAGTGCCTGCCGTTTTCACTGTAAAACCGAGTTGGAGCTTGTACCTCCCCATATATATGTATGGAGTGGAGTTGGCAACTGAAAAGAAACTTTGTGTTCCCTTCAAGCTAGGTGAAGGACGGCTTTCACACACACTTATCTCTCAGAACTGAGCATGTGGATAGACGTTCGTTCATCCAGCACAAAGGGAACGGGATGCAGGAGAAACCCTTTCTCTGGTTTCTCAGTCTGTTTCCTAGTGCCGGTTTGAAGTGCCTGCCGTTTTCACTGTAAAACCGAGTTGGAGCTTGTACCTCCCCATATATATGTATGGAGTGGATTTGGCAACTGAAAAGAAACTTTGTGTTCCCTTCAAGCTAGGTGAAGGACGGCTTTCACACACACTTATCTCTCAGAACTGAGCATGTGGAGAGACGTTCGTTCATCCAGCACAAAGGGAACGGGTTGCAGGAGAAACCCTTACTCTGGTTTCTCAGCCTGTTTCCTAGTGCCGGTTTGAAGTGCCTGCCGTTTTCACTGTAAAACCGAGTTGGAGCTTGTACCTCCCCATATATATGTATGGAGTGGAGTTGGCAACTGAAAAGAAACTTTGTGTTCCCTTCAAGCTAGGTGAAGGACGGCTTTCACACACACTTATCTCTTAGAACTGAGCATGTGGAGAGACGTTCGTTCATCCAGCACAAAGGGAACGGGTTGCAGGAGAAACCCTTAGTCTGGTTTCTCAGTCTGTTTCCTAGTGCCGGTTTGAAGTGCCTGCCGTTTTCACTGTAAAACCGAGTTGGAGCTTGTACCTCCCCATATATATGTATGGAGTGGAGTTGGCAACTGAAAAGAAACTTTGTGTTCCCTTCAAGCTAGGTGAAGTACGGCTTTCACACACACTTATCTCTTAGAACTGAGCATGTGGAGAGACGTTCGTTCATCCAGCACAAAGGGAACGGGTTGCAGGAGAAACCCTTACTCTGGTTTCTCAGTCTGTTTCCCAGTGCCGGTTTGAAGTGCCTGCCGTTTTCACTGTAAAACCGTGTTGGAGCTTGTACCTCCCCATATATATGTATGGAGTGGAGTTGGCAACTGAAAAGAAACTTTGTGTTCCCTTCAAGCTAGGTGAAGGACGGCTTTCACACACACTTATCTCTCAGAACTGAGCATGTGGAGAGACGTTCGTTCATCCAGCACAAAGGGAACGGGTTGCAGGAGAAACCCTTACACTGGTTTCTCAGTCTGTTTCCTAGTGCCGGTTTGAAGTGCCTGCCGTATTCACTGTAAAACCGAGTTGGAGCTTGTACCTCCCCATATATATTTATGGAGTGGAGTTGGCAACTGAAAAGAAACTTTGTGTTCCCTTCAAGCTAGGTGAAGGACGGCTTTCACACACACTTATCTCTCAGAACTGAGCATTTGGAGAGACGTTCGTTCATGCAGCACATAGGGAACGGGTTGCAGGAGAAACCCTTACTCTGGTTTCTCAGTCTGTTTCCTAGTGCCGGTTTGAAGTGCCTCCCGTTTTCACTGTAAAACCGAGTTGGAGCTTGTACCTCCCCATATATATGTATGGAGTGGAGTTGGTAACTGAAAAGAAAGTTTGTGTTCCCTTCAAGCTAGGTGAAGGACGGCTTTCACACACACTTATCTCTCAGAACTGAGCATGTGGAGAGACGTTCCTTCATCCAGCACAAAGGGAACGGGTTGCAGGAGAAACCCTTACTCTGGTTTCTCAGTCTGTTTCCTAGTGCCGGTTTGAAGTGCCTGCCGTTTTCACTGTAAAACCGAGTTGGAGCTTGTACCTCCCCATATATATGTATGGAGTGGAGTTGGCAACTGAAAAGAAACTTTGTGCTCCCTTCAAGCTAGGTGAAGGACGGCTTTCACACACACTTATCTCTCAGAACTGAGCATGTGGAGAGACGTTCGTTCATCCAGCACAAAGGGAACGGGTTGCAGGAGAAACCCTTACTCTGGTTTCTCAGTCTGTTTCCTAGTGCCGGTTTGAAGTGCCTGCCGTTTTCACTGTAAAACCGAGTTGGAGCTTGTACCTCCCCATATATATGTATGGAGTGGAGTTGGCAACTGAAAAGAAACTTTGTGTTCCCTTCAAGCTAGGTGAAGGACGGCTTTCACACACACTTATCTCTCAGAACTGAGCATGTGGAGAGATGTTCGTTCTTCCAGCACAAAGGGAACGGGTTGCAGGAGAAACCCTTACTCTGGTTTCTCAGTCTGTTTCCCAGTGCCGGTTTGAAGTGCCTGCCGTTTTCACTGTAAAACCGAGTTGGAGCTTGTACCTCCCCATATATATGTATGGAGTGGAGTTTGCAACTGAAAAGAAACTTTGTGTTCCCTTCAAGCTAGTTGAAGGACGGCTTTCACACACACTTATCTCTCAGAACTGAACATGTGGAGAGACGTTCGTTCATCCAGCACAAAGGGAACGGGATGCAGGAGAAACCCTTACTCTGGTTTCTCAGTCTGTTTCCTAGTGCCGGTTTGAAGTGCCTGCCGTTTTCACTGTAAAACCGAGTTGGAGCTTGTACCTCCCCATATATATGTATGGAGTGGAGTTGGCAACTGAAAAGAAACTTTGTGTTCCCTTCAAGCTAGGTGAAGGACGGCTTTCACACACACATATCTCTCAGAACTGAGCATGTGGAGAGACGTTCTTTCATCCAGCACAAAGGGAACGGGTTGCAGGAGAAAAACTTTTTCTGGTTTCTCAGTCTGTTTCCTAGTGCCGGTTTGAATTGCCTGCCGTTTTCACTGTAAAACCGAGTTATAGCTTGTACCTCCCCATATATATGTATGCAGTGGAGTTTGCAACTGAAAAGAAACTTTGTGTTCCCTTCAAGCTAGGTGAAGGACGGCTTTCACACACACTTATCTCTCAGAACTGAGCATGTGGAGAGACGTTCGTTCATCCAGCACAAAGGGAACGGGTTGCAGGAGAAACCCTTACTCTGGTTTCTCAGTCTGTTTCCTAGTGCCGGTTTGAAGTGCCTGCCGTTTTCACTGTAAAACCGAGTTGGAGCTTGTACCTCCCCATATATATGTATGGAGTGGAGTTGGCAAAGGAAAAGAAACTTTGTTTTCCCTTCAAGCTAGGTGAAGGACGGCTTTCACACACACTTATTTCTCTGAACTGAGCATGTGGAGAGACGTTCGTTCATCCAGCACAAAGGGAACGGGTTGCAGGAGAAACCCTTACTCTGGTTTCTCAGTCTGTTTCCCAGTGCCGGTTTGCAGTGTCTGCCGTTTTCACTGTAAAATCGAGTTGGAGCTTGTTCCTCCCCATATATGTGTATGGAGTGGAGTTGGCAACTGAAAAGAAACTTTGTGTTCCCTTCAAGCTAGGTGAAGGACGGCTTTCACACACACTTATCTCTCAGAACTGAGCATGTGGAGAGACGTTCTTTCATCCAGCACAAAGGGAACGGTTTGCAGGAGAAACCCTTACTCTGGTTTCTCAGTCTGTTTCCCAGTGCCGGTTTGAAGTGCCTGCCGTTTTCACTGTTAAACCGAGTTGGAGCTTGTACCTCCCCATATATATGTATGGAGTGGAGTTGGCAACTGAAAAGAAACTTTGTGTTCCCTTCAAGCTAGGTGAAGGACGGCTTTCACACACACTTATCTCTCAGAACTGAACATGTGGAGAGACGTTCGTTCATCCAGCACAAAGGGAACGGGATGCAGGAGAAACCCTTACTCTGGTTTCTCAGTCTGTTTCCTAGTGCCGGTTTGAAGTGCCTGCCGTTTTCACTGTAAAACCCAGTTGGAGCTTGTACCTCCCCATATATATGTATGCAGTGGAGTTGGCAACTGAAAAGAAACTTTGTGTTCCCTTCAAGCTAGGTGAAGGACGGCTTTCACACACACTTTTCTCTCAGAACTGAGCATGTGGAGAGACGTTCGTTCATCCAGCACAAAGGGAACGGGTTGCAGGAGAAACCCTTACTCTGGTTTCTCAGTCTGTTTCCTAGTGCCGGTTTGAAGTGCCTGCCGTTTTCACTGTAAAACCGAGTTGGAGCTTGTACCTCCCCATATATATGTATGGAGTGAAGTTGGCAACTGAAAAGAAACTTTGTGTTCCCTTCAAGCTAGGTGAAGGACCGCTTTCACACACACTTATCTCTCAGAACTAAGCATGTGGAGAGACGTTCTTTCATCCAGCACAAAGGGAACGGGTTGCAGGAGAATTCCTTACTCTGGTTTCTCAGTCTGTTTCCCAGTGCCGGTTTGAAGTGCCTGCCGTTTTCACTGTAAAACCGAGTTGGAGCTTGTTCCTCCCCATAAATATGTATGGAGTGGTGTTGGCAACTGAAAAGAAACTTTGTGTTCCCTTCAAGCTAGGTGAAGGACGGCTTTCACACACACTTATCTCTCAGAACTGAGCATGTGGAGAGACGTTCGTTCATCCAGCACAAAGGGAACGGGTTGCAGGAGAAACCCTTACTCTGGTTTCTCAGTCTGTTTCCTAGTGCCGGTTTGAAGTGCCTTTCGTTTTCACTGTAAAACCGAGTTGGAGCTTGTACCTCCCCATATATATGTATGGAGTGGAGTTGGCAACTGAAAAGAAACTTTGTGTTCCCTTCAAGCTAGGTGAAGGACGGCTTTCACACACACTTATCTCTCAGAACTGAGCATGTGGAGAGACGTTCGTTCATCCAGCACAAAGGGAACGGGTTGCAGGAGAAACCCTTACTCTGGTTTCTCAGTCTGTTTCCTAGTGCCGGTTTGAAGTGCCTGCCGTTTTCACTGTAAAACCGAGTTGGAGCTTGTACCTCCCCATATATATGTATGGAGTGGAGTTGGCAACTGAAAAGAAACTTTGTGTTCCCTTCAAGCTAGGTGAAGGACGGCTTTCACACACACTTATCTCTCAGAACTGAGCATGTGGAGAGACGTTCGTTCATCCAGCACAAAGGGAACGGGTTGCAGGAGAAACCCTTACTCTGGTTTCTCAGTCTGTTTCCTAGTGCCGGTTTGAAGTGCCTGCCGTTTTCACTGTAAAACCGAGTTGGAGCTTGTTCCTCCCCATATATATGTATGGAGTGGAGTTGACAACTGAAAAGAAACTTTGTGTTCCCTTCAAGCTAGGTGAAGGACGGCTTTCACACACACTTATCTCTCAGAACTGAGCATGTGGAGAGACGTTCGTTCATCCAGCACAAAGGGAACGGGTTGCAGGAGAAACCCTTACTCTGGTTTCTCAGTCTGTTTCCCAGTGCCGGTTTGAAGTGCCTGCCGTTTTCACTGTAAAACCGAGTTGGAGCTTGTTCCTCCCCATATATATGTATGGAGTGGAGTTCGCAACTGAAAAGAAACTTTGTGTTCCCTTCAAGCTAGGTGAAGGACGGCTTTCACACACACTTATCTCTCAGAACTGAGCATGTGGAGAGACGTTCGTTCATCCAGCACAAAGGGAACGGGTTGCAGGAGAAACCCTTACTCTGGTTTCTCAGTCTGTTTCCTAGTGCCGGTTTGAAGTGCCTTTCGTTTTCACTGTAAAACCGAGTTGGAGCTTGTACCTCCCCATATATATGTATGGAGTGGAGTTGGCAACTGAAAAGAAACTTTGTGTTCCCTTCAAGCTAGGTGAAGGACGGCTTTCACACACACTTATCTCTCAGAACTGAGCATGTGGAGAGACGTTCGTTCATCCAGCACAAAGGGAACGGGTTGCAGGAGAAACCCTTACTCTGGTTTCTCAGTCTGTTTCCCAGTGCCGGTTTGAAGTGCCTGCCGTTTTCACTGTAAAACCGAGTTGGAGCTTGTTCCTCCCCATATATATGTATGGAGTGGAGTTGGCAACTGAAAAGAAACTTTGTGTTCCCTTCAAGCTAGGTGAAGGACGGCTTTCACACACACTTATCTCTCAGAACTGAGCATGTGGAGAGACGTTCGTTCATCCAGCACAAAGGGAACGGGTTGCAGGAGAAACCCTTACTCTGGTTTCTCAGTCTGTTTCCTAGTGCCGGTTTGAAGTGCCTGCCGTTTTCACTGTAAAACCGAGTTGGAGCTTGTTCCTCCCCATATATATGTATGGAGTGGAGTTGACAACTGAAAAGAAACTTTGTGTTCCCTTCAAGCTAGGTGAAGGACGGCTTTCACACACACTTATCTCTCAGAACTGAGCATGTGGAGAGACGTTCGTTCATCCAGCACAAAGGGAACGGGTTGCAGGAGAAACCCTTACTCTGGTTTCTCAGTCTGTTTCCTAGTGCCGGTTTGAAGTGCCTTTCGTTTTCACTGTAAAACCGAGTTGGAGCTTGTACCTCCCCATATATATGTATGGAGTGGAGTTGGCAACTGAAAAGAAACTTTGTGTTCCCTTCAAGCTAGGTGAAGGACGGCTTTCACACACACTTATCTCTCAGAACTGAGCATGTGGAGAGACGTTCGTTCATCCAGCACAAAGGGAACGGGTTGCAGGAGAAACCCTTACTCTGGTTTCTCAGTCTGTTTCCTAGTGCCGGTTTGAAGTGCCTGCCGTTTTCACTGTAAAACCGAGTTGGAGCTTGTTCCTCCCCATATATATGTATGGAGTGGTGTTGGCAACTGAAAAGAAACTTTGTGTTCCCTTCAAGCTAGGTGAAGGACGGCTTTCACACACACTTATCTCTCAGAACTGAGCATGTGGAGAGACGTTCGTTCATCCAGCACAAAGGGAACGGGTTGCAGGAGAAACCCTTACTCTGGTTTCTCAGTCTGTTTCCCAGTGCCGGTTTGAAGTGCCTGCCGTTTTCACTGTAAAACCGAGTTGGAGCTTGTTCCTCCCCATATATATGTATGGAGTGGAGTTCGCAACTGAAAAGAAACTTTGTGTTCCCTTCAAGCTAGGTGAAGGACGGCTTTCACACACACTTATCTCTCAGAACTGAGCATGTGGAGAGACGTTCGTTCATCCAGCACAAAGGGAACGGGTTGCAGGAGAAACCCTTACTCTGGTTTCTCAGTCTGTTTCCTAGTGCCGGTTTGAAGTGCCTTTCGTTTTCACTGTAAAACCGAGTTGGAGCTTGTACCTCCCCATATATATGTATGGAGTGGAGTTGGCAACTGAAAAGAAACTTTGTGTTCCCTTCAAGCTAGGTGAAGGACGGCTTTCACACACACTTATCTCTCAGAACTGAGCATGTGGAGAGACGTTCGTTCATCCAGCACAAAGGGAACGGGTTGCAGGAGAAACCCTTACTCTGGTTTCTCAGTCTGTTTCCTAGTGCCGGTTTGAAGTGCCTGCCGTTTTCACTGTAAAACCGAGTTGGAGCTTGTTCCTCCCCATATATATGTATGGAGTGGAGTTCGCAACTGAAAAGAAACTTTGTGTTCCCTTCAAGCTAGGTGAAGGACGGCTTTCACACACACTTATCTCTCAGAACTGAGCATGTGGAGAGACGTTCGTTCATCCAGCACAAAGGGAACGGGTTGCAGGAGAAACCCTTACTCTGGTTTCTCAGTCTGTTTCCTAGTGCCGGTTTGAAGTGCCTTTCGTTTTCACTGTAAAACCGAGTTGGAGCTTGTACCTCCCCATATATATGTATGGAGTGGAGTTGGCAACTGAAAAGAAACTTTGTGTTCCCTTCAAGCTAGGTGAAGGACGGCTTTCACACACACTTATCTCTCAGAACTGAGCATGTGGAGAGACGTTCGTTCATCCAGCACAAAGGGAACGGGTTGCAGGAGAAACCCTTACTCTGGTTTCTCAGTCTGTTTCCCAGTGCCGGTTTGAAGTGCCTGCCGTTTTCACTGTAAAACCGAGTTGGAGCTTGTTCCTCCCCATATATATGTATGGAGTGGAGTTGGCAACTGAAAAGAAACTTTGTGTTCCCTTCAAGCTAGGTGAAGGACGGCTTTCACACACACTTATCTCTCAGAACTGAGCATGTGGAGAGAAGTTCGTTCATCCAGCACAAAGGGAACGGGTTGCAGGAGAAACCCTTACTCTGGTTTCTCAGTCTGTTTCCTAGTGCCGGTTTGAAGTGCCTGCCGTTTTCACTGTAAAACCGAGTTGGAGCTTGTTCCTCCCCATATATATGTATGGAGTGGAGTTGACAACTGAAAAGAAACTTTGTGTTCCCTTCAAGCTACGTGAAGGACGGCTTTCACACACACTTATCTCTCAGAACTGAGCATGTGGAGAGACGTTCGTTCATCCAGCACAAAGGGAACGGGTTGCAGGAGAAACCCTTACTCTGGTTTCTCAGTCTGTTTCCTAGTGCCGGTTTGAAGTGCCTTTCGTTTTCACTGTAAAACCGAGTTGGAGCTTGTACCTCCCCATATATATGTATGGAGTGGAGTTGGCAACTGAAAAGAAACTTTGTGTTCCCTTCAAGCTAGGTGAAGGACGGCTTTCACACACACTTATCTCTCAGAACTGAGCATGTGGAGAGACGTTCGTTCATCCAGCACAAAGGGAACGGGTTGCAGGAGAAACCCTTACTCTGGTTTCTCAGTCTGTTTCCTAGTGCCGGTTTGAAGTGCCTGCCGTTTTCACTGTAAAACCGAGTTGGAGCTTGTTCCTCCCCATATATATGTATGGAGTGGTGTTGGCAACTGAAAAGAAACTTTGTGTTCCCTTCAAGCTAGGTGAAGGACGGCTTTCACACACACTTATCTCTCAGAACTGAGCATGTGGAGAGACGTTCGTTCATCCAGCACAAAGGGAACGGGTTGCAGGAGAAACCCTTACTCTGGTTTCTCAGTCTGTTTCCCAGTGCCGGTTTGAAGTGCCTGCCGTTTTCACTGTAAAACCGAGTTGGAGCTTGTTCCTCCCCATATATATGTATGGAGTGGAGTTCGCAACTGAAAAGAAACTTTGTGTTCCCTTCAAGCTAGGTGAAGGACGGCTTTCACACACACTTATCTCTCAGAACTGAGCATGTGGAGAGACGTTCGTTCATCCAGCACAAAGGGAACGGGTTGCAGGAGAAACCCTTACTCTGGTTTCTCAGTCTGTTTCCTAGTGCCGGTTTGAAGTGCCTTTCGTTTTCACTGTAAAACCGAGTTGGAGCTTGTACCTCCCCATATATATGTATGGAGTGGAGTTGGCAACTGAAAAGAAACTTTGTGTTCCCTTCAAGCTAGGTGAAGGACGGCTTTCACACACACTTATCTCTCAGAACTGAGCATGTGGAGAGACGTTCGTTCATCCAGCACAAAGGGAACGGGTTGCAGGAGAAACCCTTACTCTGGTTTCTCAGTCTGTTTCCTAGTGCCGGTTTGAAGTGCCTGCCGTTTTCACTGTAAAACCGAGTTGGAGCTTGTTCCTCCCCATATATATGTATGGAGTGGAGTTGACAACTGAAAAGAAACTTTGTGTTCCCTTCAAGCTAGGTGAAGGACGGCTTTCACACACACTTATCTCTCAGAACTGAGCATGTGGAGAGACGTTCGTTCATCCAGCACAAAGGGAACGGGTTGCAGGAGAAACCCTTACTCTGGTTTCTCAGTCTGTTTCCCAGTGCCGGTTTGAAGTGCCTGCCGTTTTCACTGTAAAACCGAGTTGGAGCTTGTACCTCCCCATATATATGTATGGAATGGAGTTTGCAACTGAAAAGAAACTTTGTGTTCCCTTCAAGCTAGGTGAAGGACGGCTTTCACACACACTTATCTCTCAGAACTGAACATGTGGAGAGACGTTCGTTCATCCAGCACAAAGGGAACGGGATGCAGGAGAAACCCTTACTCTGGTTTCTCAGTCTGTTTCCTAGTGCCGGTTTGAAGTGCCTGCCGTTTTCACTGTAAAACCGAGTTATAGCTTGTACCTCCCCATATATATGTATGGAGTGGAGTTTGCAACTGAAAAGAAACTTTGTGTTCCCTTCAAGCTAGGTGAAGGACGGCTTTCACACACACTTATCTCTCAGAACTGAGCATGTGGAGGGACGTTCGTTCATCCAGCACAAAGGGAACGGGTTGCAGGAGAAACCCTTACTCTGGTTTCTCAGTCTGTTTCCTAGTGCCGGTTTGAAGTGCCTGCCGTTTTCACTGTAAAACCGAGTTGGAGCTTGTTCCTCCCCATATATGTGTATGGAGTGGAGTTGGCAACTGAAAAGAAACTTTGTGTTCCCTTCAAGCTAGGTGAAGGACGGCTTTCACACACACTTATCTCTCAGAACTGAGCATGTGGAGAGACGTTCTTTCATCCAGCACAAAGGGAACGGTTTGCAGGAGAAACCATTACTCTTGTTTCTCAGTCTGTTTCCCAGTGCCGGTTTGAAGTGCCTGCCGTTTTCACTGTAAAACCGAGTTGGAGCTTATACCTCCCCATATATATGTATGGAGTGGAGTTTGCAACTGAAAAGAAACTTTGTGTTCCCTTCAAGCTAGGTGAAGGACGGCTTTCACACACACTTATCTCTCAGAACTGAACATGTGGAGAGACGTTCGTTCATCCAGCACAAAGGGAACGGGATGCAGGAGAAACCCTTACTCTGGATTCTCAGTCTGTTTCCTTGTGCCGGTTTGAAGTGCCTGCCGTTTTCTCTGTAAAACCCAGTTGGAGCTTGTACCTACCCATATATATGTATGCAGTGGAGTTGGCAACTGAAAAGAAACTTTGTGTTCCCTTCAAGCTAGGTGAAGGACGGCTTTCACACACACTTTTCTCTCAGAACTGAGCATGTGGAGAGACGTTCGTTCATCCAGCACAAAGGGAACGGGTTGCAGGAGAAACCCTTACTCTGGTTTCTCAGTCTGTTTCCTAGTGCCGGTTTGAAGTGCCTGCCGTTTTCACTGTAAAACCGAGTTGGAGCTTGTACCTCCCCATATATATGTATGGAGTGAAGTTGGCAACTGAAAAGAAACTTTGTGTTCCCTTCAAGCTAGGTGAAGGACCGCTTTCACACACACTTATCTCTCAGAACTGAGCATGTGGAGAGACGTTCTTTCATCCAGCACAAAGGGAACGGGTTGCAGGAGAATCCCTTACTCTGGTTTCTTAGTCTGTTTCCCAGTGCCGGTTTGAAGTGCCTGCCGTTTTCACTGTAAAACCGAGTTGGAGCTTGTTCCTCCCCATAAATATGTATGGAGTGGTGTTGGCAACTGAAAAGAAACTTTGTGTTCCCTTCAAGCTAGGTGAAGGACGGCTTTCACACACACTTATCTCTCAGAACTGAGCATGTGGAGAGACGTTCGTTCATCCAGCACAAAGGGAACGGGTTCTAGGAGAAACCCTTACTCTGGTTTCTCAGTCTGTTTCCTAGTGCCGGTTTGAAGTGCCTGCCGTTTTCACTGTAAAACCGAGTTGGAGCTTGTACCTCCCCATATATATGTAAGGAGTGGAGTTGGCAACTGAAAAGAAACTTTGTGTTCCCTTCAAGCTAGGTGAAGGACGGCTTTCACACACACTTATCTCTCAGAACTGAGCATGTGGAGAGACGTTCGTTCATCCAGCACAAAGGGAACGGGTTGCAGGAGAAACCCTTACTCTGGTTTCTCAGTCTGTTTCCTAGTGCCGGTTTGAAGTGCCTGCCGTTTTCACTGTAAAACCGAGTTGGAGCTTGTACCTCCCCATATATATGTATGGAGTGGAGTTGGCAACTGAAAAGAAACTTTGTGTTCCCTTCAAGCTAGGTGAAGGACGGCTTTCACACACACTTATCTCTCAGAACTGAGCATGTGGAGAGACGTTCGTTCATCCAGCACAAAGGGAACGGGTTGCAGGAGAAACCCTTACTCTGGTTTCTCAGTCTGTTTCCTAGTGCCGGTTTGAAGTGCCTGCCGTTTTCACTGTAAAACCGAGTTGGAGCTTGTACCTCCCCATATATATGTATGGAGTGGAGTTGGCAACTGAAAAGAAACTTTGTGTTCCCTTCAAGCTAGGTGAAGGACGGCTTTCACACACACTTATCTCTCAGAACTGAGCATGTGGAGAGACGTTCGTTCATCCAGCACAAAGGGAACGGGCTGCAGGAGAAACCCTTACTCTGGTTTCTCAGTCTGTTTCCTAGTGCCGGTTTGAAGTGCCTGCCGTTTTCACTGTAAAACCGAGTTGGAGCTTGTACCTACCCATATATATGTATGGAGTGGAGTTGGCAACTGAAAAGAAACTTTGTGTTCCCTTCAAGCTAGGTGAAGGACGGCTTTCACACACACTTATCTCTCTGAACTGAGCATGTGGAGAGACGTTCGTTCATCCAGCACAAAGGGAACGGGTTGCAGGAGAAACCCTTACTCTGGTTTCTCAGTCTGTTTCCCAGTGCCGGTTTGCAGTGTCTGCCGTTTTCACTGTAAAACCGAGTTGGAGCTTGTTCCTCCCCATATATGTGTATGGAGTGGAGTTGGCAACTGAAAAGAAACTTTGTGTTCCCTTCAAGCTAGGTGAAGGACGGCTTTCACACACACTTATCTCTCAGAACTGAGCATGTGGAGAGACGTTCTTTCATCCAGCACAAAGGGAACGGTTTGCAGGAGAAACCCTTACTCTGGTTTCTCAGTCTGTTTCCCAGTGCCGGTTTGAAGTGCCTGCCGTTTTCACTGTAAAACCGAGTTGGAGCTTGTACCTCCCCATATATATGTATGGAGTGGAGTTTGCAACTGAAAAGAAACTTTGTGTTCCCTTTAAGCTAGGTGAAGGACGGCTTTCACACACACTTATCTCTCAGAACTGAACATGTGGAGAGACGTTCGTTCATCCAGCACAAAGGGAACGGGATGCAGGAGAAACCCTTACTCTGGTTTCTCAGTCTGTTTCCTAGTGCCGGTTTGAAGTGCCTGCCGTTTTCACTGTAAAACCCACTTGGAGCTTGTACCTCCCCATATATATGTATGCAGTGGAGTTGGCAACTGAAAAGAAACTTTGTGTTCCCTTCAAGCTAGGTGAAGGACGGCTTTCACACACACTTTTCTCTCAGAACTGAGCATGTGGAGAGACGTTCGTTCATCCAGCACAAAGGGAACGGGTTGCAGGAGAAACCCTTACTCTGGTTTCTCAGTCTGTTTCCTAGTGCCGGTTTGAAGTGCCTGCCGTTTTCACTGTAAAACCCAGTTGGAGCTTGTACCTCCCCATATATATGTATGGAGTGGAGTTGGCAACTGAAAAGAAAGTTTGTGTTCCCTTCAAGCTAGGTGAAGGACGGCTTTCACACACACTTATCTCTCAGAACTGAGCATGTGGAGAGACGTTCGTTCATCCAGCACAAAGGGAACGGGTTGCAGGAGAAACCCTTACTCTGGTTTCTCAGTCTGTTTCCTAGTGCCGGTTTGAAGTGCCTGCCGTTTTCACTGTAAAACCGAGTTGGAGCTTGTACCTCCCCATATATATGTATGGAGTGGAGTTGGCAACTGAAAAGAAAGTTTGTGTTCCCTTCAAGCTAGGTGAAGGACGGCTTTCACACACACTTATCTCTCAGAACTGAGCATGTGGAGAGACGTTCGTTCATCCAGCACAAAGGGAACGGGTTGCAGGAGAAACCCTTACTCTGGTTTCTCAGTCTGTTTCCTAGTGCCGGTTTGAAGTGCCTGCCGTTTTCACTGTAAAACCGAGTTGGAGCTTGTTCCTCCCCATATATATGTATGGAGTGGAGTTGACAACTGAAAAGAAACTTTGTGTTCCCTTCAAGCTAGGTGAAGGACGGCTTTCACACACACTTATCTCTCAGAACTGAGCATGTGGAGAGACGTTCGTTCATCCAGCACAAAGGGAACGGGTTGCAGGAGAAACCCTTACTCTGGTTTCTCAGTCTGTTTCCCAGTGCCGGTTTGAAGTGCCTGCCGTTTTCACTGTAAAACCGAGTTGGAGCTTGTACCTCCCCATATATATGTATGGAGTGGAGTTTGCAACTGAAAAGAAACTTTGTGTTCCCTTCAAGCTAGGTGAAGGACGGCTTTCACACACACTTATCTCTCAGAACTGAACATGTGGAGAGACGTTCGTTCATCCAGCACAAAGGGAACGGGATGCAGGAGAAACCCTTACTCTGGTTTCTCAGTCTGTTTCCTAGTGCCGGTTTGAAGTGCCTGCCGTTTTCACTGTAAAACCGAGTTGGAGCTTGTACCTACCCATATATATGTATGGAGTGGAGTTGGCAACTGAAAAGAAACTTTGTGTTCCCTTCAAGCTAGGTGAAGGACGGCTTTCACACACACTTATCTCTCAGAACTGAGCATGTGGAGAGACGTTCGTTCATCCAGCACAAAGGGAACGGGTTGCAGGAGAAACCCTTACTCTGGTTTCTCAGTCTGTTTCCTAGTGCCGGTTTGAAGTGCCTGCCGTTTTCACTGTAAAACCGAGTTGGAGCTTGTACCTCCCCATATATATGTATGGAGTGGAGTTGGCAAAAGTAAAGAAACTTTGTTTTCCCTTCAAGCTAGGTGAAGGACGGCTTTCACACACACTTATCTCTCTGAACTGAGCATGTGGAGAGACGTTCGTTCATCCAGCACAAAGGGAACGGGTTGCAGGAGAAACCCTTACTCTGGTTTCTCAGTCTGTTTCCCAGTGCCGGTTTGCAGTGTCTGCCGTTTTCACTGTAAAACCGAGTTGGAGCTTGTTCCTCCCCATATATGTGTATGGAGTGGAGTTGGCAACTGAAAAGAAACTTTGTGTTCCCTTCAAGCTAGGTGAAGGACGGCTTTCACACACACTTATCTCTCAGAACTGAGCATGTGGAGAGACGTTCGTTCATCCAGCACAAAGGGAACGGTTTGCACGAGAAACCCTTACTCTGGTTTCTCAGTCTGTTTCCCAGTGCCGGTTTGAAGTGCCTGCCGTTTTCACTGTAAAACCGAGTTGGAGCTTGTACCTCCCCATATATATGTATGGAGTGGAGTTGGCAACTGAAAAGAAACTTTGTGTTCCCTTCAAGCTAGGTGAAGGACGGCTTTCACACACATTTATCTCTTAGAACTGAGCATGTGGAGAGACGTTCGTTCATCCAGCACAAAGGGAACGGGTTGCAGGAGAAACCCTTACTCTGGTTTCTCAGTCTGTTTCCCAGTGCCGGTTTGAAGTGCCTGCCGTTTTCACTGTAAAACCGTGTTGGAGCTTGTACCTCCCCATATATATGTATGGAGTGGAGTTGGCAAATGAAAAGAAACTTTGTGTTCCCTTCAAGCTAGGTGAAGGACGGCTTTCACACACACTTATCTCTCAGAACTGAGCATGTGGAGAGACGTTCGTTCATCCAGCACAAAGGGAACGGGTTGCAGGAGAAACCCTTACTCTGGTTTCTCAGTCTGTTTCCTAGTGCCGGTTTGAAGTGCCTGCCGTTTTCACTGTAAAACCGAGTTGGAGCTTGTACCTCCCCATATATATGTATGGAGTGGAGTTGGCAACTGAAAAGAAACTTTGTGTTCCCTTCAAGCTAGGTGAAGGACCGCTTTCACACACACTTATCTCTCAGAACTGAGCATGTGGAGAGACGTTCTTTCATCCAGCACAAAGGGAACGGGTTGCAGGAGAATCCCTTACTCTGGTTTCTCAGTCTGTTTCCCAGTGCCGGTTTGAAGTGCCTGCCGTTTTCACTGTAAAACCGAGTTGGAGCTTGTTCCTCCCCATAAATATGTATGGAGTGGTGTTGGCAACTGAAAAGAAACTTTGTGTTCCCTTCAAGCTAGGTGAAGGACGGCTTTCACACACACTTATCTCTCAGAACTGAGCATGTGGAGAGACGTTCGTTCATCCAGCACAAAGGGAACGGGTTCTAGGAGAAACCCTTACTCTGGTTTCTCAGTCTGTTTCCTAGTGCCGGTTTGAAGTGCCTGCCGTTTTCACTGTAAAACCGAGTTGGAGCTTGTACCTCCCCATATATATGTATGGAGTGGAGTTGGCAACTGAAAAGAAACTTTGTGTTCCCTTCAAGCTAGGTGAAGGACGGCTTTCACACACACTTATCTCTCAGAACTGAGCATGTGGAGAGACGTTCGTTCATCCAGCACAAAGGGAACGGGTTGCAGGAGAAACCCTTACTCTGGTTTCTCAGTCTGTTTCCTAGTGCCGGTTTGAAGTGCCTGCCGTTTTCACTGTAAAACCGAGTTGGAGCTTGTACCTCCCCATATATATGTATGGAGTGGAGTTGGCAACTGAAAAGAAACTTTGTGTTCCCTTCAAGCTAGGTGAAGGACGGCTTTCACACACACTTATCTCTCAGAACTTAGCATGTGGAGAGACGTTCGTTCATCCAGCACAAAGGGAACGGGTTGCAGGAGAAACCCTTACTCTGGTTTCTCAGTCTGTTTCCTAGTGCCGGTTTGAAGTGCCTGCCGTTTTCACTGTAAAACCGAGTTGGAGCTTGTACCTCCCCATATATATGTATGGAGTGGAGTTGGCAAAAGAAAAGAAACTTTGTTTTCCCTTCAAGCTAGGTGAAGGACGGCTTTCACACACACTTATCTCTCTGAACTGAGCATGTGGAGAGACGTTCGTTCATCCAGCACAAAGGGAACGGGTTGCAGGAGAAACCCTTACTCTGGTTTCTCAGTCTGTTTCCCAGTGCCGGTTTGCAGTGTCTGCCGTTTTCACTGTAAAACCGAGTTGGAGCTTGTTCCTCCCCATATATGTGTATGGAGTGGAGTTGGCAACTGAAAAGAAACTTTGTGTTCCCTTCAAGCTAGGTGAAGGACGGCTTTCACACACACTTTTCCCTCAGAACTGAGCATGTGGAGAGACGTTCGTTCATCCAGCACAATGGGAACGGGTTGCAGGAGAAACCCTTACTCTGGTTTCTCAGTCTGTTTCCTAGTGCCGGTTTGAAGTGCCTGCCGTTTTCACTGTAAAACCGAGTTGGAGCTTGTACCTCCCCATATATATGTATGGAGTGGAGTTGGCAACTGAAAAGAAACTTTGTGTTCCCTTCAAGCTAGGTGAAGGACGGCTTTCACACACACTTATCTCTTAGAACTGAGCATGTGGAGAGACGTTCGTTCATCCAGCACAAAGGGAACGGGTTGCAGGAGAAACCCTTACTCTGGTTTCTCAGTCTGTTTCCCAGTGCCGGTTTGAAGTGCCTGCCGTTTTCACTGTAAAACCGTGTTGGAGCTTGTACCTCCCCATATATATGTATGGAGTGGAGTTGGCAAATTAAAAGAAACTTTGTGTTCCCTTCAAGCTAGGTGAAGGACGGCTTTCACACACACTTATCTCTCAGAACTGAGCATGTGGAGAGACGTTCGTTCATCCAGCACAAAGGGAACGGGTTGCAGGAGAAACCCTTACTCTGGTTTCTCAGTCTGTTTCCTAGTGCCGGTTTGAAGTGCCTGCCGTTTTCACTGTAAAACCGAGTTGGAGCTTGTACCTCCCCATATATATGTATGGAGTGGAGTTGGCAACTGAAAAGAAACTTTGTGTTCCCTTCAAGCTAGGTGAAGGACCGCTTTCACACACACTTATCTCTCAGAACTGAGCATGTGGAGAGACGTTCTTTCATCCAGCACAAAGGGAACGGGTTGCAGGAGAATCCCTTACTCTGGTTTCTCAGTCTGTTTCCCAGTGCCGGTTTGAAGTGCCTGCCGTTTTCACTGTAAAACCGAGTTGGAGCTTGTTCCTCCCCATAAATATGTATGGAGTGGTGTTGGCAACTGAAAAGAAACTTTGTGTTCCCTTCAAGCTAGGTGAAGGACGGCTTTCACACACACTTATCTCTCAGAACTGAGCATGTGGAGAGACGTTCGTTCATCCAGCACAAAGGGAACGGTTTCTAGGAGAAACCCTTACTCTGGTTTCTCAGTCTGTTTCCTAGTGCCGGTTTGAAGTGCCTGCCGTTTTCACTGTAAAACCGAGTTGGAGCTTGTACCTCCCCATATATATGTATGGAGTGGAGTTGGCAACTGAAAAGAAACTTTGTGTTCCCTTCAAGCTAGGTGAAGGACGGCTTTCACACACACTTATCTCTCAGAACTGAGCATGTGGAGAGACGTTCGTTCATCCAGCACAAAGGGAACGGGTTGCAGGAGAAACCCTTACTCTGGTTTCTCAGTCTGTTTCCTAGTGCCGGTTTGAAGTGCCTGCCGTTTTCACTGTAAAACCGAGTTGGAGCTTGTACCTCCCCATATATATGTATGGAGTGGAGTTGGCAACTGAAAAGAAACTTTGTGTTCCCTTCAAGCTAGGTGAAGGACGGCTTTCACACACACTTATCTCTCAGAACTGAGCATGTGGAGAGACGTTCGTTCATCCAGCACAAAGGGAACGGGTTGCAGGAGAAACCCTTACTCTGGTTTCTCAGTCTGTTTCCTAGTGCCGGTTTGAAGTGCCTGCCGTTTTCACTGTAAAACCGAGTTGGAGCTTGTACCTCCCCATATATATGTATGGAGTGGAGTTGGCAACTGAAAAGAAACTTTGTGTTCCCTTCAAGCTAGGTGAAGGACGGCTTTCACACACACTTATCTCTCAGAACTGAGCATGTGGAGAGACGTTCCTTCATCCAGCACAAAGGGAACGGGTTGCAGGAGAAACCCTTACTCTGGTTTCTCAGTCTGTTTCCCAGTGCCGGTTTGAAGTGCCTGCCGTTTTCACTGTAAAACCGTGTTGGAGCTTGTACCTCCCCATATATATGTATGGAGTGGAGTTGGCAAATTAAAAGAAACTTTGTGTTCCCTTCAAGCTAGGTGAAGGACGGCTTTCACACACACTTATCTCTCAGAACTGAGCATGTGGAGAGACGTTCGTTCATCCAGCACAAAGGGAACGGGTTGCAGGAGAAACCCTTACTCTGGTTTCTCAGTCTGTTTCCTAGTGCCGGTTTGAAGTGCCTGCCGTTTTCACTGTAAAACCGAGTTGGAGCTTGTACCTCCCCATATATATGTATGGAGTGGAGTTGGCAACTGAAAAGAAACTTTGTGTTCCCTTCAAGCTAGGTGAAGGACCGCTTTCACACACACTTATCTCTCAGAACTGAGCATGTGGAGAGACGTTCTTTCATCCAGCACAAAGGGAACGGGTTGCAGGAGAATCCCTTACTCTGGTTTCTCAGTCTGTTTCCCAGTGCCGGTTTGAAGTGCCTGCCGTTTTCACTGTAAAACCGAGTTGGAGCTTGTTCCTCCCCATAAATATGTATGGAGTGGTGTTGGCAACTGAAAAGAAACTTTGTGTTCCCTTCAAGCTAGGTGAAGGACGGCTTTCACACACACTTATCTCTCAGAACTGAGCATGTGGAGAGACGTTCGTTCATCCAGCACAAAGGGAACGGTTTCTAGGAGAAACCCTTACTCTGGTTTCTCAGTCTGTTTCCTAGTGCCGGTTTGAAGTGCCTGCCGTTTTCACTGTAAAACCGAGTTGGAGCTTGTACCTCCCCATATATATGTATGGAGTGGAGTTGGCAACTGAAAAGAAACTTTGTGTTCCCTTCAAGCTAGGTGAAGGACGGCTTTCACACACACTTATCTCTCAGAACTGAGCATGTGGAGAGACGTTCGTTCATCCAGCACAAAGGGAACGGGTTGCAGGAGAAACCCTTACTCTGGTTTCTCAGTCTGTTTCCTAGTGCCGGTTTGAAGTGCCTGCCGTTTTCACTGTAAAACCGAGTTGGAGCTTGTACCTCCCCATATATATGTATGGAGTGGAGTTGGCAACTGAAAAGAAACTTTGTGTTCCCTTCAAGCTAGGTGAAGGACGGCTTTCACACACACTTATCTCTCAGAACTGAGCATGTGGAGAGACGTTCGTTCATCCAGCACAAAGGGAACGGGTTGCAGGAGAAACCCTTACTCTGGTTTCTCAGTCTGTTTCCTAGTGCCGGTTTGAAGTGCCTGCCGTTTTCACTGTAAAACCGAGTTGGAGCTTGTACCTCCCCATATATATGTATGGAGTGGAGTTGGCAACTGAAAAGAAACTTTGTGTTCCCTTCAAGCTAGGTGAAGGACGGCTTTCACACACACTTATCTCTCAGAACTGAGCATGTGGAGAGACGTTCTTTCATGCAGCACAAAGGGAACGGGTTGCAGGAGAAACCCTTACTCTGGTTTCTCAGTCTGTTTCCTAGTGCCGGTTTGAAGTGCCTGCCGTTTTCACTGTAAAACCGAGTTGGAGCTTGTACCTCCCCATATATATGTATGGAGTGGAGTTGGCAACTGAAAAGAAAGTTTGTGTTCCCTTCAAGCTAGGTGAAGGACGGCTTTCACACACACTTATCTCTCAGAACTGAGCATGTGGAGAGACGTTCCTTCATCCAGCACAAAGGGAACGGGTTGCAGGAGAAACCCTTACTCTGGTTTCTCAGTCTGTTTCCTAGTGCCGGTTTGAAGTGCCTGCCGTTTTCACTGTAAAACCGAGTTGGAGCTTGTACCTCCCCATATATATGTATGGAGTGGAGTTGGCAACTGAAAAGAAACTTTGTGTTCCCTTCAAGCTAGGTGAAGGACGGCTTTCACACACACTTATCTCTCAGAACTGAGCATGTGGAGAGACGTTCGTTCATCCAGCACAAAGGGAACGGGTTGCAGGAGAAACCCTTACTCTGGTTTCTCAGTCTGTTTCCCAGTGCCGGTTTGAAGTGCCTGCCGTTTTCACTGTAAAACCGTGTTGGAGCTTGTACCTCCCCATATATATGTATGGAGTGGAGTTGGCAAATTAAAAGAAACTTTGTGTTCCCTTCAAGCTAGGTGAAGGACGGCTTTCACACACACTTATCTCTCAGAACTGAGCATGTGGAGAGACGTTCGTTCATCCAGCACAAAGGGAACGGGTTGCAGGAGAAACCCTTACTCTGGTTTCTCAGTCTGTTTCCTAGTGCCGGTTTGAAGTGCCTGCCGTTTTCACTGTAAAACCGAGTTGGAGCTTGTACCTCCCCATATATATGTATGGAGTGGAGTTGGCAACTGAAAAGAAACTTTGTGTTCCCTTCAAGCTAGGTGAAGGACCGCTTTCACACACACTTATCTCTCAGAACTGAGCATGTGGAGAGACGTTCTTTCATCCAGCACAAAGGGAACGGGTTGCAGGAGAATCCCTTACTCTGGTTTCTCAGTCTGTTTCCCAGTGCCGGTTTGAAGTGCCTGCCGTTTTCACTGTAAAACCGAGTTGGAGCTTGTTCCTCCCCATAAATATGTATGGAGTGGTGTTGGCAACTGAAAAGAAACTTTGTGTTCCCTTCAAGCTAGGTGAAGGACGGCTTTCACACACACTTATCTCTCAGAACTGAGCATGTGGAGAGACGTTCGTTCATCCAGCACAAAGGGAACGGTTTCTAGGAGAAACCCTTACTCTGGTTTCTCAGTCTGTTTCCTAGTGCCGGTTTGAAGTGCCTGCCGTTTTCACTGTAAAACCGAGTTGGAGCTTGTACCTCCCCATATATATGTATGGAGTGGAGTTGGCAACTGAAAAGAAACTTTGTGTTCCCTTCAAGCTAGGTGAAGGACGGCTTTCACACACACTTATCTCTCAGAACTGAGCATGTGGAGAGACGTTCGTTCATCCAGCACAAAGGGAACGGGTTGCAGGAGAAACCCTTACTCTGGTTTCTCAGTCTGTTTCCTAGTGCCGGTTTGAAGTGCCTGCCGTTTTCACTGTAAAACCGAGTTGGAGCTTGTACCTCCCCATATATATGTATGGAGTGGAGTTGGCAACTGAAAAGAAACTTTGTGTTCCCTTCAAGCTAGGTGAAGGACGGCTTTCACACACACTTATCTCTCAGAACTGAGCATGTGGAGAGACGTTCGTTCATCCAGCACAAAGGGAACGGGTTGCAGGAGAAACCCTTACTCTGGTTTCTCAGTCTGTTTCCTAGTGCCGGTTTGAAGTGCCTGCCGTTTTCACTGTAAAACCGAGTTGGAGCTTGTACCTCCCCATATATATGTATGGAGTGGAGTTGGCAACTGAAAAGAAACTTTGTGTTCCCTTCAAGCTAGGTGAAGGACGGCTTTCACACACACTTATCTCTCAGAACTGAGCATGTGGAGAGACGTTCTTTCATGCAGCACAAAGGGAACGGGTTGCAGGAGAAACCCTTACTCTGGTTTCTCAGTCTGTTTCCTAGTGCCGGTTTGAAGTGCCTGCCGTTTTCACTGTAAAACCGAGTTGGAGCTTGTACCTCCCCATATATATGTATGGAGTGGAGTTGGCAACTGAAAAGAAAGTTTGTGTTCCCTTCAAGCTAGGTGAAGGACGGCTTTCACACACACTTATCTCTCAGAACTGAGCATGTGGAGAGACGTTCCTTCATCCAGCACAAAGGGAACGGGTTGCAGGAGAAACCCTTACTCTGGTTTCTCAGTCTGTTTCCTAGTGCCGGTTTGAAGTGCCTGCCGTTTTCACTGTAAAACCGAGTTGGAGCTTGTACCTCCCCATATATATGTATGGAGTGGAGTTGGCAACTGAAAAGAAACTTTGTGTTCCCTTCAAGCTAGGTGAAGGACGGCTTTCACACACACTTATCTCTCAGAACTGAGCATGTGGAGAGACGTTCGTTCATCCAGCACAAAGGGAACGGGTTGCAGGAGAAACCCTTACTCTGGTTTCTCAGTCTGTTTCCCAGTGCCGGTTTGAAGTGCCTGCCGTTTTCACTGTAAAACCGTGTTGGAGCTTGTACCTCCCCATATATATGTATGGAGTGGAGTTGGCAAATTAAAAGAAACTTTGTGTTCCCTTCAAGCTAGGTGAAGGACGGCTTTCACACACACTTATCTCTCAGAACTGAGCATGTGGAGAGACGTTCGTTCATCCAGCACAAAGGGAACGGGTTGCAGGAGAAACCCTTACTCTGGTTTCTCAGTCTGTTTCCTAGTGCCGGTTTGAAGTGCCTGCCGTTTTCACTGTAAAACCGAGTTGGAGCTTGTACCTCCCCATATATATGTATGGAGTGGAGTTGGCAACTGAAAAGAAACTTTGTGTTCCCTTCAAGCTAGGTGAAGGACCGCTTTCACACACACTTATCTCTCAGAACTGAGCATGTGGAGAGACGTTCTTTCATCCAGCACAAAGGGAACGGGTTGCAGGAGAATCCCTTACTCTGGTTTCTCAGTCTGTTTCCCAGTGCCGGTTTGAAGTGCCTGCCGTTTTCACTGTAAAACCGAGTTGGAGCTTGTTCCTCCCCATAAATATGTATGGAGTGGTGTTGGCAACTGAAAAGAAACTTTGTGTTCCCTTCAAGCTAGGTGAAGGACGGCTTTCACACACACTTATCTCTCAGAACTGAGCATGTGGAGAGACGTTCGTTCATCCAGCACAAAGGGAACGGTTTCTAGGAGAAACCCTTACTCTGGTTTCTCAGTCTGTTTCCTAGTGCCGGTTTGAAGTGCCTGCCGTTTTCACTGTAAAACCGAGTTGGAGCTTGTACCTCCCCATATATATGTATGGAGTGGAGTTGGCAACTGAAAAGAAACTTTGTGTTCCCTTCAAGCTAGGTGAAGGACGGCTTTCACACACACTTATCTCTCAGAACTGAGCATGTGGAGAGACGTTCGTTCATCCAGCACAAAGGGAACGGGTTGCAGGAGAAACCCTTACTCTGGTTTCTCAGTCTGTTTCCTAGTGCCGGTTTGAAGTGCCTGCCGTTTTCACTGTAAAACCGAGTTGGAGCTTGTACCTCCCCATATATATGTATGGAGTGGAGTTGGCAACTGAAAAGAAACTTTGTGTTCCCTTCAAGCTAGGTGAAGGACGGCTTTCACACACACTTATCTCTCAGAACTGAGCATGTGGAGAGACGTTCGTTCATCCAGCACAAAGGGAACGGGTTGCAGGAGAAACCCTTACTCTGGTTTCTCAGTCTGTTTCCTAGTGCCGGTTTGAAGTGCCTGCCGTTTTCACTGTAAAACCGAGTTGGAGCTTGTACCTCCCCATATATATGTATGGAGTGGAGTTGGCAACTGAAAAGAAACTTTGTGTTCCCTTCAAGCTAGGTGAAGGACGGCTTTCACACACACTTATCTCTCAGAACTGAGCATGTGGAGAAACGTTCTTTCATGCAGCACAAAGGGAACGGGTTGCAGGAGAAACCCTTACTCTGGTTTCTCAGTCTGTTTCCTAGTGCCGGTTTGAAGTGCCTGCCGTTTTCACTGTAAAACCGAGTTGGAGCTTGTACCTCCCCATATATATGTATGGAGTGGAGTTGGCAACTGAAAAGAAAGTTTGTGTTCCCTTCAAGCTAGGTGAAGGACGGCTTTCACACACACTTATCTCTCAGAACTGAGCATGTGGAGAGACGTTCCTTCATCCAGCACAAAGGGAACGGGTTGCAGGAGAAACCCTTACTCTGGTTTCTCAGTCTGTTTCCTAGTGCCGGTTTGAAGTGCCTGCCGTTTTCACTGTAAAACCGAGTTGGAGCTTGTACCTCCCCATATATATGTATGGAGTGGAGTTGGCAACTGAAAAGAAACTTTGTGTTCCCTTCAAGCTAGGTGAAGGACGGCTTTCACACACACTTATCTCTCAGAACTGAGCATGTGGAGAGACGTTCGTTCATCCAGCACAAAGGGAACGGGTTGCAGGAGAAACCCTTACTCTGGTTTCTCAGTCTGTTTCCTAGTGCCGGTTTGAAGTGCCTGCCGTTTTCACTGTAAAACCGAGTTGGAGCTTGTTCCTCCCCATATATATGTATGGAGTGGAGTTGACAACTGAAAAGAAACTTTGTGTTCCCTTCAAGCTAGGTGAAGGACGGCTTTCACACACACTTATCTCTCAGAACTGAGCATGTGGAGAGACGTTCGTTCATCCAGCACAAAGGGAACGGGTTGCAGGAGAAACCCTTACTCTGGTTTCTCAGTCTGTTTCCCAGTGCCGGTTTGAAGTGCCTGCCGTTTTCACTGTAAAACCGAGTTGGAGCTTGTACCTCCCCATATATATGTATGGAGTGGAGTTGGCAACTGAAAAGAAACTTTGTGTTCCCTTCAAGCTAGGTGAAGGACGGCTTTCACACACACTTATCTCTCAGAACTGAACATGTGGAGAGACGTTCGTTCATCCAGCACAAAGGGAACGGGATGCAGGAGAAACCCTTACTCTGGTTTCTCAGTCTGTTTCCTAGTGCCGGTTTGAAGTGCCTGCTGTTTTCACTGTAAAACCGAGTTGGAGCTTGTACCTCCCCATATATATGTATGGAGTGGAGTTGGCAACTAAAAAGAAACTTTGTGTTCCCTTCAAGCTAGGTGAAGGACGGCTTTCACACACACTTATCTCTCAGAACTGAGCATGTGGAGAGACGTTCGTTCATCCAGCACAAAGGGAACGGGTTGCAGGAGAAACCCTTACTCTGGTTTCTCAGTCTGTTTCCCAGTGCCGGTTTGAAGTGCCTGCCGTTTTCACTGTAAAATCGTGTTGGAGCTTGTACCTCCCCATATATATGTATGGAGTGGAGTTGGCAACTGAAAAGAAACTTTGTGTTCCCTTCAAGCTAGGTGAAGGACGGCTTTCACACACACTTATCTCTCAGAACTGAGCATGTGGAGAGCCGTTCGTTCATCCAGCACAAAGGGAACGGGTTGCAGGAGAAACCCTTACTCTGGTTTCTCAGTCTGTTTCCTAGTGCCGGTTTGAAGTGCCTGCCGTTTTCACTGTAAAACCGAGTTGGAGCTTGTACCTCCCCATATATATGTATGGAGTGGAGTTGGCAACTGAAAAGAAACTTTGTGTTCCCTTCAAGCTAGGTGAAGGACGGCTTTCACACACACTTATCTCTCAGAACTGAGCATGTGGAGAGACTTTCGTTCATCCAGCACAAAGGGAACGGTTTGCAGGAGAAACCCTTACTCTGGTTTCTCAGTCTTTTTCCTAGTGCCGGTTTGAAGTGCCTGCCGTTTTCACTGTAAAACCGAGTTGGAGCTTGTACCTCCCCATATATATGTATGGAGTGGAGTTGGCAACTGAAAAGAAACTTTGTGTTCCCTTCAAGCAATGTGAAGGACCGCTTTCACACACACTTATCTCTCAGAACTGAGCATGTGGAGAGACATTCTTTCATCCAGCACAAAGGGAACGGGTTGCAGGAGAATCCCTTACTCTGGTTTCTCAGTCTGTTTCCCAGTGCCGGTTTGAAGTGCCTGCCGTTTTCACTGTAAAACCGAGTTGGAGCTTGTTCCTCCCCATAAATATGTATGGAGTGGTGTTGGCAACTGAAAAGAAACTTTGTGTTCCCTTCAAGCTAGGTGAAGGACGGCTTTCACACACACTTATCTCTCAGAACTGAGCATGTGGAGAGACGTTCGTTCATCCAGCACAAAGGGAACGGGTTCTAGGAGAAACCCTTACTCTGGTTTCTCAGTCTGTTTCCTAGTGCCGGTTTGAAGTGCCTGCCGTTTTCACTGTAAAACCGAGTTGGAGCTTGTACCTCCCCATATATATGTATGGAGTGGAGTTGGCAACTGAAAAGAAACTTTGTGTTCCCTTCAAGCTAGGTGAAGGACGGCTTTCACACACACTTATCTCTCAGAACTGAGCATGTGGAGAGACGTTCGTTCATCCAGCACAAAGGGAACGGGTTGCAGGAGAAACCCTTACTCTGGTTTCTCAGTCTGTTTCCCAGTGCCGGTTTGAAGTGCCTGCCGTTTTCACTGTAAAATCGTGTTGAAGCTTGTACCTCCCCATATATATGTATGGAGTGGAGTTGGCAACTGAAAAGAAACTTTGTGTTCCCTTCAAGCTAGGTGAAGGACGGCTTTCACACACACTTATCTCTCAGAACTGAGCATGTGGAGAGCCGTTCGTTCATCCAGCACAAAGGGAACGGGTTGCAGGAGAAACCCTTACTCTGGTTTCTCAGTCTGTTTCCTAGTGCCGGTTTGAAGTGCCTGCCGTTTTCACTGTAAAACCGAGTTGGAGCTTGTACCTCCCCATATATATGTATGGAGTGGAGTTGGCAACTGAAAAGAAACTTTGTGTTCCCTTCAAGCTAGGTGAAGGACGGCTTTCACACACACTTATCTCTCAGAACTGAGCATGTGGAGAGACGTTCGTTCATCCAGCACAAAGGGAACGGGATGCAGGAGAAACCCTTACTCTGGTTTCTCAGTCTGTTTCCTAGTGCCGGTTTGAAGTGCCTGCCGTTTTCACTGTAAAACCGAGTTGGAGCTTGTACCTACCCATATATATGTATGGAGTGGAGTTGGCAACTGAAAAGAAACTTTGTGTTCCCTTCAAGCTAGGTGAAGGACGGCTTTCACACACACTTATCTCTCAGAACTTAGCATGTGGAGAGACGTTCGTTCATCCAGCACAAAGGGAACGGGTTGCAGGAGAAACCCTTACTCTGGTTTCTCAGTCTGTTTCCTAGTGCCGGTTTGAAGTGCCTGCCGTTTTCACTGTAAAACCGAGTTGGAGCTTGTACCTCCCCATATATATGTATGGAGTGGAGTTGGCAAAAGAAAAGAAACTTTGTTTTCCCTTCAAGCTAGGTGAAGGACGGCTTTCACACACACTTATCTCTCTGAACTGAGCATGTGGAGAGACGTTCGTTCATCCAGCACAAAGGGAACGGGTTGCAGGAGAAACCCTTACTCTGGTTTCTCAGTCTGTTTCCCAGTGCCGGTTTGCAGTGTCTGCCGTTTTCACTGTAAAACCGAGTTGGAGCTTGTTCCTCCCCATATATGTGTATGGAGTGGAGTTGGCAACTGAAAAGAAACTTTGTGTTCCCTTCAAGCTAGGTGAAGGACGGCTTTCACACACACTTTTCCCTCAGAACTGAGCATGTGGAGAGACGTTCGTTCATCCAGCACAATGGGAACGGGTTGCAGGAGAAACCCTTACTCTGGTTTCTCAGTCTGTTTCCTAGTGCCGGTTTGAAGTGCCTGCCGTTTTCACTGTAAAACCGAGTTGGAGCTTGTACCTCCCCATATATATGTATGGAGTGGAGTTGGCAACTGAAAAGAAACTTTGTGTTCCCTTCAAGCTAGGTGAAGGACGGCTTTCACACACACTTATCTCTTAGAACTGAGCATGTGGAGAGACGTTCGTTCATCCAGCACAAAGGGAACGGGTTGCAGGAGAAACCCTTACTCTGGTTTCTCAGTCTGTTTCCCAGTGCCGGTTTGAAGTGCCTGCCGTTTTCACTGTAAAACCGTGTTGGAGCTTGTACCTCCCCATATATATGTATGGAGTGGAGTTGGCAAATTAAAAGAAACTTTGTGTTCCCTTCAAGCTAGGTGAAGGACGGCTTTCACACACACTTATCTCTCAGAACTGAGCATGTGGAGAGACGTTCGTTCATCCAAAACAAAGGGAACGGTTTCTAGGAGAAACCCTTACTCTGGTTTCTCAGTCTGTTTCCTAGTGCCGGTTTGAAGTGCCTGCCGTTTTCACTGTAAAACCGAGTTGGAGCTTGTACCTCCCCATATATATGTATGGAGCGGAGTTGGCAACTGAAAAGAAACTTTGTGTTCCCTTCAAGCTAGGTGAAGGACGGCTTTCACACACACTTATCTCTCAGAACTGAGCATGTGGAGAGACGTTCGTTCATCCAGCACAAAGGGAACGGGTTGCAGGAGAAACCCTTACTCTGGTTTCTCAGTCTGTTTCCTAGTGCCGGTTTGAAGTGCCTGCCGTTTTCACTGTAAAACCGAGTTGGAGCTTGTACCTCCCCATATATATGTATGGAGTGGAGTTGGCAACTGAAAAGAAACTTTGTGTTCCCTTCAAGCTAGGTGAAGGACGGCTTTCACACACACTTATCTCTCAGAACTGAGCATGTGGAGAGACGTTCGTTCATCCAGCACAAAGGGAACGGGTTGCAGGAGAAACCCTTACTCTGGTTTCTCAGTCTGTTTCCTAGTGCCGGTTTGAAGTGCCTGCCGTTTTCACTGTAAAACCGAGTTGGAGCTTGTACCTCCCCATATATATGTATGGAGTGGAGTTGGCAACTGAAAAGAAACTTTGTGTTCCCTTCAAGCTAGGTGAAGGACGGCTTTCACACACACTTATCTCTCAGAACTGAGCATGTGGAGAGACGTTCCTTCATCCAGCACAAAGGGAACGGGTTGCAGGAGAAACCCTTACTCTGGTTTCTCAGTCTGTTTCCCAGTGCCGGTTTGAAGTGCCTGCCGTTTTCACTGTAAAACCGTGTTGGAGCTTGTACCTCCCCATATATATGTATGGAGTGGAGTTGGCAAATTAAAAGAAACTTTGTGTTCCCTTCAAGCTAGGTGAAGGACGGCTTTCACACACACTTATCTCTCAGAACTGAGCATGTGGCGAGACGTTCGTTCATCCAGCACAAAGGGAACGGGTTGCAGGAGAAACCCTTACTCTGGTTTCTCAGTCTGTTTCCTAGTGCCGGTTTGAAGTGCCTGCCGTTTTCACTGTAAAACCGAGTTGGAGCTTGTACCTCCCCATATATATGTATGGAGTGGAGTTGGCAACTGAAAAGAAACTTTGTGTTCCCTTCAAGCTAGGTGAAGGACCGCTTTCACACACACTTATCTGTCAGAACTGAGCATGTGGAGAGACGTTCTTTCATCCAGCACAAAGGGAACGGGTTGCAGGAGAATCCCTTACTCTGGTTTCTCAGTCTGTTTCCCAGTGCCGGTTTGAAGTGCCTGCCGTTTTCACTGTAAAACCGAGTTGGAGCTTGTTCCTCCCCATAAATATGTATGGAGTGGTGTTGGCAACTGAAAAGAAACTTTGTGTTCCCTTCAAGCTAGGTGAAGGACGGCTTTCACACACACTTATCTCTCAGAACTGAGCATGTGGAGAGACGTTCGTTCATCCAGCACAAAGGGAACGGTTTCTAGGAGAAACCCTTACTCTGGTTTCTCAGTCTGTTTCCTAGTGCCGGTTTGAAGTGCCTGCCGTTTTCACTGTAAAACCGAGTTGGAGCTTGTACCTCCCCATATATATGTATGGAGTGGAGTTGGCAACTGAAAAGAAACTTTGTGTTCCCTTCAAGCTAGGTGAAGGACGGCTTTCACACACACTTATCTCTCAGAACTGAGCATGTGGAGAGACGTTCGTTCATCCAGCACAAAGGGAACGGGTTGCAGGAGAAACCCTTACTCTGGTTTCTCAGTCTGTTTCCTAGTGCCGGTTTGAAGTGCCTGCCGTTTTCACTGTAAAACCGAGTTGGAGCTTGTACCTCCCCATATATATGTATGGAGTGGAGTTGGCAACTGAAAAGAAACTTTGTGTTCCCTTCAAGCTAGGTGAAGGACGGCTTTCACACACACTTATCTCTCAGAACTGAGCATGTGGAGAGACGTTCGTTCATCCAGCACAAAGGGAACTGGTTGCAGGAGAAACCCTTACTCTGGTTTCTCAGTCTGTTTCCTAGTGCCGGTTTGAAGTGCCTGCCGTTTTCACTGTAAAACCGAGTTGGAGCTTGTACCTCCCCATATATATGTATGGAGTGGAGTTGGCAACTGAAAAGAAACTTTGTGTTCCCTTCAAGCTAGGTGAAGGACGGCTTTCACACACACTTATCTCTCAGAACTGAGCATGTGGAGAGACGTTCTTTCATGCAGCACAAAGGGAACGGGTTGCAGGAGAAACCCTTACTCTGGTTTCTCAGTCTGTTTCCTAGTGCCGGTTTGAAGTGCCTGCCGTTTTCACTGTAAAACCGAGTTGGAGCTTGTACCTCCCCATATATATGTATGGAGTGGAGTTGGCAACTGAAAAGAAAGTTTGTGTTCCCTTCAAGCTAGGTGAAGGACGGCTTTCACACACACTTATCTCTCAGAACTGAGCATGTGGAGAGACGTTCCTTCATCCAGCACAAAGGGAACGGGTTGCAGGAGAAACCCTTACTCTGGTTTCTCAGTCTGTTTCCTAGTGCCGGTTTGAAGTGCCTGCCGTTTTCACTGTAAAACCGAGTTGGAGCTTGTACCTCCCCATATATATGTATGGAGTGGAGTTGGCAACTGAAAAGAAACTTTGTGTTCCCTTCAAGCTAGGTGAAGGACGGCTTTCACACACACTTATCTCTCAGAACTGAGCATGTGGAGAGACGTTCGTTCATCCAGCACAAAGGGAACGGGTTGCAGGAGAAACCCTTACTCTGGTTTCTCAGTCTGTTTCCTAGTGCCGGTTTGAAGTGCCTGCCGTTTTCACTGTAAAACCGAGTTGGAGCTTGTTCCTCCCCATATATATGTATGGAGTGGAGTTGACAACTGAAAAGAAACTTTGTGTTCCCTTCAAGCTAGGTGAAGGACGGCTTTCACACACACTTATCTCTCAGAACTGAGCATGTGGAGAGACGTTCGTTCATCCAGCACAAAGGGAACGGGTTGCAGGAGAAACCCTTACTCTGGTTTCTCAGTCTGTTTCCCAGTGCCGGTTTGAAGTGCCTGCCGTTTTCACTGTAAAACCGAGTTGGAGCTTGTACCTCCCCATATATATGTATGGAGTGGAGTTGGCAACTGAAAAGAAACTTTGTGTTCCCTTCAAGCTAGGTGAAGGACGGCTTTCACACACACTTATCTCTCAGAACTGAACATGTGGAGAGACGTTCGTTCATCCAGCACAAAGGGAACGGGATGCAGGAGAAACCCTTACTCTGGTTTCTCAGTCTGTTTCCTAGTGCCGGTTTGAAGTGCCTGCTGTTTTCACTGTAAAACCGAGTTGGAGCTTGTACCTCCCCATATATATGTATGGAGTGGAGTTGGCAACTAAAAAGAAACTTTGTGTTCCCTTCAAGCTAGGTGAAGGACGGCTTTCACACACACTTATCTCTCAGAACTGAGCATGTGGAGAGACGTTCGTTCATCCAGCACAAAGGGAACGGGTTGCAGGAGAAACCCTTACTCTGGTTTCTCAGTCTGTTTCCCAGTGCCGGTTTGAAGTGCCTGCCGTTTTCACTGTAAAATCGTGTTGGAGCTTGTACCTCCCCATATATATGTATGGAGTGGAGTTGGCAACTGAAAAGAAACTTTGTGTTCCCTTCAAGCTAGGTGAAGGACGGCTTTCACACACACTTATCTCTCAGAACTGAGCATGTGGAGAGCCGTTCGTTCATCCAGCACAAAGGGAACGGGTTGCAGGAGAAACCCTTACTCTGGTTTCTCAGTCTGTTTCCTAGTGCCGGTTTGAAGTGCCTGCCGTTTTCACTGTAAAACCGAGTTGGAGCTTGTACCTCCCCATATATATGTATGGAGTGGAGTTGGCAACTGAAAAGAAACTTTGTGTTCCCTTCAAGCTAGGTGAAGGACGGCTTTCACACACACTTATCTCTCAGAACTGAGCATGTGGAGAGACGTTCGTTCATCCAGCACAAAGGGAACGGTTTGCAGGAGAAACCCTTACTCTGGTTTCTCAGTCTTTTTCCTAGTGCCGGTTTGAAGTGCCTGCCGTTTTCACTGTAAAACCGAGTTGGAGCTTGTACCTCCCCATATATATGTATGGAGTGGAGTTGGCAACTGAAAAGAAACTTTGTGTTCCCTTCAAGCAATGTGAAGGACCGCTTTCACACACACTTATCTCTCAGAACTGAGCATGTGGAGAGACATTCTTTCATCCAGCACAAAGGGAACGGGTTGCAGGAGAATCCCTTACTCTGGTTTCTCAGTCTGTTTCCCAGTGCCGGTTTGAAGTGCCTGCCGTTTTCACTGTAAAACCGAGTTGGAGCTTGTTCCTCCCCATAAATATGTATGGAGTGGTGTTGGCAACTGAAAAGAAACTTTGTGTTCCCTTCAAGCTAGGTGAAGGACGGCTTTCACACACACTTATCTCTCAGAACTGAGCATGTGGAGAGACGTTCGTTCATCCAGCACAAAGGGAACGGGTTGCAGGAGAAACCCTTACTCTGGTTTCTCAGTCTGTTTCCTAGTGCCGGTTTGAAGTGCCTGCCGTTTTCACTGTAAAACCGAGTTGGAGCTTGTACCTCCCCATATATATGTATGGAGTGGAGTTGGCAACTGAAAAGAAACTTTGTGTTCCCTTCAAGCTAGGTGAAGGACGGCTTTCACACACACTTATCTCTCAGAACTGAGCATGTGGAGAGACGTTCGTTCATCCAGCACAAAGGGAACGGGTTGCAGGAGAAACCCTTACTCTGGTTTCTCAGTCTGTTTCCCAGTGCCGGTTTGAAGTGCCTGCCGTTTTCACTGTAAAATCGTGTTGAAGCTTGTACCTCCCCATATATATGTATGGAGTGGAGTTGGCAACTGAAAAGAAACTTTGTGTTCCCTTCAAGCTAGGTGAAGGACGGCTTTCACACACACTTATCTCTCAGAACTGAGCATGTGGAGAGCCGTTCGTTCATCCAGCACAAAGGGAACGGGTTGCAGGAGAAACCCTTACTCTGGTTTCTCAGTCTGTTTCCTAGTGCCGGTTTGAAGTGCCTGCCGTTTTCACTGTAAAACCGAGTTGGAGCTTGTACCTCCCCATATATATGTATGGAGTGGAGTTGGCAACTGAAAAGAAACTTTGTGTTCCCTTCAAGCTAGGTGAA
Source organism: Vicugna pacos (assembly GCF_048564905.1). NCBI lineage: Eukaryota > Metazoa > Chordata > Mammalia > Artiodactyla > Camelidae > Vicugna > Vicugna pacos. Next base: position 2,815,057 of record NC_133008.1, on the reverse strand, counting down.
GGACGGCTTTCACACACACTTATCTCTCAGAACTGAGCATGTGGAGAGACGTTCGTTCATCCAGCACAAAGGGAACGGTTTGCAGGAGAAACCCTTACTCTGGTTTCTCAGTCTTTTTCCTAGTGCCGGTTTGAAGTGCCTGCCGTTTTCCCTGTAAAACCGAGTTGGAGCTTGTACCTCCCCATATATATGTATGGAGTGGAGTTGGCAACTGAAAAGAAACTTTGTGTTCCCTTCAAGCAATGTGAAGGACCGCTTTCACACACACTTATCTCTCAGAACTGAGCATGTGGAGAGACATTCTTTCATCCAGCACAAAGGGAACGGGTTGCAGGAGAATCCCTTACTCTGGTTTCTCAGTCTGTTTCCCAGTGCCGGTTTGAAGTGCCTGCCGTTTTCACTGTAAAACCGAGTTGGAGCTTGTTCCTCCCCATAAATATGTATGGAGTGGTGTTGGCAACTGAAAAGAAACTTTGTGTTCCCTTCAAGCTAGGTGAAGGACGGCTTTCACACACACTTATCTCTCAGAACTGAGCATGTGGAGAGACGTTCGTTCATCCAGCACAAAGGGAACGGGTTCTAGGAGAAACCCTTACTCTGGTTTCTCAGTCTGTTTCCTAGTGCCGGTTTGAAGTGCCTGCCGTTTTCACTGTAAAACCGAGTTGGAGCTTGTACCTCCCCATATATATGTATGGAGTGGAGTTGGCAACTGAAAAGAAACTTTGTGTTCCCTTCAAGCTAGGTGAAGGACGGCTTTCACACACACTTATCTCTCAGAACTGAGCATGTGGAGAGACGTTCGTTCATCCAGCACAAAGGGAACGGGTTGCAGGAGAAACCCTTACTCTGGTTTCTCAGTCTGTTTCCCAGTGCCGGTTTGAAGTGCCTGCCGTTTTCACTGTAAAACCGAGTTGGAGCTTGTACCTCCCCATATATATGTATGGAGTGGAGTTGGCAACTGAAAAGAAACTTTGTGTTCCCTTCAAGCTAGGTGAAGGACGGCTTTCACACACACTTATCTCTCAGAACTGAGCATGTGGAGAGACGTTCCTTCATCCAGCACAAAGGGAACGGGTTGCAGGAGAAACCCTTACTCTGGTTTCTCAGTCTGTTTCCTAGTGCCGGTTTGAAGTGCCTGCCGTTTTCACTGTAAAACCGAGTTGGAGCTTGTACCTCCCCATATATATGTATGGAGTGGAGTTGGCAACTGAAAAGAAAGTTTGTGTTCCCTTCAAGCTAGGTGAAGGACGGCTTTCACACACACTTATCTCTCAGAACTGAGCATGTGGAGAGACGTTCGTTCATCCAGCACAAAGGGAACGGGTTGCAGGAGAAACCCTTACTCTGGTTTCTCAGTCTGTTTCCTAGTGCCGGTGTGAAGTGCCTGCCGTTTTCACTGTAAAACCGAGTTGGAGCTTGTACCTCCCCATATATATGTATGGAGTGGAGTTGGCAACTGAAAAGAAACTTTGTGTTCCCTTCAAGCTAGGTGAAGGACGGCTTTCACACACACTTATCTCTCAGAACTGAGCATGTGGAGAGACGTTCGTTCATCCAGCACAAAGGGAACGGGTTGCAGGAGAAACCCTTACTCTGGTTTCTCAGTCTGTTTCCTAGTGCCGGTTTGAAGTGCCTGCCGTTTTCACTGTAAAACCGAGTTGGAGCTTGTTCCTCCCCATATATATGTATGGAGTGGAGTTGACAACTGAAAAGAAACTTTGTGTTCCCTTCAAGCTAGGTGAAGGACGGCTTTCACACACACTTATCTCTCAGAACTGAGCATGTGGAGAGACGTTCGTTCATCCAGCACAAAGGGAACGGGTTGCAGGAGAAACCCTTACTCTGGTTTCTCAGTCTGTTTCCCAGTGCCGGTTTGAAGTGCCTGCCGTTTTCACTGTAAAACCGAGTTGGAGCTTGTACCTCCCCATATATATGTATGGAGTGGAGTTGGCAACTGAAAAGAAACTTTGTGTTCCCTTCAAGCTAGGTGAAGGACGGCTTTCACACACACTTATCTCTCAGAACTGAACATGTGGAGAGACGTTCGTTCATCCAGCACAAAGGGAACGGGATGCAGGAGAAACCCTTACTCTGGTTTCTCAGTCTGTTTCCTAGTGCCGGTTTGAAGTGCCTGCTGTTTTCACTGTAAAACCGAGTTGGAGCTTGTACCTCCCCATATATATGTATGGAGTGGAGTTGGCAACTAAAAAGAAACTTTGTGTTCCCTTCAAGCTAGGTGAAGGACGGCTTTCACACACACTTATCTCTCAGAACTGAGCATGTGGAGAGACGTTCGTTCATCCAGCACAAAGGGAACGGGTTGCAGGAGAAACCCTTACTCTGGTTTCTCAGTCTGTTTCCCAGTGCCGGTTTGAAGTGCCTGCCGTTTTCACTGTAAAATCGTGTTGGAGCTTGTACCTCCCCATATATATGTATGGAGTGGAGTTGGCAACTGAAAAGAAACTTTGTGTTCCCTTCAAGCTAGGTGAAGGACGGCTTTCACACACACTTATCTCTCAGAACTGAGCATGTGGAGAGCCGTTCGTTCATCCAGCACAAAGGGAACGGGTTGCAGGAGAAACCCTTACTCTGGTTTCTCAGTCTGTTTCCTAGTGCCGGTTTGAAGTGCCTGCCGTTTTCACTGTAAAACCGAGTTGGAGCTTGTACCTCCCCATATATATGTATGGAGTGGAGTTGGCAACTGAAAAGAAACTTTGTGTTCCCTTCAAGCTAGGTGAAGGACGGCTTTCACACACACTTATCTCTCAGAACTGAGCATGTGGAGAGACGTTCGTTCATCCAGCACAAAGGGAACGGTTTGCAGGAGAAACCCTTACTCTGGTTTCTCAGTCTTTTTCCTAGTGCCGGTTTGAAGTGCCTGCCGTTTTCACTGTAAAACCGAGTTGGAGCTTGTACCTCCCCATATATATGTATGGAGTGGAGTTGGCAACTGAAAAGAAACTTTGTGTTCCCTTCAAGCAATGTGAAGGACCGCTTTCACACACACTTATCTCTCAGAACTGAGCATGTGGAGAGACATTCTTTCATCCAGCACAAAGGGAACGGGTTGCAGGAGAATCCCTTACTCTGGTTTCTCAGTCTGTTTCCCAGTGCCGGTTTGAAGTGCCTGCCGTTTTCACTGTAAAACCGAGTTGGAGCTTGTTCCTCCCCATAAATATGTATGGAGTGGTGTTGGCAACTGAAAAGAAACTTTGTGTTCCCTTCAAGCTAGGTGAAGGACGGCTTTCACACACACTTATCTCTCAGAACTGAGCATGTGGAGAGACGTTCGTTCATCCAGCACAAAGGGAACGGGTTGCAGGAGAAACCCTTACTCTGGTTTCTCAGTCTGTTTCCTAGTGCCGGTTTGAAGTGCCTGCCGTTTTCACTGTAAAACCGAGTTGGAGCTTGTACCTCCCCATATATATGTATGGAGTGGAGTTGGCAACTGAAAAGAAACTTTGTGTTCCCTTCAAGCTAGGTGAAGGACGGCTTTCACACACACTTATCTCTCAGAACTGAGCATGTGGAGAGACGTTCGTTCATCCAGCACAAAGGGAACGGGTTGCAGGAGAAACCCTTACTCTGGTTTCTCAGTCTGTTTCCCAGTGCCGGTTTGAAGTGCCTGCCGTTTTCACTGTAAAATCGTGTTGAAGCTTGTACCTCCCCATATATATGTATGGAGTGGAGTTGGCAACTGAAAAGAAACTTTGTGTTCCCTTCAAGCTAGGTGAAGGACGGCTTTCACACACACTTATCTCTCAGAACTGAGCATGTGGAGAGCCGTTCGTTCATCCAGCACAAAGGGAACGGGTTGCAGGAGAAACCCTTACTCTGGTTTCTCAGTCTGTTTCCTAGTGCCGGTTTGAAGTGCCTGCCGTTTTCACTGTAAAACCGAGTTGGAGCTTGTACCTCCCCATATATATGTATGGAGTGGAGTTGGCAACTGAAAAGAAACTTTGTGTTCCCTTCAAGCTAGGTGAAGGACGGCTTTCACACACACTTATCTCTCAGAACTGAGCATGTGGAGAGACGTTCGTTCATCCAGCACAAAGGGAACGGTTTGCAGGAGAAACCCTTACTCTGGTTTCTCAGTCTTTTTCCTAGTGCCGGTTTGAAGTGCCTGCCGTTTTCACTGTAAAACCGAGTTGGAGCTTGTACCTCCCCATATATATGTATGGAGTGGAGTTGGCAACTGAAAAGAAACTTTGTGTTCCCTTCAAGCAATGTGAAGGACCGCTTTCACACACACTTATCTCTCAGAACTGAGCATGTGGAGAGACATTCTTTCATCCAGCACAAAGGGAACGGGTTGCAGGAGAATCCCTTACTCTGGTTTCTCAGTCTGTTTCCCAGTGCCGGTTTGAAGTGCCTGCCGTTTTCACTGTAAAACCGAGTTGGAGCTTGTTCCTCCCCATAAATATGTATGGAGTGGTGTTGGCAACTGAAAAGAAACTTTGTGTTCCCTTCAAGCTAGGTGAAGGACGGCTTTCACACACACTTATCTCTCAGAACTGAGCATGTGGAGAGACGTTCGTTCATCCAGCACAAAGGGAACGGGTTCTAGGAGAAACCCTTACTCTGGTTTCTCAGTCTGTTTCCTAGTGCCGGTTTGAAGTGCCTGCCGTTTTCACTGTAAAACCGAGTTGGAGCTTGTACCTCCCCATATATATGTATGGAGTGGAGTTGGCAACTGAAAAGAAACTTTGTGTTCCCTTCAAGCTAGGTGAAGGACGGCTTTCACACACACTTATCTCTCAGAACTGAGCATGTGGAGAGACGTTCGTTCATCCAGCACAAAGGGAACGGGTTGCAGGAGAAACCCTTACTCTGGTTTCTCAGTCTGTTTCCCAGTGCCGGTTTGAAGTGCCTGCCGTTTTCACTGTAAAACCGAGTTGGAGCTTGTACCTCCCCATATATATGTATGGAGTGGAGTTGGCAACTGAAAAGAAACTTTGTGTTCCCTTCAAGCTAGGTGAAGGACGGCTTTCACACACACTTATCTCTCAGAACTGAGCATGTGGAGAGACGTTCCTTCATCCAGCACAAAGGGAACGGGTTGCAGGAGAAACCCTTACTCTGGTTTCTCAGTCTGTTTCCTAGTGCCGGTTTGAAGTGCCTGCCGTTTTCACTGTAAAACCGAGTTGGAGCTTGTACCTCCCCATATATATGTATGGAGTGGAGTTGGCAACTGAAAAGAAAGTTTGTGTTCCCTTCAAGCTAGGTGAAGGACGGCTTTCACACACACTTATCTCTCAGAACTGAGCATGTGGAGAGACGTTCGTTCATCCAGCACAAAGGGAACGGGTTGCAGGAGAAACCCTTACTCTGGTTTCTCAGTCTGTTTCCTAGTGCCGGTGTGAAGTGCCTGCCGTTTTCACTGTAAAACCGAGTTGGAGCTTGTACCTCCCCATATATATGTATGGAGTGGAGTTGGCAACTGAAAAGAAACTTTGTGTTCCCTTCAAGCTAGGTGAAGGACGGCTTTCACACACACTTATCTCTCAGAACTGAGCATGTGGAGAGACGTTCGTTCATCCAGCACAAAGGGAACGGGTTGCAGGAGAAACCCTTACTCTGGTTTCTCAGTCTGTTTCCTAGTGCCGGTTTGAAGTGCCTGCCGTTTTCACTGTAAAACCGAGTTGGAGCTTGTTCCTCCCCATATATATGTATGGAGTGGAGTTGACAACTGAAAAGAAACTTTGTGTTCCCTTCAAGCTAGGTGAAGGACGGCTTTCACACACACTTATCTCTCAGAACTGAGCATGTGGAGAGACGTTCGTTCATCCAGCACAAAGGGAACGGGTTGCAGGAGAAACCCTTACTCTGGTTTCTCAGTCTGTTTCCCAGTGCCGGTTTGAAGTGCCTGCCGTTTTCACTGTAAAACCGAGTTGGAGCTTGTACCTCCCCATATATATGTATGGAGTGGAGTTGGCAACTGAAAAGAAACTTTGTGTTCCCTTCAAGCTAGGTGAAGGACGGCTTTCACACACACTTTTCTCTCAGAACTGAACATGTGGAGAGACGTTCGTTCATCCAGCACAAAGGGAACGGGATGCAGGAGAAACCCTTACTCTGGTTTCTCAGTCTGTTTCCTAGTGCCGGTTTGAAGTGCCTGCCGTTTTCACTGTAAAACCGAGTTGGAGCTTGTACCTCCCCATATATATGTATGGAGTGGAGTTGGCAACTAAAAAGAAACTTTGTGTTCCCTTCAAGCTAGGTGAAGGACGGCTTTCACACACACTTATCTCTCAGAACTGAGCATGTGGAGAGACGTTCGTTCATCCAGCACAAAGGGAACCGGTTGCAGGAGAAACCCTTACTCTGGTTTCTCAGTCTGTTTCCCAGTGCCGGTTTGAAGTGCCTGCCGTTTTCACTGTAAAACCGAGTTGGAGCTTGTACCTCCCCATATATATGTATGGAGTGGAGTTGGCAACTGAAAAGAAACTTTGTGTTCCCTTCAAGCTAGGTGAAGGACGGCTTTCACACACACTTATCTCTCAGAACTGAGCATGTGGAGAGACGTTCGTTCATCCAGCACAAAGGGAACGGTTTGCAGGAGAAACCCTTACTCTGGTTTCTCAGTCTTTTTCCTAGTGCCGGTTTGAAGTGCCTGCCGTTTTCACTGTAAAACCGAGTTGGAGCTTGTACCTCCCCATATATATGTATGGAGTGGAGTTGGCAACTGAAAAGAAACTTTGTGTTCCCTTCAAGCAATGTGAAGGACCGCTTTCACACACACTTATCTCTCAGAACTGAGCATGTGGAGAGACATTCTTTCATCCAGCACAAAGGGAACGGGTTGCAGGAGAATCCCTTACTCTGGTTTCTCAGTCTGTTTCCCAGTGCCGGTTTGAAGTGCCTGCCGTTTTCACTGTAAAACCGAGTTGGAGCTTGTTCCTCCCCATAAATATGTATGGAGTGGTGTTGGCAACTGAAAAGAAACTTTGTGTTCCCTTCAAGCTAGGTGAAGGACGGCTTTCACACACACTTATCTCTCAGAACTGAGCATGTGGAGAGACGTTCGTTCATCCAGCACAAAGGGAACGGGTTGCAGGAGAAACCCTTACTCTGGTTTCTCAGTCTGTTTCCTAGTGCCGGTTTGAAGTGCCTGCCGTTTTCACTGTAAAACCGAGTTGGAGCTTGTACCTCCCCATATATATGTATGGAGTGGAGTTGGCAACTGAAAAGAAACTTTGTGTTCCCTTCAAGCTAGGTGAAGGACGGCTTTCACACACACTTATCTCTCAGAACTGAGCATGTGGAGAGACGTTCGTTCATCCAGCACAAAGGGAACGGGTTGCAGGAGAAACCCTTACTCTGGTTTCTCAGTCTGTTTCCCAGTGCCGGTTTGAAGTGCCTGCCGTTTTCACTGTAAAATCGTGTTGAAGCTTGTACCTCCCCATATATATGTATGGAGTGGAGTTGGCAACTGAAAAGAAACTTTGTGTTCCCTTCAAGCTAGGTGAAGGACGGCTTTCACACACACTTATCTCTCAGAACTGAGCATGTGGAGAGCCGTTCGTTCATCCAGCACAAAGGGAACGGGTTGCAGGAGAAACCCTTACTCTGGTTTCTCAGTCTGTTTCCTAGTGCCGGTTTGAAGTGCCTGCCGTTTTCACTGTAAAACCGAGTTGGAGCTTGTACCTCCCCATATATATGTATGGAGTGGAGTTGGCAACTGAAAAGAAACTTTGTGTTCCCTTCAAGCTAGGTGAAGGACGGCTTTCACACACACTTATCTCTCAGAACTGAGCATGTGGAGAGACGTTCGTTCATCCAGCACAAAGGGAACGGTTTGCAGGAGAAACCCTTACTCTGGTTTCTCAGTCTTTTTCCTAGTGCCGGTTTGAAGTGCCTGCCGTTTTCCCTGTAAAACCGAGTTGGAGCTTGTACCTCCCCATATATATGTATGGAGTGGAGTTGGCAACTGAAAAGAAACTTTGTGTTCCCTTCAAGCAATGTGAAGGACCGCTTTCACACACACTTATCTCTCAGAACTGAGCATGTGGAGAGACATTCTTTCATCCAGCACAAAGGGAACGGGTTGCAGGAGAATCCCTTACTCTGGTTTCTCAGTCTGTTTCCCAGTGCCGGTTTGAAGTGCCTGCCGTTTTCACTGTAAAACCGAGTTGGAGCTTGTTCCTCCCCATAAATATGTATGGAGTGGTGTTGGCAACTGAAAAGAAACTTTGTGTTCCCTTCAAGCTAGGTGAAGGACGGCTTTCACACACACTTATCTCTCAGAACTGAGCATGTGGAGAGACGTTCGTTCATCCAGCACAAAGGGAACGGGTTCTAGGAGAAACCCTTACTCTGGTTTCTCAGTCTGTTTCCTAGTGCCGGTTTGAAGTGCCTGCCGTTTTCACTGTAAAACCGAGTTGGAGCTTGTACCTCCCCATATATATGTATGGAGTGGAGTTGGCAACTGAAAAGAAACTTTGTGTTCCCTTCAAGCTAGGTGAAGGACGGCTTTCACACACACTTATCTCTCAGAACTGAGCATGTGGAGAGACGTTCGTTCATCCAGCACAAAGGGAACGGGTTGCAGGAGAAACCCTTACTCTGGTTTCTCAGTCTGTTTCCCAGTGCCGGTTTGAAGTGCCTGCCGTTTTCACTGTAAAACCGAGTTGGAGCTTGTACCTCCCCATATATATGTATGGAGTGGAGTTGGCAACTGAAAAGAAACTTTGTGTTCCCTTCAAGCTAGGTGAAGGACGGCTTTCACACACACTTATCTCTCAGAACTGAGCATGTGGAGAGACGTTCCTTCATCCAGCACAAAGGGAACGGGTTGCAGGAGAAACCCTTACTCTGGTTTCTCAGTCTGTTTCCTAGTGCCGGTTTGAAGTGCCTGCCGTTTTCACTGTAAAACCGAGTTGGAGCTTGTACCTCCCCATATATATGTATGGAGTGGAGTTGGCAACTGAAAAGAAAGTTTGTGTTCCCTTCAAGCTAGGTGAAGGACGGCTTTCACACACACTTATCTCTCAGAACTGAGCATGTGGAGAGACGTTCGTTCATCCAGCACAAAGGGAACGGGTTGCAGGAGAAACCCTTACTCTGGTTTCTCAGTCTGTTTCCTAGTGCCGGTGTGAAGTGCCTGCCGTTTTCACTGTAAAACCGAGTTGGAGCTTGTACCTCCCCATATATATGTATGGAGTGGAGTTGGCAACTGAAAAGAAACTTTGTGTTCCCTTCAAGCTAGGTGAAGGACGGCTTTCACACACACTTATCTCTCAGAACTGAGCATGTGGAGAGACGTTCGTTCATCCAGCACAAAGGGAACGGGTTGCAGGAGAAACCCTTACTCTGGTTTCTCAGTCTGTTTCCTAGTGCCGGTTTGAAGTGCCTGCCGTTTTCACTGTAAAACCGAGTTGGAGCTTGTTCCTCCCCATATATATGTATGGAGTGGAGTTGACAACTGAAAAGAAACTTTGTGTTCCCTTCAAGCTAGGTGAAGGACGGCTTTCACACACACTTATCTCTCAGAACTGAGCATGTGGAGAGACGTTCGTTCATCCAGCACAAAGGGAACGGGTTGCAGGAGAAACCCTTACTCTGGTTTCTCAGTCTGTTTCCCAGTGCCGGTTTGAAGTGCCTGCCGTTTTCACTGTAAAACCGAGTTGGAGCTTGTACCTCCCCATATATATGTATGGAGTGGAGTTGGCAACTGAAAAGAAACTTTGTGTTCCCTTCAAGCTAGGTGAAGGACGGCTTTCACACACACTTATCTCTCAGAACTGAACATGTGGAGAGACGTTCGTTCATCCAGCACAAAGGGAACGGGATGCAGGAGAAACCCTTACTCTGGTTTCTCAGTCTGTTTCCTAGTGCCGGTTTGAAGTGCCTGCTGTTTTCACTGTAAAACCGAGTTGGAGCTTGTACCTCCCCATATATATGTATGGAGTGGAGTTGGCAACTAAAAAGAAACTTTGTGTTCCCTTCAAGCTAGGTGAAGGACGGCTTTCACACACACTTATCTCTCAGAACTGAGCATGTGGAGAGACGTTCGTTCATCCAGCACAAAGGGAACGGGTTGCAGGAGAAACCCTTACTCTGGTTTCTCAGTCTGTTTCCCAGTGCCGGTTTGAAGTGCCTGCCGTTTTCACTGTAAAATCGTGTTGGAGCTTGTACCTCCCCATATATATGTATGGAGTGGAGTTGGCAACTGAAAAGAAACTTTGTGTTCCCTTCAAGCTAGGTGAAGGACGGCTTTCACACACACTTATCTCTCAGAACTGAGCATGTGGAGAGCCGTTCGTTCATCCAGCACAAAGGGAACGGGTTGCAGGAGAAACCCTTACTCTGGTTTCTCAGTCTGTTTCCTAGTGCCGGTTTGAAGTGCCTGCCGTTTTCACTGTAAAACCGAGTTGGAGCTTGTACCTCCCCATATATATGTATGGAGTGGAGTTGGCAACTGAAAAGAAACTTTGTGTTCCCTTCAAGCTAGGTGAAGGACGGCTTTCACACACACTTATCTCTCAGAACTGAGCATGTGGAGAGACGTTCGTTCATCCAGCACAAAGGGAACGGTTTGCAGGAGAAACCCTTACTCTGGTTTCTCAGTCTTTTTCCTAGTGCCGGTTTGAAGTGCCTGCCGTTTTCACTGTAAAACCGAGTTGGAGCTTGTACCTCCCCATATATATGTATGGAGTGGAGTTGGCAACTGAAAAGAAACTTTGTGTTCCCTTCAAGCAATGTGAAGGACCGCTTTCACACACACTTATCTCTCAGAACTGAGCATGTGGAGAGACATTCTTTCATCCAGCACAAAGGGAACGGGTTGCAGGAGAATCCCTTACTCTGGTTTCTCAGTCTGTTTCCCAGTGCCGGTTTGAAGTGCCTGCCGTTTTCACTGTAAAACCGAGTTGGAGCTTGTTCCTCCCCATAAATATGTATGGAGTGGTGTTGGCAACTGAAAAGAAACTTTGTGTTCCCTTCAAGCTAGGTGAAGGACGGCTTTCACACACACTTATCTCTCAGAACTGAGCATGTGGAGAGACGTTCGTTCATCCAGCACAAAGGGAACGGGTTGCAGGAGAAACCCTTACTCTGGTTTCTCAGTCTGTTTCCTAGTGCCGGTTTGAAGTGCCTGCCGTTTTCACTGTAAAACCGAGTTGGAGCTTGTACCTCCCCATATATATGTATGGAGTGGAGTTGGCAACTGAAAAGAAACTTTGTGTTCCCTTCAAGCTAGGTGAAGGACGGCTTTCACACACACTTATCTCTCAGAACTGAGCATGTGGAGAGACGTTCGTTCATCCAGCACAAAGGGAACGGGTTGCAGGAGAAACCCTTACTCTGGTTTCTCAGTCTGTTTCCCAGTGCCGGTTTGAAGTGCCTGCCGTTTTCACTGTAAAATCGTGTTGAAGCTTGTACCTCCCCATATATATGTATGGAGTGGAGTTGGCAACTGAAAAGAAACTTTGTGTTCCCTTCAAGCTAGGTGAAGGACGGCTTTCACACACACTTATCTCTCAGAACTGAGCATGTGGAGAGCCGTTCGTTCATCCAGCACAAAGGGAACGGGTTGCAGGAGAAACCCTTACTCTGGTTTCTCAGTCTGTTTCCTAGTGCCGGCTTGAAGTGCCTGCCGTTTTCACTGTAAAACCGAGTTGGAGCTTGTACCTCCCCATATATATGTATGGAGTGGAGTTGGCAACTGAAAAGAAACTTTGTGTTCCCTTCAAGCTAGGTGAAGGACGGCTTTCACACACACTTATCTCTCAGAACTGAGCATGTGGAGAGACGTTCGTTCATCCAGCACAAAGGGAACGGTTTGCAGGAGAAACCCTTACTCTGGTTTCTCAGTCTTTTTCCTAGTGCCGGTTTGAAGTGCCTGCCGTTTTCACTGTAAAACCGAGTTGGAGCTTGTACCTCCCCATATATATGTATGGAGTGGAGTTGGCAACTGAAAAGAAACTTTGTGTTCCCTTCAAGCAATGTGAAGGACCGCTTTCACACACACTTATCTCTCAGAACTGAGCATGTGGAGAGACATTCTTTCATCCAGCACAAAGGGAACGGGTTGCAGGAGAATCCCTTACTCTGGTTTCTCAGTCTGTTTCCCAGTGCCGGTTTGAAGTGCCTGCCGTTTTCACTGTAAAACCGAGTTGGAGCTTGTTCCTCCCCATAAATATGTATGGAGTGGTGTTGGCAACTGAAAAGAAACTTTGTGTTCCCTTCAAGCTAGGTGAAGGACGGCTTTCACACACACTTATCTCTCAGAACTGAGCATGTGGAGAGACGTTCGTTCATCCAGCACAAAGGGAACGGGTTCTAGGAGAAACCCTTACTCTGGTTTCTCAGTCTGTTTCCTAGTGCCGGTTTGAAGTGCCTGCCGTTTTCACTGTAAAACCGAGTTGGAGCTTGTACCTCCCCATATATATGTATGGAGTGGAGTTGGCAACTGAAAAGAAACTTTGTGTTCCCTTCAAGCTAGGTGAAGGACGGCTTTCACACACACTTATCTCTCAGAACTGAGCATGTGGAGAGACGTTCGTTCATCCAGCACAAAGGGAACGGGTTGCAGGAGAAACCCTTACTCTGGTTTCTCAGTCTGTTTCCCAGTGCCGGTTTGAAGTGCCTGCCGTTTTCACTGTAAAACCGAGTTGGAGCTTGTACCTCCCCATATATATGTATGGAGTGGAGTTGGCAACTGAAAAGAAACTTTGTGTTCCCTTCAAGCTAGGTGAAGGACGGCTTTCACACACACTTATCTCTCAGAACTGAGCATGTGGAGAGACGTTCCTTCATCCAGCACAAAGGGAACGGGTTGCAGGAGAAACCCTTACTCTGGTTTCTCAGTCTGTTTCCTAGTGCCGGTTTGAAGTGCCTGCCGTTTTCACTGTAAAACCGAGTTGGAGCTTGTACCTCCCCATATATATGTATGGAGTGGAGTTGGCAACTGAAAAGAAAGTTTGTGTTCCCTTCAAGCTAGGTGAAGGACGGCTTTCACACACACTTATCTCTCAGAACTGAGCATGTGGAGAGACGTTCGTTCATCCAGCACAAAGGGAACGGGTTGCAGGAGAAACCCTTACTCTGGTTTCTCAGTCTGTTTCCTAGTGCCGGTGTGAAGTGCCTGCCGTTTTCACTGTAAAACCGAGTTGGAGCTTGTACCTCCCCATATATATGTATGGAGTGGAGTTGGCAACTGAAAAGAAACTTTGTGTTCCCTTCAAGCTAGGTGAAGGACGGCTTTCACACACACTTATCTCTCAGAACTGAGCATGTGGAGAGACGTTCGTTCATCCAGCACAAAGGGAACGGGTTGCAGGAGAAACCCTTACTCTGGTTTCTCAGTCTGTTTCCTAGTGCCGGTTTGAAGTGCCTGCCGTTTTCACTGTAAAACCGAGTTGGAGCTTGTTCCTCCCCATATATATGTATGGAGTGGAGTTGACAACTGAAAAGAAACTTTGTGTTCCCTTCAAGCTAGGTGAAGGACGGCTTTCACACACACTTATCTCTCAGAACTGAGCATGTGGAGAGACGTTCGTTCATCCAGCACAAAGGGAACGGGTTGCAGGAGAAACCCTTACTCTGGTTTCTCAGTCTGTTTCCCAGTGCCGGTTTGAAGTGCCTGCCGTTTTCACTGTAAAACCGAGTTGGAGCTTGTACCTCCCCATATATATGTATGGAGTGGAGTTGGCAACTGAAAAGAAACTTTGTGTTCCCTTCAAGCTAGGTGAAGGACGGCTTTCACACACACTTTTCTCTCAGAACTGAACATGTGGAGAGACGTTCGTTCATCCAGCACAAAGGGAACGGGATGCAGGAGAAACCCTTACTCTGGTTTCTCAGTCTGTTTCCTAGTGCCGGTTTGAAGTGCCTGCCGTTTTCACTGTAAAACCGAGTTGGAGCTTGTACCTCCCCATATATATGTATGGAGTGGAGTTGGCAACTAAAAAGAAACTTTGTGTTCCCTTCAAGCTAGGTGAAGGACGGCTTTCACACACACTTATCTCTCAGAACTGAGCATGTGGAGAGACGTTCGTTCATCCAGCACAAAGGGAACCGGTTGCAGGAGAAACCCTTACTCTGGTTTCTCAGTCTGTTTCCCAGTGCCGGTTTGAAGTGCCTGCCGTTTTCACTGTAAAACCGTGTTGGAGCTTGTACCTCCCCATATATATGTATGGAGTGGAGTTGGCAACTGAAAAGAAAGTTTGTGTTCCCTTCAAGCTAGGTGAAGGACGGCTTTCACACACACTTATCTCTCAGAACTGAGCATGTGGAGAGACTTTCGTTCATCCAGCACAAAGGGAACGGGTTGCAGGAGAAACCCTTACTCTGGTTTCTCAGTCTGTTTCCTAGTGCCGGTTTGAAGTGCCTGCCGTTTTCACTGTAAAACCGAGTTGGAGCTTGTACCTCCCCATATATATGTATGGAGTGGAGTTGGCAACTGAAAAGAAACTTTGTGTTCCCTTCAAGCTAGGTGAAGGACGGCTTTCACACACACTTATCTCTCAGAACTGAGCATGTGGAGAGACGTTCGTTCATCCAGCACAAAGGGAATGGTTTGCAGGAGAAACCCTTACTCTGGTTTCTCAGTCTGTTTCCTAGTGCCGGTTTGAAGTGCCTGCCGTTTTCACTGTAAAACCGAGTTGGAGCTTGTACCTCCCCATATATATGTATGGAGTGGAATTGGCAACTGAAAAGAAACTTTGTGTTCCCTTCAAGCTATGTGAAGGACCGCTTTCACACACACTTATCTCTCAGAACTGAGCATGTGGAGAGACGTTCTTTCATCCAGCACAAAGGGAACGGGTTGCAGGAGAATCCCTTACTCTGGTTTCTCAGTCTGTTTCCCAGTGCCGGTTTGAAGTGCCTGCCGTTTTCACTGTAAAACCGAGTTGGAGCTTGTTCCTCCCCATAAATATGTATGGAGTGGTGTTGGCAACTGAAAAGAAACTTTGTGTTCCCTTCAAGCTAGGTGAAGGACGGCTTTCACACACACTTATCTCTCAGAACTGAGCATGTGGAGAGACGTTCGTTCATCCAGCACAAAGGGAACGGGTTCTAGGAGAAACCCTTACTCTGGTTTCTCAGTCTGTTTCCTAGTGCCGGTTTGAAGTGCCTGCCGTTTTCACTGTAAAACCGAGTTGGAGCTTGTACCTCCCCATATATATGTATGGAGTGGAGTTGGCAACTGAAAAGAAACTTTGTGTTCCCTTCAAGCTAGGTGAAGGACGGCTTTCACACACACTTATCTCTCAGAACTGAGCATGTGGAGAGACGTTCGTTCATCCAGCACAAAGGGAACGGGTTGCAGGAGAAACCCTTACTCTGGTTTCTCAGTCTGTTTCCTAGTGCCGGTTTGAAGTGCCTGCCGTTTTCACTGTAAAACCGAGTTGGAGCTTATACCTCCCCATATATATGTATGGAGTGGAGTTGGCAACTGAAAAGAAACTTTGTGTTCCCTTCAAGCTAGGTGAAGGACGTCTTTCACACACACTTATCTCTCAGAACTGAGCATGTGGAGAGACGTTCGTTCATCCAGCACAAAGGGAACGGGTTGCAGGAGAAACCCTTACTCTGGTTTCTCAGTCTGTTTCCTAGTGCCGGTTTGAAGTGCCTGCCGTTTTCACTGTAAAACCGAGTTGGAGCTTGTACCTCCCCATATATATGTATGGAGTGGAGTTGGAAACTGAAAAGAAACTTTGTGTTCCCTTCAAGCTAGGTGAAGGACGGCTTTCACACACACTTATCTCTCAGAACTGAGCATGTGGAGAGACGTTCTTTCATGCAGCACAAAGGGAACGGGTTGCAGGAGAAACCCTTACTCTGGTTTCTCAGTCTGTTTCCTAGTGCCGGTTTGAAGTGCCTGCCGTTTTCACTGTAAAACCGAGTTGGAGCTTGTACCTCCCCATATATATGTATGGAGTGGAGTTGGCAACTGAAAAGAAAGTTTGTGTTCCCTTCAAGCTAGGTGAAGGACGGCTTTCACACACACTTATCTCTCAGAACTGAGCATGTGGAGAGACGTTCCTTCATCCAGCACAAAGGGAACGGGTTGCAGGAGAAACCCTTACTCTGGTTTCTCAGTCTGTTTCCTAGTGCCGGTTTGAAGTGCCTGCCGTTTTCACTGTAAAACCGAGTTGGAGCTTGTACCTCCCCATATATATGTATGGAGTGGAGTTGGCAACTGAAAAGAAACTTTGTGTTCCCTTCAAGCTAGGTGAAGGACGGCTTTCACACACACTTATCTCTCAGAACTGAGCATGTGGAGAGACGTTCGTTCATCCAGCACAAAGGGAACGGGTTGCAGGAGAAACCCTTACTCTGGTTTCTCAGTCTGTTTCCTAGTGCCGGTTTGAAGTGCCTGCCGTTTTCACTGTAAAACCGAGTTGGAGCTTGTTCCTCCCCATATATATGTATGGAGTGGAGTTGACAACTGAAAAGAAACTTTGTGTTCCCTTCAAGCTAGGTGAAGGACGGCTTTCACACACACTTATCTCTCAGAACTGAGCATGTGGAGAGACGTTCGTTCATCCAGCACAAAGGGAACGGGTTGCAGGAGAAACCCTTACTCTGGTTTCTCAGTCTGTTTCCCAGTGCCGGTTTGAAGTGCCTGCCGTTTTCACTGTAAAACCGAGTTGGAGCTTGTACCTCCCCATATATATGTATGGAGTGGAGTTGGCAACTGAAAAGAAACTTTGTGTTCCCTTCAAGCTAGGTGAAGGACGGCTTTCACACACACTTATCTCTCAGAACTGAACATGTGGAGAGACGTTCGTTCATCCAGCACAAAGGGAACGGGATGCAGGAGAAACCCTTACTCTGGTTTCTCAGTCTGTTTCCTAGTGCCGGTTTGAAGTGCCTGCCGTTTTCACTGTAAAACCGAGTTGGAGCTTGTACCTCCCCATATATATGTATGGAGTGGAGTTGGCAACTAAAAAGAAACTTTGTGTTCCCTTCAAGCTAGGTGAAGGACGGCTTTCACACACACTGATCTCTCAGAACTGAGCATGTGGAGAGACGTTCGTTCATCCAGCACAAAGGGAACCGGTTGCAGGAGAAACCCTTACTCTGGTTTCTCAGTCTGTTTCCCAGTGCCGGTTTGAAGTGCCTGCCGTTTTCACTGTAAAACCGTGTTGGAGCTTGTACCTCCCCATATATATGTATGGAGTGGAGTTGGCAACTGAAAAGAAAGTTTGTGTTCCCTTCAAGCTAGGTGAAGGACGGCTTTCACACACACTTATCTCTCAGAACTGAGCATGTGGAGAGACGTTCGTTCATCCAGCACAAAGGGAACGGGTTGCAGGAGAAACCCTTACTCTGGTTTCTCAGTCTGTTTCCTAGTGCCGGTTTGAAGTGCCTGCCGTTTTCACTGTAAAACCGAGTTGGAGCTTGTACCTCCCCATATATATGTATGGAGTGGAGTTGGCAACTGAAAAGAAACTTTGTGTTCCCTTCAAGCTAGGTGAAGGACGGCTTTCACACACACTTATCTCTCAGAACTGAGCATGTGGAGAGACGTTCGTTCATCCAGCACAAAGGGAACGGGTTGCAGGAGAAACCCTTACTCTGGTTTCTCAGTCTGTTTCCCAGTGCCGGTTTGAAGTGCCTGCCGTTTTCACTGTAAAACCGTGTTGGAGCTTGTACCTCCCCATATATATGTATGGAGTGGAGTTGGCAACTGAAAAGAAACTTTGTGTTCCCTTCAAGCTAGGTGAAGGACGGCTTTCACACACACTTATCTCTCAGAACTGAGCATGTGGAGAGACGTTCGTTCATCCAGCACAAAGGGAACGGGTTGCAGGAGAAACACTTACTCTGGTTTCTCAGTCTGTTTCCTAGTGCCGGTTTGAAGTGCCTGCCGTTTTCACTGTAAAACCGAGTTGGAGCTTGTACCTCCCCATATATATGTATGGAGTGGAGTTGGCAAAAGAAAAGAAACTTTGTTTTCCCTTCAAGCTAGGTGAAGGACGGCTTTCACACACACTTATCTCTCTGAACTGAGCATGTGGAGAGACGTTCGTTCATCCAGCACAAAGGGAACGGGTTGCAGGAGAAACCCTTACTCTGGTTTCTCAGTCTGTTTCCCAGTGCCGGTTTGCAGTGTCTGCCGTTTTCACTGTAAAACCCAGTTGGAGCTTGTACCTCCCCATATATATGTATGGAGTGGAGTTGGCAACTGAAAAGAAACTTTGTGTTCCCTTCAAGCTAGATGAAGGACGGCTTTCACACACACTTTTCTCTCAGAACTGAGCATGTGGAGAGACGTTCGTTCATCCAGCACAAAGGGAACGGGTTGCAGGAGAAACCCTTACTCTGGTTTCTCAGTCTGTTTCCTAGTGCCGGTTTGAAGTGCCTGCCGTTTTCACTGTAAAACCGAGTTGGAGCTTGTACCTCCCCATATATATATATGGAGTGGAGTTGGCAACTGAAAAGAAACTTTGTGTTCCCTTCAAGCTAGGTGAAGGACGGCTTTCACACACACTTATCTCTTAGAACTGAGCATGTGGAGAGACGTTCGTTCATCCAGCACAAAGGGAACGGGTTGCAGGAGAAACCCTTACTCTGGTTTCTCAGTCTGTTTCCCAGTGCCGGTTTGAAGTGCCTGCCGTTTTCACTGTAAAACCGTGTTGGAGCTTGTACCTCCCCATATATATGTATGGAGTGGAGTTGGCAACTTAAAAGAAACTTTGTGTTCCCTTCAAGCTAGGTGAAGGACGGCTTTCACACACACTTATCTCTCAGAACTGAGCATGTGGAGAGACGTTCGTTCATCCAGCACAAAGTGAACGGGTTGCAGGAGAAACCCTTACTCTGGTTTCTCAGTCTGTTTCCTAGTGCCGGTTTGAAGTGCCTGCCGTTTTCACTGTAAAACCGAGTTGGAGCTTGTACCTCCCCATATATATGTATGGAGTGGCGTTGGCAACTGAAAAGAAACTTTGTGTTCCCTTCAAGCTAGGTGAAGGACGGCTTTCACACACACTTATCTCTCAGAACTGAGCATGTGGAGAGACGTTCGTTCATCCAGCACAAAGGGAACGGGTTGCAGGAGAAACCCTTACTCTGGTTTCTCAGTCTGTTTCCCAGTGCCGGTTTGAAGTGCCTGCCGTTTTCACTGTAAAACCGTGTTGGAACTTGTACCTCCCCATATATATGTATGGAGTGGAGTTGGCAACTGAAAAGAAACTTTGTGTTCCCTTCAAGCTAGGTGAAGGACGGCTTTCACACACACTTATCTCTCAGAACTGAGCATGTGGAGAGACGTTCGTTCATCCAGCACAAAGGGAACGGGTTGCAGGAGAAACACTTACTCTGGTTTCTCAGTCTGTTTCCTAGTGCCGGTTTGAAGTGCCTGCCGTTTTCACTGTAAAACCGAGTTGGAGCTTGTACCTCCCCATATATATGTATGGAGTGGTGTTGGCAAAAGAAAAGAAACTTTGTTTTCCCTTCAAGCTAGGTGAAGGACGGCTTTCACACACACTTATCTCTCTGAACTGAGCATGTGGAGAGACGTTCGTTCATCCAGCACAAAGGGAACGGGTTGCAGGAGAAACCCTTACTCTGGTTTCTCAGTCTGTTTCCCAGTGCCGGTTTGCAGTGTCTGCCGTTTTCACTGTAAAACCCAGTTGGAGCTTGTACCTCCCCATATATATGTATGGAGTGGAGTTGGCAACTGAAAAGAAACTTTGTGTTCCCTTCAAGCTAGATGAAGGACGGCTTTCACACACACTTTTCTCTCAGAACTGAGCATGTGGAGAGACGTTCGTTCATCCAGCACAAAGGGAACGGGTTGCAGGAGAAACCCTTACTCTGGTTTCTCAGTCTGTTTCCTAGTGCCGGTTTGAAGTGCCTGCCGTTTTCACTGTAAAACCGAGTTGGAGCTTGTACCTCCCCATATATATGTATGGAGTGGAGTTGGCAACTGAAAAGAAACTTTGTGTTCCCTTCAAGCTAGGTGAAGGACGGCTTTCACACACACTTATCTCTTAGAACTGAGCATGTGGAGAGACGTTCGTTCATCCAGCACAAAGGGAACGGGTTGCAGGAGAAACCCTTACTCTGGTTTCTCAGTCTGTTTCCCAGTGCCGGTTTGAAGTGCCTGCCGTTTTCACTGTAAAACCGTGTTGGAGCTTGTACCTCCCCATATATATGTATGGAGTGGAGTTGGCAACTTAAAAGAAACTTTGTGTTCCCTTCAAGCTAGGTGAAGGACGGCTTTCACACACACTTATCTCTCAGAACTGAGCATGTGGAGAGACGTTCGTTCATCCAGCACAAAGGGAACGGGTTGCAGGAGAAACCCTTACTCTGGTTTCTCAGTCTGTTTCCTAGTGCCGGTTTGAAGTGCCTGCCGTTTTCACTGTAAAACCGAGTTGGAGCTTGTACCTCCCCATATATATGTATGGAGTGGAGTTGGCAACTGAAAAGAAACTTTGTGTTCCCTTCAAGCTAGGTGAAGGACGGCTTTCACACACACTTATCTCTCAGAACTGAGCATGTGGAGAGACGTTCGTTCATCCAGCACAAAGGGAACGGGTTGCAGGAGAAACCCTTACTCTGGTTTCTCAGTCTGTATCCTAGTGCCGGTTTGAAGTGCCTTTCGTTTTCACTGTAAAACCGAGTTGGAGCTTGTACCTCCCCATATATATGTATGGAGTGGAGTTGGCAACTGAAAAGAAACTTTGTGTTCCCTTCAAGATCGGTGAAGGACGGCTTTCACACACACTTATCTCTCAGAACTGAGCATGTGGAGAGACGTTCGTTCATCCAGCACAAAGGGAACGGGTTGCAGGAGAAACCCTTACTCTGGTTTCTCAGTCTGTTTCCTAGTGCCGGTTTGAAGTGCCTGCCGTTTTCACTGTAAAACCGAGTTGGAGCTTGTACCTCCCCATATATATGTATGGAGTGGAGTTGGCAACTGAAAAGAAACTTTGTGTTCCCTTCAAGCTAGGTGAAGGACGGCTTTCACACACACTTATCTCTCAGAACTGAGCATGTGGAGAGATGTTCTTTCATGCAGCACAAAGGGAACGGGTTGCAGGAGAAACCCTTACTCTGGTTTCTCAGTCTGTTTCCTAGTGCCGGTTTGAAGTGCCTGCCGTTTTCACTGTAAAACCGAGTTGGAGCTTGTACCTCCCCATATATATGTATGGAGTGGAGTTGGCAACTGAAAAGAAAGTTTGTGTTCCCTTCAAGCTAGGTGAAGGACGGCTTTCACACACACTTATCTCTCAGAACTGAGCATGTGGAGAGACGTTCGTTCATCCAGCACAAAGGGAACGGGTTGCAGGAGAAACCCTTACTCTGGTTTCTCAGTCTGTTTCCTAGTGCCGGTTTGAAGTGCCTGCCGTTTTCACTGTAAAACCGAGTTGGAGCTTGTACCTCCCCATATATATGTATGGAGTGGAGTTGGCAACTGAAAAGAAACTTTGTGTTCCCTTCAAGCTAGGTGAAGGACGGCTTTCACACACACTTATCTCTCAGAACTGAGCATGTGGAGAGACGTTCGTTCATCCAGCACAAAGGGAACGGGTTGCAGGAGAAACCCTTACTCTGGTTTCTCAGTCTGTTTCCTAGTGCCGGTTTGAAGTGCCTGCCGTTTTCACTGTAAAACCGAGTTGGAGCTTGTTCCTCCCCATATATATGTATGGAGTGGTGTTGACAACTGAAAAGAAACTTTGTGTTCCCTTCAAGCTAGGTGAAGGACGGCTTTCACACACACTTATCTCTCAGAACTGAGCATGTGGAGAGACGTTCGTTCATCCAGCACAAAGGGAACGGGTTGCAGGAGAAACCCTTACTCTGGTTTCTCAGTCTGTTTCCTAGTGCCGGTTTGAAGTGCCTGCCGTTTTCACTGTAAAACCGAGTTGGAGCTTGTTCCTCCCCATATATATGTATGGAGTGGTGTTGACAACTGAAAAGAAACTTTGTGTTCCCTTCAAGCTAGGTGAAGGACGGCTTTCACACACACTTATCTCTCAGAACTGAGCATGTGGAGAGACGTTCGTTCATCCAGCACAAAGGGAACGGGTTGCAGGAGAAACCCTTACTCTGGTTTCTCAGTCTGTTTCCCAGTGCCGGTTTGAAGTGCCTGCCGTTTTCACTGTAAAACCGAGTTGGAGCTTGTACCTCCCCATATATATGTATGGAGTGGAGTTTGCAACTGAAAAGAAACGTTGTGTTCCCTTCAAGCTAGGTGAAGGACGGCTTTCACACACACTTATCTCTCAGAACTGAACATGTGGAGAGACGTTCGTTCATCCAGCACAAAGGGAACGGGATGCAGGAGAAACCCTTACTCTGGTTTCTCAGTCTGTTTCCTAGTGCCGGTTTGAAGTGCCTGCCGTTTTCACTGTAAAACCGAGTTGGAGCTTGTTCCTCCCCATATATATGTATGGAGTGGAGTTGGCAACTGAAAAGAAACTTTGTGTTCCCTTCAAGCTAGGTGAAGGACGGCTTTCACACACACTTATCTCTCAGAACTGAACATGTGGAGAGACGTTCGTTCATCCAGCACAAAGGGAACGGGATGCAGGAGAAACCCTTACTCTGGTTTCTCAGTCTGTTTCCTAGTGCCGGTTTGAAGTGCCTGCCGTTTTCACTGTAAAACCGAGTTGGAGCTTGTTCCTCCCCATATATATGTATGGAGTGGAGTTGGCAACTGAAAAGAAACTTTGTGTTCCCTTCAAGCTAGGTGAAGGACGGCTTTCACACACACTTATCTCTCAGAACTGAGCATGTGGAGAGACGTTCGTTCATCCAGCACAAAGGGAACGGGTTGCAGGAGAAACCCTTACTCTGGTTTCTCAGTCTGTTTCCTAGTGCCGGTTTGAAGTGCCTGCCGTTTTCACTGTAAAACCGAGTTGGAGCTTGTACCTCCCCATATATATGTATGGAGTGGAGTTTGCAACTGAAAAGAAACTTTGTGTTCCCTTCAAGCTAGGTGAAGGACGGCTTTCACACACACTTATCTCTCAGAACTGAGCATGTGGAGAGACGTTCCTTCATCCAGCACAAAGGGAACGGGTTGCAGGAGAAACCCTTACTCTGGTTTCTCAGTCTGTTTCCTAGTGCCGGTTTGAAGTGCCTGCCGTTTTCACTGTAAAACCGAGTTGGAGCTTGTACCTCCCCATATATATGTATGGAGTGGAGTTGGCAACTGAAAAGAAACTTTGTGTTCCCTTCAAGCTAGGTGAAGGACGGCTTTCACACACACTTATCTCTCAGAACTGAGCATGTGGAGAGACGTTCGTTCATCCAGCACAAAGGGAACGGGTTGCAGGAGAAACCCTTACTCTGGTTTCTCAGTCTGTTTCCTAGTGCCGGTTTGAAGTGCCTGCCGTTTTCACTGTAAAACCGAGTTGGAGCTTGTTCCTCCCCATATATATGTATGGAGTGGAGTTGACAACTGAAAAGAAACTTTGTGTTCCCTTCAAGCTAGGTGAAGGACGGCTTTCACACACACTTATCTCTCAGAACTGAGCATGTGGAGAGACGTTCGTTCATCCAGCACAAAGGGAACGGGTTGCAGGAGAAACCCTTACTCTGGTTTCTCAGTCTGTTTCCCAGTGCCGGTTTGAAGTGCCTGCCGTTTTCTCTGTAAAACCGAGTTGGAGCTTGTACCTCCCCATATATATGTATGGAGTGGAGTTTGCAAATGAAAAGAAACTTTGTGTTCCCTTCAAGCTAGGTGAAGGACGGCTTTCACACACACTTATCTCTCAGAACTGAGCATGTGGAGAGACGTTCGTTCATCCAGCACAAAGGGAACGGGTTGCAGGAGAAACCCTTACTCTGGTTTCTCAGTCTGTTTCCTAGTGCCGGTTTGAAGTGCCTGCCGTTTTCACTGTAAAACCGAGTTGGAGCTTGTACCTCCCCATATATATGTATGGAGTGGAGTTGGCAACTGAAAAGAAACTTTGTGTTCCCTTCAAGCTAGGTGAAGGACGGCTTTCACACACACTTATCTCTCAGAACTGAGCATGTGGAGAGACGTTCGTTCATCCAGCACAAAGGGAACGGGTTGCAGGAGAAACCCTTACTCTGGTTTCTCAGTCTGTTTCCTAGTGCCGGTTTGAAGTGCCTGCCGTTTTCACTGTAAAACCGAGTTGGAGCTTGTTCCTCCCCATATATATGTATGGAGTGGAGTTGACAACTGAAAAGAAACTTTGTGTTCCCTTCAAGCTAGGTGAAGGACGGCTTTCACACACACTTATCTCTCAGAACTGAGCATGTGGAGAGACGTTCGTTCATCCAGCACAAAGGGAACGGGTTGCAGGAGAAACCCTTACTCTGGTTTCTCAGTCTGTTTCCCAGTGCCGGTTTGAAGTGCCTGCCGTTTTCTCTGTAAAACCGAGTTGGAGCTTGTACCTCCCCATATATATGTATGGAGTGGAGTTTGCAAATGAAAAGAAACTTTGTGTTCCCTTCAAGCTAGGTGAAGGACGGCTTTCACACACACTTATCTCTCAGAACTGAGCATGTGGAGAGACGTTCGTTCATCCAGCACAAAGGGAACGGGTTGCAGGAGAAACCCTTACTCTGGTTTCTCAGTCTGTTTCCTAGTGCCGGTTTGAAGTGCCTGCCGTTTTCACTGTAAAACCGAGTTGGAGCTTGTACCTCCCCATATATATGTATGGAGTGGAGTTGGCAACTGAAAAGAAACTTTGTGTTCCCTTCAAGCTAGGTGAAGGACGGCTTTCACACACACTTATCTCTCAGAACTGAGCATGTGGAGAGACGTTCGTTCATCCAGCACAAAGGGAACGGGTTGCAGGAGAAACCCTTACTCTGGTTTCTCAGTCTGTTTCCTAGTGCCGGTTTGAAGTGCCTGCCGTTTTCACTGTAAAACCGAGTTGGAGCTTGTTCCTCCCCATATATATGTATGGAGTGGAGTTGGCAACTGAAAAGAAACTTTGTGTTCCCTTCAAGCTAGGTGAAGGACGGCTTTCACACACACTTATCTCTCAGAACTGAGCATGTGGAGAGACGTTCTTTCATCCAGCACAAAGGGAACGGGTTGCAGGAGAAACCCTTACTCTGGTTTCTCAGTCTGTTTCCTAGTGCCGGTTTGATGTGCCTGCCGTTTTCACTGTAAAACCGAGTTATAGCTTGTACCTCCCCATATATATGTATGGAGTGGAGTTTGCAACTGAAAAGAAACTTTGTGTTCCCTTCAAGCTAGGTGAAGGACGGCTTTCACACACACTTATGTCTCAGAACTGAGCATGTGGAGAGACGTTCGTTCATGCAGCACAAAGGGAACGGGTTGCAGGAGAAACCCTTACTCTGGTTTCTCAGTCTGTTTCCTAGTGCCGGTTTGAAGTGCCTGCCGTTTTCACTGTAAAACCGATTTGGAGCTTGTACCTCCCCATATATATGTATGGAGTGGAGTTGGCAACTGAAAAGAAAGTTTGTGTTCCCTTCAAGCTAGGTGAAGGCCGGCTTTCACACACACTTATCTCTCAGAACTGAGCATGTGGAGAGACGTTCCTTCATCCAGTACAAAGGGAACGGGTTGCAGGAGAAACCCTTACTCTGGTTTCTCAGTCTGTTTCCCAGTGCCGGTTTGAAGTGCCTGCCGTTTTCACTGTAAAACCGTGTTGGAGCTTGTACCTCCCCATATATATGTATGGAGTGGAGTTGGCAACTTAAAAGAAACTTTGTGTTCCCTTCAAGCTAGGTGAAGGACGGCTTTCACACACACTTATCTCTCAGAACTGAGCATGTGGAGAGACGTTCGTTCATCCAGCACAAAGTGAACGGGTTGCAGGAGAAACCCTTACTCTGGTTTCTCAGTCTGTTTCCTAGTGCCGGTTTGAAGTGCCTGCCGTTTTCACTGTAAAACCGAGTTGGAGCTTGTACCTCCCCATATATATGTATGGAGTGGCGTTGGCAACTGAAAAGAAACTTTGTGTTCCCTTCAAGCTAGGTGAAGGACGGCTTTCACACACACTTATCTCTCAGAACTGAGCATGTGGAGAGACGTTCGTTCATCCAGCACAAAGGGAACGGGTTGCAGGAGAAACCCTTACTCTGGTTTCTCAGTCTGTTTCCCAGTGCCGGTTTGAAGTGCCTGCCGTTTTCACTGTAAAACCGTGTTGGAACTTGTACCTCCCCATATATATGTATGGAGTGGAGTTGGCAACTGAAAAGAAACTTTGTGTTCCCTTCAAGCTAGGTGAAGGACGGCTTTCACACACACTTATCTCTCAGAACTGAGCATGTGGAGAGACGTTCGTTCATCCAGCACAAAGGGAACGGGTTGCAGGAGAAACACTTACTCTGGTTTCTCAGTCTGTTTCCTAGTGCCGGTTTGAAGTGCCTGCCGTTTTCACTGTAAAACCGAGTTGGAGCTTGTACCTCCCCATATATATGTATGGAGTGGTGTTGGCAAAAGAAAAGAAACTTTGTTTTCCCTTCAAGCTAGGTGAAGGACGGCTTTCACACACACTTATCTCTCTGAACTGAGCATGTGGAGAGACGTTCGTTCATCCAGCACAAAGGGAACGGGTTGCAGGAGAAACCCTTACTCTGGTTTCTCAGTCTGTTTCCCAGTGCCGGTTTGCAGTGTCTGCCGTTTTCACTGTAAAACCCAGTTGGAGCTTGTACCTCCCCATATATATGTATGGAGTGGAGTTGGCAACTGAAAAGAAACTTTGTGTTCCCTTCAAGCTAGATGAAGGACGGCTTTCACACACACTTTTCTCTCAGAACTGAGCATGTGGAGAGACGTTCGTTCATCCAGCACAAAGGGAACGGGTTGCAGGAGAAACCCTTACTCTGGTTTCTCAGTCTGTTTCCTAGTGCCGGTTTGAAGTGCCTGCCGTTTTCACTGTAAAACCGAGTTGGAGCTTGTACCTCCCCATATATATGTATGGAGTGGAGTTGGCAACTGAAAAGAAACTTTGTGTTCCCTTCAAGCTAGGTGAAGGACGGCTTTCACACACACTTATCTCTTAGAACTGAGCATGTGGAGAGACGTTCGTTCATCCAGCACAAAGGGAACGGGTTGCAGGAGAAACCCTTACTCTGGTTTCTCAGTCTGTTTCCCAGTGCCGGTTTGAAGTGCCTGCCGTTTTCACTGTAAAACCGTGTTGGAGCTTGTACCTCCCCATATATATGTATGGAGTGGAGTTGGCAACTTAAAAGAAACTTTGTGTTCCCTTCAAGCTAGGTGAAGGACGGCTTTCACACACACTTATCTCTCAGAACTGAGCATGTGGAGAGACGTTCGTTCATCCAGCACAAAGGGAACGGGTTGCAGGAGAAACCCTTACTCTGGTTTCTCAGTCTGTTTCCTAGTGCCGGTTTGAAGTGCCTGCCGTTTTCACTGTAAAACCGAGTTGGAGCTTGTACCTCCCCATATATATGTATGGAGTGGAGTTGGCAACTGAAAAGAAACTTTGTGTTCCCTTCAAGCTAGGTGAAGGACGGCTTTCACACACACTTATCTCTCAGAACTGAGCATGTGGAGAGACGTTCGTTCATCCAGCACAAAGGGAACGGGTTGCAGGAGAAACCCTTACTCTGGTTTCTCAGTCTGTATCCTAGTGCCGGTTTGAAGTGCCTTTCGTTTTCACTGTAAAACCGAGTTGGAGCTTGTACCTCCCCATATATATGTATGGAGTGGAGTTGGCAACTGAAAAGAAACTTTGTGTTCCCTTCAAGATCGGTGAAGGACGGCTTTCACACACACTTATCTCTCAGAACTGAGCATGTGGAGAGACGTTCGTTCATCCAGCACAAAGGGAACGGGTTGCAGGAGAAACCCTTACTCTGGTTTCTCAGTCTGTTTCCTAGTGCCGGTTTGAAGTGCCTGCCGTTTTCACTGTAAAACCGAGTTGGAGCTTGTACCTCCCCATATATATGTATGGAGTGGAGTTGGCAACTGAAAAGAAACTTTGTGTTCCCTTCAAGCTAGGTGAAGGACGGCTTTCACACACACTTATCTCTCAGAACTGAGCATGTGGAGAGATGTTCTTTCATGCAGCACAAAGGGAACGGGTTGCAGGAGAAACCCTTACTCTGGTTTCTCAGTCTGTTTCCTAGTGCCGGTTTGAAGTGCCTGCCGTTTTCACTGTAAAACCGAGTTGGAGCTTGTACCTCCCCATATATATGTATGGAGTGGAGTTGGCAACTGAAAAGAAAGTTTGTGTTCCCTTCAAGCTAGGTGAAGGACGGCTTTCACACACACTTATCTCTCAGAACTGAGCATGTGGAGAGACGTTCGTTCATCCAGCACAAAGGGAACGGGTTGCAGGAGAAACCCTTACTCTGGTTTCTCAGTCTGTTTCCTAGTGCCGGTTTGAAGTGCCTGCCGTTTTCACTGTAAAACCGAGTTGGAGCTTGTACCTCCCCATATATATGTATGGAGTGGAGTTGGCAACTGAAAAGAAACTTTGTGTTCCCTTCAAGCTAGGTGAAGGACGGCTTTCACACACACTTATCTCTCAGAACTGAGCATGTGGAGAGACGTTCGTTCATCCAGCACAAAGGGAACGGGTTGCAGGAGAAACCCTTACTCTGGTTTCTCAGTCTGTTTCCTAGTGCCGGTTTGAAGTGCCTGCCGTTTTCACTGTAAAACCGAGTTGGAGCTTGTTCCTCCCCATATATATGTATGGAGTGGTGTTGACAACTGAAAAGAAACTTTGTGTTCCCTTCAAGCTAGGTGAAGGACGGCTTTCACACACACTTATCTCTCAGAACTGAGCATGTGGAGAGACGTTCGTTCATCCAGCACAAAGGGAACGGGTTGCAGGAGAAACCCTTACTCTGGTTTCTCAGTCTGTTTCCCAGTGCCGGTTTGAAGTGCCTGCCGTTTTCACTGTAAAACCGAGTTGGAGCTTGTACCTCCCCATATATATGTATGGAGTGGAGTTTGCAACTGAAAAGAAACGTTGTGTTCCCTTCAAGCTAGGTGAAGGACGGCTTTCACACACACTTATCTCTCAGAACTGAACATGTGGAGAGACGTTCGTTCATCCAGCACAAAGGGAACGGGATGCAGGAGAAACCCTTACTCTGGTTTCTCAGTCTGTTTCCTAGTGCCGGTTTGAAGTGCCTGCCGTTTTCACTGTAAAACCGAGTTGGAGCTTGTTCCTCCCCATATATATGTATGGAGTGGAGTTGGCAACTGAAAAGAAACTTTGTGTTCCCTTCAAGCTAGGTGAAGGACGGCTTTCACACACACTTATCTCTCAGAACTGAACATGTGGAGAGACGTTCGTTCATCCAGCACAAAGGGAACGGGATGCAGGAGAAACCCTTACTCTGGTTTCTCAGTCTGTTTCCTAGTGCCGGTTTGAAGTGCCTGCCGTTTTCACTGTAAAACCGAGTTGGAGCTTGTTCCTCCCCATATATATGTATGGAGTGGAGTTGGCAACTGAAAAGAAACTTTGTGTTCCCTTCAAGCTAGGTGAAGGACGGCTTTCACACACACTTATCTCTCAGAACTGAGCATGTGGAGAGACGTTCGTTCATCCAGCACAAAGGGAACGGGTTGCAGGAGAAACCCTTACTCTGGTTTCTCAGTCTGTTTCCTAGTGCCGGTTTGAAGTGCCTGCCGTTTTCACTGTAAAACCGAGTTGGAGCTTGTACCTCCCCATATATATGTATGGAGTGGAGTTTGCAACTGAAAAGAAACTTTGTGTTCCCTTCAAGCTAGGTGAAGGACGGCTTTCACACACACTTATCTCTCAGAACTGAGCATGTGGAGAGACGTTCCTTCATCCAGCACAAAGGGAACGGGTTGCAGGAGAAACCCTTACTCTGGTTTCTCAGTCTGTTTCCTAGTGCCGGTTTGAAGTGCCTGCCGTTTTCACTGTAAAACCGAGTTGGAGCTTGTACCTCCCCATATATATGTATGGAGTGGAGTTGGCAACTGAAAAGAAACTTTGTGTTCCCTTCAAGCTAGGTGAAGGACGGCTTTCACACACACTTATCTCTCAGAACTGAGCATGTGGAGAGACGTTCGTTCATCCAGCACAAAGGGAACGGGTTGCAGGAGAAACCCTTACTCTGGTTTCTCAGTCTGTTTCCTAGTGCCGGTTTGAAGTGCCTGCCGTTTTCACTGTAAAACCGAGTTGGAGCTTGTTCCTCCCCATATATATGTATGGAGTGGAGTTGACAACTGAAAAGAAACTTTGTGTTCCCTTCAAGCTAGGTGAAGGACGGCTTTCACACACACTTATCTCTCAGAACTGAGCATGTGGAGAGACGTTCGTTCATCCAGCACAAAGGGAACGGGTTGCAGGAGAAACCCTTACTCTGGTTTCTCAGTCTGTTTCCCAGTGCCGGTTTGAAGTGCCTGCCGTTTTCTCTGTAAAACCGAGTTGGAGCTTGTACCTCCCCATATATATGTATGGAGTGGAGTTTGCAAATGAAAAGAAACTTTGTGTTCCCTTCAAGCTAGGTGAAGGACGGCTTTCACACACACTTATCTCTCAGAACTGAGCATGTGGAGAGACGTTCGTTCATCCAGCACAAAGGGAACGGGTTGCAGGAGAAACCCTTACTCTGGTTTCTCAGTCTGTTTCCTAGTGCCGGTTTGAAGTGCCTGCCGTTTTCACTGTAAAACCGAGTTGGAGCTTGTACCTCCCCATATATATGTATGGAGTGGAGTTGGCAACTGAAAAGAAACTTTGTGTTCCCTTCAAGCTAGGTGAAGGACGGCTTTCACACACACTTATCTCTCAGAACTGAGCATGTGGAGAGACGTTCGTTCATCCAGCACAAAGGGAACGGGTTGCAGGAGAAACCCTTACTCTGGTTTCTCAGTCTGTTTCCTAGTGCCGGTTTGAAGTGCCTGCCGTTTTCACTGTAAAACCGAGTTGGAGCTTGTTCCTCCCCATATATATGTATGGAGTGGAGTTGACAACTGAAAAGAAACTTTGTGTTCCCTTCAAGCTAGGTGAAGGACGGCTTTCACACACACTTATCTCTCAGAACTGAGCATGTGGAGAGACGTTCGTTCATCCAGCACAAAGGGAACGGGTTGCAGGAGAAACCCTTACTCTGGTTTCTCAGTCTGTTTCCCAGTGCCGGTTTGAAGTGCCTGCCGTTTTCTCTGTAAAACCGAGTTGGAGCTTGTACCTCCCCATATATATGTATGGAGTGGAGTTTGCAAATGAAAAGAAACTTTGTGTTCCCTTCAAGCTAGGTGAAGGACGGCTTTCACACACACTTATCTCTCAGAACTGAGCATGTGGAGAGACGTTCGTTCATCCAGCACAAAGGGAACGGGTTGCAGGAGAAACCCTTACTCTGGTTTCTCAGTCTGTTTCCTAGTGCCGGTTTGAAGTGCCTGCCGTTTTCACTGTAAAACCGAGTTGGAGCTTGTACCTCCCCATATATATGTATGGAGTGGAGTTGGCAACTGAAAAGAAACTTTGTGTTCCCTTCAAGCTAGGTGAAGGACGGCTTTCACACACACTTATCTCTCAGAACTGAGCATGTGGAGAGACGTTCGTTCATCCAGCACAAAGGGAACGGGTTGCAGGAGAAACCCTTACTCTGGTTTCTCAGTCTGTTTCCTAGTGCCGGTTTGAAGTGCCTGCCGTTTTCACTGTAAAACCGAGTTGGAGCTTGTTCCTCCCCATATATATGTATGGAGTGGAGTTGGCAACTGAAAAGAAACTTTGTGTTCCCTTCAAGCTAGGTGAAGGACGGCTTTCACACACACTTATCTCTCAGAACTGAGCATGTGGAGAGACGTTCTTTCATCCAGCACAAAGGGAACGGGTTGCAGGAGAAACCCTTACTCTGGTTTCTCAGTCTGTTTCCTAGTGCCGGTTTGATGTGCCTGCCGTTTTCACTGTAAAACCGAGTTATAGCTTGTACCTCCCCATATATATGTATGGAGTGGAGTTTGCAACTGAAAAGAAACTTTGTGTTCCCTTCAAGCTAGGTGAAGGACGGCTTTCACACACACTTATGTCTCAGAACTGAGCATGTGGAGAGACGTTCGTTCATGCAGCACAAAGGGAACGGGTTGCAGGAGAAACCCTTACTCTGGTTTCTCAGTCTGTTTCCTAGTGCCGGTTTGAAGTGCCTGCCGTTTTCACTGTAAAACCGATTTGGAGCTTGTACCTCCCCATATATATGTATGGAGTGGAGTTGGCAACTGAAAAGAAAGTTTGTGTTCCCTTCAAGCTAGGTGAAGGCCGGCTTTCACACACACTTATCTCTCAGAACTGAGCATGTGGAGAGACGTTCCTTCATCCAGTACAAAGGGAACGGGTTGCAGGAGAAACCCTTACTCTGGTTTCTCAGTCTGTTTCCTAGTGCCGGTTTGAAGTGCCTGCCGTTTTCACTGTAAAACCGAGTTGGAGCTTGTACCTCCCCATATATATGTATGGAGTGGAGTTGGCAACTGAAAAGAAACTTTGTGTTCCCTTCAAGCTAGGTGAAGGACGGCTTTCACACACACTTATCTCTCAGAACTGAGCATGTGGAGAGACGTTCGTTCATCCAGCACAAAGGGAACGGGTTGCAGGAGAAACCCTTACTCTGGTTTCTCAGTCTGTTTCCTAGTGCCGGTTTGAAGTGCCTGCCGTTTTCACTGTAAAACCGAGTTGGAGCTTGTACCTCCCCATATATATGTATGGAGTGGAGTTGGCAACTGAAAAGAAACTTTGTGTTCCCTTCAAGCTAGGTGAAGGACGGCTTTCACACACACTTATCTCTCAGAACTGAGCATGTGGAGAGACGTTCGTTCATCCAGCACAAAGGGAACGGGTTGCAGGAGAAACCCTTACTCTGGTTTCTCAGTCTGTTTCCCAGTGCCGGTTTGAAGTGCCTGCCGTTTTCACTGTAAAACCGTGTTGGAGCTTGTACCTCCCCATATATATGTATGGAGTGGAGTTGGCAACTGAAAAGAAACTTTGTGTTCCCTTCAAGCTAGGTGAAGGACGGCTTTCACACACACTTATCTCTCAGACCTGAGCATGTGGAGAGACGTTCGTTCATCCAGCACAAAGGGAACGGGTTGCAGGAGAAACCCTTACTCTGGTTTCTCAGTCTGTTTCCTAGTGCCGGTTTGAAGTGCCTGCCGTTTTCACTGTAAAACCGAGTTGGAGCTTGTTCCTCCCCATATATATGTATGGAGTGGAGTTGGCAACTGAAAAGAAACTTTGTGTTCCCTTCAAGCTAGGTGAAGGACGGCTTTCACACACACTTATCTCTCAGAACTGAGCATGTGGAGAGACGTTCGTTCATCCAGCACAAAGGGAACGGGTTGCAGGAGAAACCCTTACTCTGGTTTCTCAGTCTGTTTCCTAGTGCCGGTTTGAAGTGCCTGCCGTTTTCACTGTAAAACCGAGTTGGAGCTTGTACCTCCCCATATATATGTATGGAGTGGAGTTGGCAACTGAAAAGAAACTTTGTGTTCCCTTCAAGCTAGGTGAAGGACGGCTTTCACACACACTTATCTCTCAGAACTGAGCATGTGGAGAGACGTTCGTTCATCCAGCACAAAGGGAACGGGTTGCAGGAGAAACCCTTACTCTGGTTTCTCAGTCTGTTTCCTAGTGCCGGTTTGAAGTGCCTGCCGTTTTCACTGTAAAACCGAGTTGGAGCTTGTACCTCCCCATATATATGTATGGAGTGGAGTTGGCAACTGAAAAGAAACTTTGTGTTCCCTTCAAGCTAGGTGAAGGACGGCTTTCACACACACTTATCTCTCAGAACTGAGCATGTGGAGAGACGTTCGTTCATCCAGCACAAAGGGAACGGGTTGCAGGAGAAACCCTTACTCTGGTTTCTCAGTCTGTTTCCTAGTGCCGGTTTGAAGTGCCTGCCGTTTTCACTGTAAAACCGAGTTGGAGCTTGTTCCTCCCCATATATATGTATGGAGTGGAGTTGACAACTGAAAAGAAAATTTGTGTTCCCTTCAAGCTAGGTGATAGACGGCTTTCACACACACTTATCTCTCAGAACTGAGCATGTGGAGAGACGTTCGTTCATCCAGCACAAAGGAACGGGTTGCAGGAGAAACCCTTACTCTGGTTTCTCAGTCTGTTTCCCAGTGCCGGTTTGAAATGCCTGCCGTTTTCACTGTAAAACCGAGTTGGAGCTTGTACCTCCCCATATATATGTATGGAGTGGAGTTTGCAACTGAAAAGAAACTTTGTGTTCCCTTCATGCTAGGTGAAGTACGGCTTTCACACACACTTATCTCTCAGAACTGAACATGTGGAGAGACGTTCGTTCATCCAGCACAAAGGGAACGGGATGCAGGAGAAACCCTTACTCTGGTTTCTCAGTCTGTTTCCTAGTGCCGGTTTGAAGTGCCTGCCGTTTTCACTGTAAAACCGAGTTGGAGCTTGTACCTCCCCATATATATGTATGGAGTGGAGTTGGCAACTGAAAAGAAACTTTGTGTTCCCTTCAAGCTAGGTGAAGGACGGCTTTCACACACACTTATGTCTCAGAACTGAACATGTGGAGAGACGTTCGTTCATCCAGCACAAAGTGAATGGGTTGCAGGAGAAACCCTTACTCTGGTTTCTCAGTCTGTTTCCTAGTGCCGGTTTGAAGTGCCTGCCGTTTTCACTGTAAAACCGAGTTGGAGCTTGTACCTCCCCATATATATGTATGGAGTGGAGTTGGCAACTGAAAAGAAACTTTGTGTTCCCTTCAAGCTAGGTGAAGGACGGCTTTCACACACACTTATCTCTCAGAACTGAGCATGTGGAGAGACGTTCGTTCATGCAGCACAAAGGGAACGGGTTGCAGGAGAAAAACTTTTTCTGGTTTCTCAGTCTGTTTCCTAGTTCCGGTTTGAATTGCCTGCCGTTTTCACTGTAAAACCGAGTTATAGCTTGTACCTCCCCATATATATGTATGGAGTGGAGTTTGCAACTGAAAAGAAACTTTGTGTTCCCTTCAAGCTAGGTGAAGGACGGCTTTCACACACACTTATGTCTCAGAACTGAACATGTGGAGAGACGTTCGTTCATCCAGCACAAAGTGAATGGGTTGCAGGAGAAACACTTACTCTGGTTTCTCAGTCTGTTTCCTAGTGCCGGTTTGAAGTGCCTGCCGTTTTCACTGTAAAACCGAGTTGGAGCTTGTACCTCCCCATATATATGTATGGAGTGGAGTTGGCAACTGAAAAGAAACTTTGTGTTCCCTTCAAGCTAGGTGAAGGACCGCTTTCACACACACTTATCTCCCAGAACTGAGCATGTGGAGAGACGTTCGTTCATCCAGCACAAAGGGAACGGGTTGCAGGAGAAACCCTTACTCTGGTTTCTCAGTCTGTTTCCTAGTGCCGGTTTGAAGTGCTTGCCGTTTTCACTGTAAAACCGAGTTGGAGCTTGTACCTCCCCATATATATGTATGGAGTGGAGTTGGCAACTGAAAAGAAACTTTGTGTTCCCTTCAAGCTAGGTGAAGGACGGCTTTCACACACACTTATGTCTCAGAACTGAACATGTGGAGAGACGTTCGTTCATCCAGCACAAAGGGAACGGGTTGCAGAGAAACCCTTACTCTGGTTTCTCAGTCTGTTTCCTAGTGCCGGTTTGAAGTGCCTGCCGTTTTCACTGTAAAACCGAGTTGGAGCTTGTACCTCCCCATATATATGTATGGAGTGGAGTTGGCAACTGAAAAGAAACTTTGTGTTCCCTTCAAGCTAGGTGAAGGACGGCTTTCACACACACTTATCTCTCAGAACTGAGCATGTGGAGAGACGTTCGTTCATCCAGCACAAAGGGAACGGGATGCAGGGAAACCCTTTCTCTGGTTTCTCAGTCTTTTTCCTAGTGCCGGTTTGAAGTGCCTGCCGTTTTCACTGTAAAACCGAGTTGGAGCTTGTACCTCCCCATATATATGTATGGAGTGGAGTTGGCAACTGAAAAGAAACTTTGTGTTCCCTTCAAGCTAGGTGAAGGACGGCTTTCACACACACTTATCTCTCAGAACTGAGCATGTGGAGAGACGTTCGTTCATCCAGCACAAAGGGAACGGGTTGCAGGAGAAACCCTTACTCTGGTTTCTCAGTCTGTTTCCCAGTGCCGGTTTGAAGTGCCTGCCGTTTTCACTGTAAAACCGTGTTGGAGCTTGTACCTCCCCATATATATGTATGGAGTGGAGTTGGCAACTGAAAAGAAACTTTGTGTTCCCTTCAAGCTAGGTGAAGGACGGCTTTCACACACACTTATCTCTCAGACCTGAGCATGTGGAGAGACGTTCGTTCATCCAGCACAAAGGGAACGGGTTGCAGGAGAAACCCTTACTCTGGTTTCTCAGTCTGTTTCCTAGTGCCGGTTTGAAGTGCCTGCCGTTTTCACTGTAAAACCGAGTTGGAGCTTGTTCCTCCCCATATATATGTATGGAGTGGAGTTGGCAACTGAAAAGAAACTTTGTGTTCCCTTCAAGCTAGGTGAAGGACGGCTTTCACACACACTTATCTCTCAGAACTGAGCATGTGGAGAGACGTTCGTTCATCCAGCACAAAGGGAACGGGTTGCAGGAGAAACCCTTACTCTGGTTTCTCAGTCTGTTTCCCAGTGCCGGTTTGAAGTGCCTGCCGTTTTCACTGTAAAACCGAGTTGGAGCTTGTACCTCCCCATATATATGTATGGAGTGGAGTTTGCAACTGAAAAGAAAGTTTGTGTTCCCTTCAAGCTAGGTGAAGGACGGCTTTCACACACACTTATCTCTCAGAACTGAGCATGTGGAGAGACGTTCGTTCATCCAGCACAAAGGGAACGGGTTGCAGGAGAAACCCTTACTCTGGTTTCTCAGTCTGTTTCCTAGTGCCGGTTTGAAGTGCCTGCCGTTTTCACTGTAAAACCGAGTTGGAGCTTGTACCTCCCCATATATATGTATGGAGTGGAGTTGGCAACTGAAAAGAAACTTTGTGTTCCCTTCAAGCTAGGTGAAGGACGGCTTTCACACACACTTATCTCTCAGAACTGAGCATGTGGAGAGACGTTCGTTCATCCAGCACAAAGGGAACGGGTTGCAGGAGAAACCCTTACTCTGGTTTCTCAGTCTGTTTCCTAGTGCCGGTTTGAAGTGCCTGCCGTTTTCACTGTAAAACCGAGTTGGAACTTGTTCCTCCCCATATATATGTATGGAGTGGAGTTGACAACTGAAAATAAAATTTGTGTTCCCTTCAAGCTAGGTGAAGGACGGCTTTCACACACACTTATCTCTCAGAACTGAGCATGTGGAGAGACGTTCGTTCATCCAGCACAAAGGAACGGGTTGCAGGAGAAACCCTTACTCTGGTTTCTCAGTCTGTTTCCCAGTGCCGGTTTGAAATGCCTGCCGTTTTCACTGTAAAACCGAGTTGGAGCTTGTACCTCCCCATATATATGTATGGAGTGGAGTTTGCAACTGAAAAGAAACTTTGTGTTCCCTTCATGCTAGGTGAAGGACGGCTTTCACACACACTTATCTCTCAGAACTGAACATGTGGAGAGACGTTCGTTCATCCAGCACAAAGGGAACGGGATGCAGGAGAAACCCTTACTCTGGTTTCTCAGTCTGTTTCCTAGTGCCGGTTTGAAGTGCCTGCCGTTTTCACTGTAAAACCGAGTTGGAGCTTGTACCTCCCCATATATATGTATGGAGTGGAGTTGGCAACTGAAAAGAAACTTTGTGTTCCCTTCAAGCTAGGTGAAGGACGGCTTTCACACACACTTATCTCTCAGAACTGAGCATGTGGAGAGACGTTAGTTCATCCAGCACAAAGGGAACGGGTTGCAGGAGAAACCCTTACTCTGGTTTCTCAGTCTGTTTCCTAGTGCCGGTTTGAAGTGCCTGCCGTTTTCACTATAAAACCGAGTTGGAGCTTGTTCCTCCCCATATATATGTATGGAGTGGAGTTGGCAACTGAAAAGAAACTTTGTGTTCCCTTCAAGCTAGGTGAAGGACGGCTTTCACACACACTTATCTCTCAGAACTGAGCATGTGGAGAGACGTTCGTTCATGCAGCACAAAGGGAACGGGTTGCAGGAGAAAAACTTTTTCTGGTTTCTCAGTCTGTTTCCTAGTGCCGGTTTGAATTGCCTGCCGTTTTCACTGTAAAACCGAGTTATAGCTTGTACCTCCCCATATATATGTATGGAGTGGAGTTTGCAACTGAAAAGAAACTTTGTGTTCCCTTCAAGCTAGGTGAAGGACGGCTTTCACACACACTTATGTCTCAGAACTGAACATGTGGAGAGACGTTCGTTCATCCAGCACAAAGTGAATGGGTTGCAGGAGAAACCCTTACTCTGGTTTCTCAGTCTGTTTCCTAGTGCCGGTTTGAAGTGCCTGCCGTTTTCACTGTAAAACCGAGTTGGAGCTTGTACCTCCCCATATATATGTATGGAGTGGAGTTGGCAACTGAAAAGAAACTTTGTGTTCCCTTCAAGCTAGGTGAAGGACCGCTTTCACACACACTTATCTCTCAGAACTGAGCATGTGGAGAGACGTTCGTTCATCCAGCACAAAGGGAACGGGTTGCAGGAGAAACCCTTACTCTGGTTTCTCAGTCTGTTTCCTAGTGCCGGTTTGAAGTGCCTGCCGTTTTCACTGTAAAACCGAGTTGGAGCTTGTACCTCCCCATATATATGTATGGAGTGGAGTTGGCAACTGAAAAGAAACTTTGTTTTCCCTTCAAGCTAGGTGAAGGACGGCTTTCACACACACTTATCTCTCTGAACTGAGCATGTGGAGAGACGTTCGTTCATCCAGCACAAAGGGAAAGGGTTGCAGGAGAAACCCTTACTCTGGTTTCTCAGTCTGTTTCCTAGTGCCGGTTTGAAGTGCCTGCCGTTTTCACTGTAAAACCGAGTTGGAGCTTGTACCTCCCCATATATATGTATGGAGTGGAGTTGGCAACTGAAAAGAAACTTTGTGTTCCCTTCAAGCTAGGTGAAGGACGGCTTTCACACACACTTATCTCTCAGAACTGAGCATGTGGAGAGACGTTCGTTCATCCAGCACAAAGGGATCGGGTTGCAGGAGAAACCCTTACTCTGGTTTCTCAGTCTGTTTCCTAGTGCCGGTTTGAAGTGCCTGCCGTTTTCACTGTAAAACCGAGTTGGAGCTTGTTCCTCCCCATATATATGTATGGAGTGGAGTTGACAACTGAAAAGAAAATTTGTGTTCCCTTCAAGCTAGGTGAAGGACGGCTTTCACACACACATATCTCTCAGAACTGAGCATGTGGAGAGACGTTCGTTCATCCAGCACAAAGGAACGGGTTGCAGGAGAAACCCTTACTCTGGTTTCTCAGTCTGTTTCCCAGTGCCGGTTTGAAATGCCTGCCGTTTTCACTGTAAAACCGAGTTGGAGCTTGTACCTCCCCATATATATGTATGGAGTGGAGTTTGCAACTGAAAAGAAACTTTGTGTTCCCTTCATGCTAGGTGAAGGACGGCTTTCACACACACTTATCTCTCAGAACTGAACATGTGGAGAGACGTTCGTTCATCCAGCACAAAGGGAACGGGATGCAGGAGAAACCCTTACTCTGGTTTCTCAGTCTGTTTCCTAGTGCCGGTTTGAAGTGCCTGCCGTTTTCACTGTAAAACCGAGTTGGAGCTTGTACCTCCCCATATATATGTATGGAGTGGAGTTGGCAACTGAAAAGAATCTTTGTGTTCCCTTCAAGCTAGGTGAAGGACGGCTTTCACACACACTTATCTCTCAGAACTGAGCATGTGGAGAGACGTTCGTTCATCCAGCACAAAGGGAACGGGTTGCAGGAGAAACCCTTACTCTGGTTTCTCATTCTGTTTCCTAGTGCCGGTTTGAAGTGCCTGCCGTTTTCACTATAAAACCGAGTTGGAGCTTGTTCCTCCCCATATATATGTATGGAGTGGAGTTGGCAACTGAAAAGAAACTTTGTGTTCCCTTCAAGCTAGGTGAAGGACGGCTTTCACACACACTTATCTCTCAGAACTGAGCATGTGGAGAGACGTTCGTTCATGCAGCACAAAGGGAACGGGTTGCAGGAGAAAAACTTTTTCTGGTTTCTCAGTCTGTTTCCTAGTGCCGGTTTGAATTGCCTGCCGTTTTCACTGTAAAACCGAGTTATAGCTTGTACCTCCCCATATATATGTATGGAGTGGAGTTTGCAACTGAAAAGAAACTTTGTGTTCCCTTCAAGCTAGGTGAAGGACGGCTTTCACACACACTTATGTCTCAGAACTGAACATGTGGAGAGACGTTCGTTCATCCAGCACAAAGTGAATGGTTTGCAGGAGAAACCCTTACTCTGGTTTCTCAGTCTGTTTCCTAGTGCCGGTTTGAAGTGCCTGCCGTTTTCACTGTAAAACCGAGTTGGAGCTTGTACCTCCCCATATATATGTATGGAGTGGAGTTGGCAACTGAAAAGAAACTTTGTGTTCCCTTCAAGCTAGGTGAAGGACCGCTTTCACACACACTTATCTCTCAGAACTGAGCATGTGGAGAGACGTTCGTTCATCCAGCACAAAGGGAACGGGTTGCAGGAGAAACCCTTACTCTGGTTTCTCAGTCTGTTTCCTAGTGCCGGTTTGAAGTGCCTGCCGTTTTCACTGTAAAACCGAGTTGGAGCTTGTACCTCCCCATATATATGTATGGAGTGGAGTTGGCAACTGAAAAGAAACTTTGTTTTCCCTTCAAGCTAGGTGAAGGACGGCTTTCACACACACTTATCTCTCTGAACTGAGCATGTGGAGAGACGTTCGTTCATCCAGCACAAAGGGAACGGGTTGCAGGAGAAACCCTTACTCTGGTTTCTCAGTCTGTTTCCTAGTGCCGGTTTGAAGTGCCTGCCGTTTTCACTGTAAAACCGAGTTGGAGCTTGTACCTCCCCATATATATGTATGGAGTGGAGTTGGCAACTGAAAAGAAACTTTGTGTTCCCTTCAAGCTAGGTGAAGGACGGCTTTCACACACACTTATCTCTCAGAACTGAGCATGTGGATAGACGTTCGTTCATCCAGCACAAAGGGAACGGGATGCAGGAGAAACCCTTTCTCTGGTTTCTCAGTCTGTTTCCTAGTGCCGGTTTGAAGTGCCTGCCGTTTTCACTGTAAAACCGAGTTGGAGCTTGTACCTCCCCATATATATGTATGGAGTGGATTTGGCAACTGAAAAGAAACTTTGTGTTCCCTTCAAGCTAGGTGAAGGACGGCTTTCACACACACTTATCTCTCAGAACTGAGCATGTGGAGAGACGTTCGTTCATCCAGCACAAAGGGAACGGGTTGCAAGAGAAACCCTTACTCTGGTTTCTCAGTCTGTTTCCTAGTGCCGGTTTGAAGTGCCTGCCGTTTTCACTGTAAAACCGAGTTGGAGCTTGTTCCTCCCCATATATATGTAAGGAGTGGAGTTTGCAACTGAAAAGAAACTTTGTGTTCCCTTCAAGATAGGTGAAGGTTGGCTTTCACACACAGTTATCTCTCAGAACTGAGCATGTGGAGAGACGTTCGTTCATCCAGCACAAAGGGAACGGGTTGCAAGAGAAACCCTTACTCTGGTTTCTCAGTCTGTTTCCTAGTGCCGGTTTGAAGTGCCTGCCGTTTTCACTGTAAAACCGAGTTGGAGCTTGTTCCTCCCCATATATATGTATGGAGTGGAGTTTGCAATTGAAAAGAAACTTTGTGTTCCCTTCAATCTAGGTGAAGGACGGCTTTCACACACACTTATCTCTCAGAACTGAGCATGTGGAGAGACGTTCGTTCATCCAGCACAAAGGGAACGGGTTGCAGGAGAAACCCTTACTCTGGTTTCTCAGTCTGTTTCCTAGTGCCGGTTTGAAGTGCTTGCCGTTTTCACTATAAAACCGAGTTGGAGCTTGTTCCTCCCCATATATATGTATGGAGTGGAGTTGGCAACTGAAAAGAAACTTTGTGTTCCCTTCAAGCTAGGTGAAGGACGGCTTTCACACACACTTATCTCTCAGAACTGAGCATGTGGAGAGACGTTCGTTCATGCAGCACAAAGGGAACGGGTTGCAGGAGAAAAACTTTTTCTGGTTTCTCAGTCTGTTTCCTAGTGCCGGTTTGAATTGCCTGCCGTTTTCACTGTAAAACCGAGTTATAGCTTGTACCTCCCCATATATATGTATGGAGCGGAGTTTGCAACTGAAAAGAAACTTTGTGTTCCCTTCAAGCTAGGTGAAGGACGGCTTTCACACACACTTATGTCTCAGAACTGAACATGTGGAGAGACGTTCGTTCATCCAGCACAAAGTGAATGGGTTGCAGGAGAAACCCTTACTCTGGTTTCTCAGTCTGTTTCCTAGTGCCGGTTTGAAGTGCCTGCCGTTTTCACTGTAAAACCGAGTTGGAGCTTGTACCTCCCCATATATATGTATGGAGTGGAGTTGGCAACTGAAAAGAAACTTTGTGTTCCCTTCAAGCTAGGTGAAGGACCGCTTTCACACACACTTATCTCTCAGAACTGAGCATGTGGAGAGACGTTCGTTCATCCAGCACAAAGGGAACGGGTTGCAGGAGAAACCCTTACTCTGGTTTCTCAGTCTGTTTCCTAGTGCCGGTTTGAAGTGCCTGCCGTTTTCACTGTAAAACCGAGTTGGAGCTTGTTCCTCCCCATATATATGTATGGAGTGGAGTTGGCAACTGAAAAGAAACTTTGTTTTCCCTTCAAGCTAGGTGAAGGACGGCTTTCACACACACTTATCTCTCTGAACTGAGCATGTGGAGAGACGTTCGTTCATCCAGCACAAAGGGAACGGGTTGCAGGAGAAACCCTTACTCTGGTTTCTCAGTCTGTTTCCTAGTGCCGGTTTGAAGTGCCTGCCGTTTTCACTGTAAAACCGAGTTGGAGCTTGTACCTCCCCATATATATGTATGGAGTGGAGTTGGCAACTGAAAAGAAACTTTGTGTTCCCTTCAAGCTAGGTGAAGGACGGCTTTCACACACACTTATCTCTCAGAACTGAGCATGTGGAGAGACGTTCGTTCATCCAGCACAAAGGGAACGGGTTGCAGGAGAAACCCTTACTCTGGTTTCTCAGTCTGTTTCCTAGTGCCGGTTTGAAGTGCCTGCCGTTTTCACTGTAAAACCGAGTTGGAGCTTGTTCCTCCCCATATATATGTATGGAGTGGAGTTGACAACTGAAAAGAAAATTTGTGTTCCCTTCAAGCTAGGTGAAGGACGGCTTTCACACACACATATCTCTCAGAACTGAGCATGTGGAGAGACGTTCGTTCATCCAGCACAAAGGAACGGGTTGCAGGAGAAACCCTTACTCTGGTTTCTCAGTCTGTTTCCCAGTGCCGGTTTGAAATGCCTGCCGTTTTCACTGTAAAACCGAGTTGGAGCTTGTACCTCCCCATATATATGTATGGAGTGGAGTTTGCAACTGAAAAGAAACTTTGTGTTCCCTTCATGCTAGGTGAAGGACGGCTTTCACACACACTTATCTCTCAGAACTGAACATGTGGAGAGACGTTCGTTCATCCAGCACAAAGGGAACGGGATGCAGGAGAAACCCTTACTCTGGTTTCTCAGTCTGTTTCCTAGTGCCGGTTTGAAGTGCCTGCCGTTTTCACTGTAAAACCGAGTTGGAGCTTGTACCTCCCCATATATATGTATGGAGTGGAGTTGGCAACTGAAAAGAATCTTTGTGTTCCCTTCAAGCTAGGTGAAGGACGGCTTTCACACACACTTATCTCTCAGAACTGAGCATGTGGAGAGACGTTCGTTCATCCAGCACAAAGGGAACGGGTTGCAGGAGAAACCCTTACTCTGGTTTCTCAGTCTGTTTCCTAGTGCCGGTTTGAAGTGCCTGCCGTTTTCACTATAAAACCGAGTTGGAGCTTGTTCCTCCCCATATATATGTATGGAGTGGAGTTGGCAACTGAAAAGAAACTTTGTGTTCCCTTCAAGCTAGGTGAAGGACGGCTTTCACACACACTTATCTCTCAGAACTGAGCATGTGGAGAGACGTTCGTTCATGCAGCACAAAGGGAACGGGTTGCAGGAGAAAAACTTTTTCTGGTTTCTCAGTCTGTTTCCTAGTGCCGGTTTGAATTGCCTGCCGTTTTCACTGTAAAACCGAGTTATAGCTTGTACCTCCCCATATATATGTATGGAGTGGAGTTTGCAACTGAAAAGAAACTTTGTGTTCCC
The DNA here is from genome assembly GCF_048564905.1 of Vicugna pacos. Taxonomy (NCBI): domain Eukaryota; kingdom Metazoa; phylum Chordata; class Mammalia; order Artiodactyla; family Camelidae; genus Vicugna; species Vicugna pacos. The sequence goes on along the minus strand of NC_133008.1, from coordinate 2,771,005 downwards.
TTCAAGCTAGGTGAAGGACGGCTTTCACACACACTTATGTCTCAGAACTGAACATGTGGAGAGACGTTCGTTCATCCAGCACAAAGTGAATGGTTTGCAGGAGAAACCCTTACTCTGGTTTCTCAGTCTGTTTCCTAGTGCCGGTTTGAAGTGCCTGCCGTTTTCACTGTAAAACCGAGTTGGAGCTTGTACCTCCCCATATATATGTATGGAGTGGAGTTGGCAACTGAAAAGAAACTTTGTGTTCCCTTCAAGCTAGGTGAAGGACCGCTTTCACACACACTTATCTCTCAGAACTGAGCATGTGGAGAGACGTTCGTTCATCCAGCACAAAGGGAACGGGTTGCAGGAGAAACCCTTACTCTGGTTTCTCAGTCTGTTTCCTAGTGCCGGTTTGAAGTGCCTGCCGTTTTCACTGTAAAACCGAGTTGGAGCTTGTACCTCCCCATATATATGTATGGAGTGGAGTTGGCAACTGAAAAGAAACTTTGTTTTCCCTTCAAGCTAGGTGAAGGACGGCTTTCACACACACTTATCTCTCTGAACTGAGCATGTGGAGAGACGTTCGTTCATCCAGCACAAAGGGAACGGGTTGCAGGAGAAACCCTTACTCTGGTTTCTCAGTCTGTTTCCTAGTGCCGGTTTGAAGTGCCTGCCGTTTTCACTGTAAAACCGAGTTGGAGCTTGTACCTCCCCATATATATGTATGGAGTGGAGTTGGCAACTGAAAAGAAACTTTGTGTTCCCTTCAAGCTAGGTGAAGGACGGCTTTCACACACACTTATCTCTCAGAACTGAGCATGTGGATAGACGTTCGTTCATCCAGCACAAAGGGAACGGGATGCAGGAGAAACCCTTTCTCTGGTTTCTCAGTCTGTTTCCTAGTGCCGGTTTGAAGTGCCTGCCGTTTTCACTGTAAAACCGAGTTGGAGCTTGTACCTCCCCATATATATGTATGGAGTGGATTTGGCAACTGAAAAGAAACTTTGTGTTCCCTTCAAGCTAGGTGAAGGACGGCTTTCACACACACTTATCTCTCAGAACTGAGCATGTGGAGAGACGTTCGTTCATCCAGCACAAAGGGAACGGGTTGCAAGAGAAACCCTTACTCTGGTTTCTCAGTCTGTTTCCTAGTGCCGGTTTGAAGTGCCTGCCGTTTTCACTGTAAAACCGAGTTGGAGCTTGTTCCTCCCCATATATATGTAAGGAGTGGAGTTTGCAACTGAAAAGAAACTTTGTGTTCCCTTCAAGATAGGTGAAGGTTGGCTTTCACACACAGTTATCTCTCAGAACTGAGCATGTGGAGAGACGTTCGTTCATCCAGCACAAAGGGAACGGGTTGCAAGAGAAACCCTTACTCTGGTTTCTCAGTCTGTTTCCTAGTGCCGGTTTGAAGTGCCTGCCGTTTTCACTGTAAAACCGAGTTGGAGCTTGTTCCTCCCCATATATATGTATGGAGTGGAGTTTGCAATTGAAAAGAAACTTTGTGTTCCCTTCAATCTAGGTGAAGGACGGCTTTCACACACACTTATCTCTCAGAACTGAGCATGTGGAGAGACGTTCGTTCATCCAGCACAAAGGGAACGGGTTGCAGGAGAAACCCTTACTCTGGTTTCTCAGTCTGTTTCCTAGTGCCGGTTTGAAGTGCTTGCCGTTTTCACTATAAAACCGAGTTGGAGCTTGTTCCTCCCCATATATATGTATGGAGTGGAGTTGGCAACTGAAAAGAAACTTTGTGTTCCCTTCAAGCTAGGTGAAGGACGGCTTTCACACACACTTATCTCTCAGAACTGAGCATGTGGAGAGACGTTCGTTCATGCAGCACAAAGGGAACGGGTTGCAGGAGAAAAACTTTTTCTGGTTTCTCAGTCTGTTTCCTAGTGCCGGTTTGAATTGCCTGCCGTTTTCACTGTAAAACCGAGTTATAGCTTGTACCTCCCCATATATATGTATGGAGCGGAGTTTGCAACTGAAAAGAAACTTTGTGTTCCCTTCAAGCTAGGTGAAGGACGGCTTTCACACACACTTATGTCTCAGAACTGAACATGTGGAGAGACGTTCGTTCATCCAGCACAAAGTGAATGGGTTGCAGGAGAAACCCTTACTCTGGTTTCTCAGTCTGTTTCCTAGTGCCGGTTTGAAGTGCCTGCCGTTTTCACTGTAAAACCGAGTTGGAGCTTGTACCTCCCCATATATATGTATGGAGTGGAGTTGGCAACTGAAAAGAAACTTTGTGTTCCCTTCAAGCTAGGTGAAGGACCGCTTTCACACACACTTATCTCTCAGAACTGAGCATGTGGAGAGACGTTCGTTCATCCAGCACAAAGGGAACGGGTTGCAGGAGAAACCCTTACTCTGGTTTCTCAGTCTGTTTCCTAGTGCCGGTTTGAAGTGCCTGCCGTTTTCACTGTAAAACCGAGTTGGAGCTTGTTCCTCCCCATATATATGTATGGAGTGGAGTTGGCAACTGAAAAGAAACTTTGTTTTCCCTTCAAGCTAGGTGAAGGACGGCTTTCACACACACTTATCTCTCTGAACTGAGCATGTGGAGAGACGTTCGTTCATCCAGCACAAAGGGAACGGGTTGCAGGAGAAACCCTTACTCTGGTTTCTCAGTCTGTTTCCTAGTGCCGGTTTGAAGTGCCTGCCGTTTTCACTGTAAAACCGAGTTGGAGCTTGTACCTCCCCATATATATGTATGGAGTGGAGTTGGCAACTGAAAAGAAACTTTGTGTTCCCTTCAAGCTAGGTGAAGGACGGCTTTCACACACACTTATCTCTCAGAACTGAGCATGTGGAGAGACGTTCGTTCATCCAGCACAAAGGGAACGGGTTGCAGGAGAAACCCTTACTCTGGTTTCTCAGTCTGTTTCCTAGTGCCGGTTTGAAGTGCCTGCCGTTTTCACTGTAAAACCGAGTTGGAGCTTGTTCCTCCCCATATATATGTATGGAGTGGAGTTGACAACTGAAAAGAAAATTTGTGTTCCCTTCAAGCTAGGTGAAGGACGGCTTTCACACACACATATCTCTCAGAACTGAGCATGTGGAGAGACGTTCGTTCATCCAGCACAAAGGAACGGGTTGCAGGAGAAACCCTTACTCTGGTTTCTCAGTCTGTTTCCCAGTGCCGGTTTGAAATGCCTGCCGTTTTCACTGTAAAACCGAGTTGGAGCTTGTACCTCCCCATATATATGTATGGAGTGGAGTTTGCAACTGAAAAGAAACTTTGTGTTCCCTTCATGCTAGGTGAAGGACGGCTTTCACACACACTTATCTCTCAGAACTGAACATGTGGAGAGACGTTCGTTCATCCAGCACAAAGGGAACGGGATGCAGGAGAAACCCTTACTCTGGTTTCTCAGTCTGTTTCCTAGTGCCGGTTTGAAGTGCCTGCCGTTTTCACTGTAAAACCGAGTTGGAGCTTGTACCTCCCCATATATATGTATGGAGTGGAGTTGGCAACTGAAAAGAATCTTTGTGTTCCCTTCAAGCTAGGTGAAGGACGGCTTTCACACACACTTATCTCTCAGAACTGAGCATGTGGAGAGACGTTCGTTCATCCAGCACAAAGGGAACGGGTTGCAGGAGAAACCCTTACTCTGGTTTCTCAGTCTGTTTCCTAGTGCCGGTTTGAAGTGCCTGCCGTTTTCACTATAAAACCGAGTTGGAGCTTGTTCCTCCCCATATATATGTATGGAGTGGAGTTGGCAACTGAAAAGAAACTTTGTGTTCCCTTCAAGCTAGGTGAAGGACGGCTTTCACACACACTTATCTCTCAGAACTGAGCATGTGGAGAGACGTTCGTTCATGCAGCACAAAGGGAACGGGTTGCAGGAGAAAAACTTTTTCTGGTTTCTCAGTCTGTTTCCTAGTGCCGGTTTGAATTGCCTGCCGTTTTCACTGTAAAACCGAGTTATAGCTTGTACCTCCCCATATATATGTATGGAGTGGAGTTTGCAAATGAAAAGAAACTTTGTGTTCCCTTCAAGCTAGGTGAAGGACGGCTTTCACACACACTTATGTCTCAGAACTGAACATGTGGAGAGACGTTCGTTCATCCAGCACAAAGTGAATGGGTTGCAGGAGAAACCCTTACTCTGGTTTCTCAGTCTGTTTCCTAGTGCCGGTTTGAAGTGCCTGCCGTTTTCACTGTAAAACCGAGTTGGAGCTTGTACCTCCCCATATATATGTATGGAGTGGAGTTGGCAACTGAAAAGAAACTTTGTGTTCCCTTCAAGCTAGGTGAAGGACCGCTTTCACACACACTTATCTCTCAGAACTGAGCATGTGGAGAGACGTTCGTTCATCCAGCACAAAGGGAACGGGTTGCAGGAGAAACCCTTACTCTGGTTTCTCAGTCTGTTTCCTAGTGCCGGTTTGAAGTGCCTGCCGTTTTCACTGTAAAACCGAGTTGGAGCTTGTACCTCCCCATATATATGTATGGAGTGGAGTTGGCAACTGAAAAGAAACTTTGTTTTCCCTTCAAGCTAGGTGAAGGACGGCTTTCACACACACTTATCTCTCTGAACTGAGCATGTGGAGAGACGTTCGTTCATCCAGCACAAAGGGAACGGGTTGCAGGAGAAACCCTTACTCTGGTTTCTCAGTCTGTTTCCTAGTGCCGGTTTGAAGTGCCTGCCGTTTTCACTGTAAAACCGAGTTGGAGCTTGTACCTCCCCATATATATGTATGGAGTGGAGTTGGCAACTGAAAAGAAACTTTGTGTTCCCTTCAAGCTAGGTGAAGGACGGCTTTCACACACACTTATCTCTCAGAACTGAGCATGTGGATAGACGTTCGTTCATCCAGCACAAAGGGAACGGGATGCAGGAGAAACCCTTTCTCTGGTTTCTCAGTCTGTTTCCTAGTGCCGGTTTGAAGTGCCTGCCGTTTTCACTGTAAAACCGAGTTGGAGCTTGTACCTCCCCATATATATGTATGGAGTGGATTTGGCAACTGAAAAGAAACTTTGTGTTCCCTTCAAGCTAGGTGAAGGACGGCTTTCACACACACTTATCTCTCAGAACTGAGCATGTGGGGAGACGTTCGTTCATCCAGCACAAATGGAACGGGTTGCAAGAGAAACCCTTACTCTGGTTTCTCAGTCTCTTTTCTAGTGCCGGTTTGAAGTGCCTGCCGTTTTCACTGTAAAACCGAGTTGGAGCTTGTTCCTCCCCATATATATGTAAGGAGTGGAGTTTGCAACTGAAAAGAAACTTTGTGTTCCCTTCAAGATAGGTGAAGGTTGGCTTTCACACACAGTTATCTCTCAGAACTGAGCATGTGGAGAGACGTTCGTTCATCCAGCACAAAGGGAACGGGTTGCAAGAGAAACCCTTACTCTGGTTTCTCAGTCTGTTTCCTAGTGCCGGTTTGAAGTGCCTGCCGTTTTCACTGTAAAACCAAGTTGGAGCTTGTTCCTCCCCATATATATGTATGGAGTGGAGTTTGCAATTGAAAAGAAACTTTGTGTTCCCTTCAATCTAGGTGAAGGACGGCTTTCACACACACTTATCTCTCAGAACTGAGCATGTGGAGAGACGTTCGTTCATCCAGCACAAAGGGAACGGGATGTAGGAGAAACCCTTACTCTGGTTTCTCAGTCTGTTTCCTAGTGCCGGTTTGAAGTGCCTGCCGTTTTCACTGTAAAACCGAGTTGGAGCTTGTACCTCCCCATATATATGTATGGAGTGGAGTTGGCAACTGAAAAGAAACTTTCTGTTCCCTTCAAGCTAGGTGAAGGACGGCTTTCACACACACTTATCTCTCAGAACTGAGCATGTGGAGAGACGTTCGTTCATCCAGCACAAAGGGAACGGGTTGCAGGAGAAACCCTTACACTGGTTTCTCAGTCTGTTTCCTAGTGCCGGTTTGAAGTGCCTGCCGTATTCACTGTAAAACCGAGTTGGAGCTTGTACCTCCCCATATATATTTATGGAGTGGAGTTGGCAACTGAAAAGAAACTTTGTGTTCCCTTCAAGCTAGGTGAAGGACGGCTTTCACACACACTTATCTCTCAGAACTGAGCATGTGGAGAGACGTTCGTTCATGCAGCACATAGGGAACGGGTTGCAGGAGAAACCCTTACTCTGGTTTCTCAGGCTGTTTCCTAGTGCCGGTTTGAAGTGCCTCCCGTTTTCACTGTAAAACCGAGTTGGAGCTTGTACCTCCCCATATATATGTATGGAGTGGAGTTGGCAACTGAAAAGAAACTTTGTGTTCCCTTCAAGCTAGGTGAAGGACGGCTTTCACACACACTTATCTCTCAGAACTGAGCATGTGGAGAGACGTTCCTTCATCCAGCACAAAGGGAACGGGTTGCAGGAGAAACCCTTACTCTGGTTTCTCAGTCTGTTTCCTAGTGCCGGTTTGAAGTGCCTGCCGTTTTCACTGTAAAACCGAGTTGCAGCTTGTACCTCCCCATATATATGTATGGAGTGGAGTTGGCAACTGAAAAGAAACTTTCTGTTCCCTTCAAGCTAGGTGAAGGACGGCTTTCACACACACTTATCTCTCAGATCTGAGCATGTGGAGAGACGTTCGTTCATCCAGCACAAAGGGAACGGGTTGCAGGAGAAACCCTTACTCTGGTTTCTCAGTCTGTTTCCTAGTGCCGGTTTGAAGTGCCTGTCGTTTTCACTGTAAAACCGAGTTGGAGCTTGTACCTCCCCATATATATGTATGGAGTGGAGTTGGCAACTGAAAAGAAACTTTGTGTTCCCTTCAAGCTAGGTGAAGGACGGCTTTCACACACACTTATCTCTCATAACTGAGCATGTGGAGAGACGTTCGTTCATTCAGCACAAAGGGAACGGGTTGTAGGAGAAACCCTTTCTCTGGTTTCTCAGTCTGTTTCCTAGTGCCGGTTTGAAGTGCCTGCCGTTTTCACTGTAAAACCGAGTTGGAGCTTGTACCTCCCCATATATATGTATGGAGTGGAGTTGGCAACTGAAAAGAAACTTTGTGTTCCCTTCAAGCTAGGTGAAGGACGGCTTTCACACACACTTATCTCTCAGAACTGAGCATGTGGAGAGACGTTCGTTCATCCAGCACAAAGGGAACGGGTTGCAGGAGAAACCCTTACTCTGGTTTCTCAGTCTGTTTCCTAGTGCCGGTTTGAAGTGCCTGCCGTTTTCACTGTAAAACCGAGTTGGAGCTTGTACCTCCCCATATATATGTATGGAGTGGAGTTGGCAACTGAAAAGAAACTTTGTTTTCCCTTCAAGCTAGGTGAAGGACGGCTTTCACACACACTTATCTCTCTGAACTGAGCATGTGGAGAGACGTTCGTTCATCCAGCACAAAGGGAACGGGTTGCAGGAGAAACCCTTACTCTGGTTTCTCAGTCTGTTTCCTAGTGCCGGTTTGAAGTGCCTGCCGTTTTCACTGTAAAACCGAGTTGGAGCTTGTACCTCCCCATATATATGTATGGAGTGGAGTTGGCAACTGAAAAGAAACTTTGTGTTCCCTTCAAGCTAGGTGAAGGACGGCTTTCACACACACTTATCTCTCAGAACTGAGCATGTGGATAGACGTTCGTTCATCCAGCACAAAGGGAACGGGATGCAGGAGAAACCCTTTCTCTGGTTTCTCAGTCTGTTTCCTAGTGCCGGTTTGAAGTGCCTGCCGTTTTCACTGTAAAACCGAGTTGGAGCTTGTACCTCCCCATATATATGTATGGAGTGGATTTGGCAACTGAAAAGAAACTTTGTGTTCCCTTCAAGCTAGGTGAAGGACGGCTTTCACACACACTTATCTCTCAGAACTGAGCATGTGGGGAGACGTTCGTTCATCCAGCACAAATGGAACGGGTTGCAAGAGAAACCCTTACTCTGGTTTCTCAGTCTCTTTTCTAGTGCCGGTTTGAAGTGCCTGCCGTTTTCACTGTAAAACCGAGTTGGAGCTTGTTCCTCCCCATATATATGTAAGGAGTGGAGTTTGCAACTGAAAAGAAACTTTGTGTTCCCTTCAAGATAGGTGAAGGTTGGCTTTCACACACAGTTATCTCTCAGAACTGAGCATGTGGAGAGACGTTCGTTCATCCAGCACAAAGGGAACGGGTTGCAAGAGAAACCCTTACTCTGGTTTCTCAGTCTGTTTCCTAGTGCCGGTTTGAAGTGCCTGCCGTTTTCACTGTAAAACCAAGTTGGAGCTTGTTCCTCCCCATATATATGTATGGAGTGGAGTTTGCAATTGAAAAGAAACTTTGTGTTCCCTTCAATCTAGGTGAAGGACGGCTTTCACACACACTTATCTCTCAGAACTGAGCATGTGGAGAGACGTTCGTTCATCCAGCACAAAGGGAACGGGATGTAGGAGAAACCCTTACTCTGGTTTCTCAGTCTGTTTCCTAGTGCCGGTTTGAAGTGCCTGCCGTTTTCACTGTAAAACCGAGTTGGAGCTTGTACCTCCCCATATATATGTATGGAGTGGAGTTGGCAACTGAAAAGAAACTTTCTGTTCCCTTCAAGCTAGGTGAAGGACGGCTTTCACACACACTTATCTCTCAGAACTGAGCATGTGGAGAGACGTTCGTTCATCCAGCACAAAGGGAACGGGTTGCAGGAGAAACCCTTACACTGGTTTCTCAGTCTGTTTCCTAGTGCCGGTTTGAAGTGCCTGCCGTATTCACTGTAAAACCGAGTTGGAGCTTGTACCTCCCCATATATATTTATGGAGTGGAGTTGGCAACTGAAAAGAAACTTTGTGTTCCCTTCAAGCTAGGTGAAGGACGGCTTTCACACACACTTATCTCTCAGAACTGAGCATGTGGAGAGACGTTCGTTCATGCAGCACATAGGGAACGGGTTGCAGGAGAAACCCTTACTCTGGTTTCTCAGGCTGTTTCCTAGTGCCGGTTTGAAGTGCCTCCCGTTTTCACTGTAAAACCGAGTTGGAGCTTGTACCTCCCCATATATATGTATGGAGTGGAGTTGGCAACTGAAAAGAAACTTTGTGTTCCCTTCAAGCTAGGTGAAGGACGGCTTTCACACACACTTATCTCTCAGAACTGAGCATGTGGAGAGACGTTCCTTCATCCAGCACAAAGGGAACGGGTTGCAGGAGAAACCCTTACTCTGGTTTCTCAGTCTGTTTCCTAGTGCCGGTTTGAAGTGCCTGCCGTTTTCACTGTAAAACCGAGTTGCAGCTTGTACCTCCCCATATATATGTATGGAGTGGAGTTGGCAACTGAAAAGAAACTTTCTGTTCCCTTCAAGCTAGGTGAAGGACGGCTTTCACACACACTTATCTCTCAGATCTGAGCATGTGGAGAGACGTTCGTTCATCCAGCACAAAGGGAACGGGTTGCAGGAGAAACCCTTACTCTGGTTTCTCAGTCTGTTTCCTAGTGCCGGTTTGAAGTGCCTGTCGTTTTCACTGTAAAACCGAGTTGGAGCTTGTACCTCCCCATATATATGTATGGAGTGGAGTTGGCAACTGAAAAGAAACTTTGTGTTCCCTTCAAGCTAGGTGAAGGACGGCTTTCACACACACTTATCTCTCATAACTGAGCATGTGGAGAGACGTTCGTTCATTCAGCACAAAGGGAACGGGTTGTAGGAGAAACCCTTTCTCTGGTTTCTCAGTCTGTTTCCTAGTGCCGGTTTGAAGTGCCTGCCGTTTTCACTGTAAAACCGAGTTGGAGCTTGTACCTCCCCATATATATGTATGGAGTGGAGTTGGCAACTGAAAAGAAACTTTGTGTTCCCTTCAAGCTAGGTGAAGGACGGCTTTCACACACACTTATCTCTCAGAACTGAGCATGTGGAGAGACGTTCGTTCATCCAGCACAAAGGGAACGGGTTGCAGGAGAAACCCTTACTCTGGTTTCTCAGTCTGTTTCCTAGTGTCGGTTTGAAGTGCCTGCCGTTTTCACTGTAAAACCGAGTTGGAGCTTGTACCTCCCCATATATATGTATGGAGTGGAGTTGGCAACTGAAAAGAAACTTTGTTTTCCCTTCAAGCTAGGTGAAGGACGGCTTTCACACACACTTATCTCTCAGAACTGAGCATGTGGAGAGACGTTCGTTCATCCAGCACAAAGGGAACGGGTTGCAGGAGAAACCCTTACTCTGGATTCTCAGTCTGTTTCCTAGTGCCGGTTTTAAGTGCCTGCCGTTTTCACTGTAAAACCGAGTTGGAGCTTGTACCTCCCCATATATATGTATGGAGTGGAGTTGGCAACTGAATAGAAACTTTGTGTTCCCTTCAAGCTAGGTGAAGGACGGCTTTCACACACACTTATCTCTCAGAACTGAGCATGTGGAGAGACGTTCGTTCATCCAGCACAAAGGGAACGGGTTGCAGGAGAAACCCTTTCTCTGGTTTCTCAGTCTGTTTCCTAGTGCCGGTTTGAAGTGCCTGCCGTTTTCACTGTAAAACCGAGTTGGAGCTTGTACCTCCCCATATATATGTATGGAGTGGAGTTGGCAACTGAAAAGAAACTTTGTGTTCCCTTCAAGCTAGGTGAAGGACGGCTTTCACACACACTTATCTCTCATAACTGAGCATGTGGAGAGACGTTCGTTCATCCAGCACAAAGGGAACGGGTTGCAGAAGAAACCCTTACTCTGGTTTCTCAGTCTGTTTCCTAGTGCCGGTTTGAAGTGCCTGTCGTTTTCACTGTAAAACCGAGTTGGAGTTTGTACCTCCCCATATATATGTATGGAGTGGAGTTGGCAACTGAAAAGAAACTTTGTGTTCCCTTCAAGCTAGGTGAAAAACGGCTTTCACACACACTTATCTCTCAGAACTGAGCATGTGGAGAGACGTTCGTTCATCCAGCACAAAGGGAATGGGTTGTAGGAGAAACCCTTTCTCTGGATTCTCAGTCTGTTTCCTAGTGCCGGTTTGAAGTGCCTGCCGTTTTCACTGTAAAACCGAGTTGGAGCTTGTACCTCCCCATATACATGTATGGAGTGGAGTTTGCAACTGAAAAGAAACTTTGTGTTCCCTTCAAGCTAGGTGAAGGACGGCTTTCACACACACTTATCTCTCAGAACTGATCATGTGGAGAGACGTTTGTTCATCCAGCACAAAGGGAACGGGTTGCAGGAGAAACCCTTACTCTGGTTTCTCAGTCTGTTTCCTAGTGCCGGTTTGAAGTGCCTGCCGTTTTCACTGTAAAAACGAGTTGGAGCTTGTACCTCCCCATATATATGTATGGAGTGGAGTTGGCAACTGAAAAGAAAGTTTGTGTTCCCTTCAAGCTAGGTGAAGGACGGCTTTCACACACACTTATCTCTCAGAACTGAGCATGTGGAGAGACGTTCGTTCATCCAGCACAAAGGGAACGGGTTGCAGGCGAAACCCTTACTCTGGATTCTCAGTCTGTTTCCTAGTGCCGGTTTGAAGTGCCTGTCGTTTTCACTGTAAAACCGAGTTGGAGCTTGTACCTCCCCATATATATGTATGGAGTGGAGTTGGCAACTGAAAAGAAACTTTGTGTTCCCTTCAAGCTAGGTGAAGGACGGCTTTCACACACACTTATCTCTCAGAACTGAGCATGTGGAGAGACGTTCGTTCATCCAGCACAAAGGGAACGGGTTGTAGGAGAAACCCTTTCTCTGGTTTCTCAGTCTGTTTCCTAGTGCCGGTTTGAAGTGCCTGCCGTTTTCACTGTAAAACCGAGTTGGAGCTTGTACCTCCCCATATATATGTATGGAGTGGAGTTGGCAACTGAAAAGAAACTTTGTGTTCCCTTCAAGCTAGGTGAAGGACGGCTTTCACACACACTTATCTCTCAGAACTGAGCATGTGGAGAGACGTTCCTTCATCCAGCACAAAGGGAACGGGTTGCAGTAGAAACCCTTACTCTGGTTTCTCAGTCTGTTTCCTAGTGCCGGTTTGAAGTGCCTGCCGTTTTCACTGTAAAACCGAGTTGGAGCTTGTTCCTCCCCATATATATGTATGGAGTGGAGTTGGCAACTGAAAAGAAACTTTGTGTTCCCTTCAAGCTAGGTGAAGGACGGCTTTCACACACACTTATCTCTCAGAACTGAGCATGTGGAGAGACGTTCGTTCATCCAGCACAAAGGGAACGGGTTGCAGGAGAAACCCTTACTCTGGTTTCTCAGTCTGTTTCCTAGTGCCGGTTTGAAGTGCCTGCCGTTTTCACTGTAAAACCGAGTTGGAGCTTGTTCCTCCCCATATATATGTATGGAGTGGATTTGGCAACTGAAAAGAAACTTTGTGTTCCCTTCAAGCTAGGTGAAGGACGGCTTTCACACACACTTATCTCTCAGAACTGAGCATGTGGAGAGACGTTCGTTCATCCAGCAAAAAGGGAACGGGTTGCAGGAGAAACCCTTACTCTGGTTTCTCAGTCTGTTTCCCAGTGCCGGTTTGCAGTGCCTGCCGTTTTCACTGTAAAACCGAGTTGGAGCTTGTACCTCCCCATATATATGTATGGAGTGGAGTTGGCAACTGAAAAGAAACTTTGTGTTCCCTTCAAGCTAGGTGAAGGACGGCTTTCACACACACTTATCTCTCAGAACTGAGCATGTGGAGAGACGTTCGTTCATCCAGCACAAAGGGAACGGGTTGCAGGAGAAACCCTTACTCTGGATTCTCAGTCTGTTTCCTAGTGCCGGTTTGAAGTGCCTGCCGTTTTCACTGTAAAACCGAGTTGGAGCTTGTACCTCCCCATATATATGTATGGAGTGGAGTTGGCAACTGAAAAGAAACTTTGTGTTCCCTTCAAGCTAGGTGAAGGACGGCTTTCACACACACTTATCTCTCAGAACTGAGCATGTGGAGAGACGTTCGTTCATCCAGCACAAAGGGAACGGGTTGCAGGCGAAACCCTTACTCTGGTTTCTCAGTCTGTTTCCTAGTGCCGGTTTGAAGTGCCTGCCGTTTTCACTGTAAAACCGAGTTGGAGCTTGTACCTCCCCATATATATGTATGGAGTGGAGTTGGCAACTGAAAAGAAATTTTGTGTTCCCTTCAAGCTAGGTGAAGGACGGCTTTCACACACACTTATCTCTCATAACTGAGCATGTGGAGAGACGTTCGTTCATCCAGCACAAAGGGAACGGGTTGCAGGAGAAACCCTTACTCTGGTTTCTCAGTCTGTTTCCTAGTGCCGGTTTGAAGTGCCTGCCGTTTTCACTGTAAAACCGAGTTGGAGCTTGTTCCTCCCCATATATATGTATGGAGTGGAGTTGGCAACTGAAAAGAAACTTTGTTTTCCCTTCAAGCTAGGTGAAGGACGGCTTTCACACACACTTATCTCTCAGAACTGAGCATGTGGAGAGACGTTCGTTCATCCAGCACAAAGGGAACGGGTTGCAGGAGAAACCCTTACTCTGGTTTCTCAGTCTGTTTCCCAGTGCCGGTTTGCAGTGCCTGCCGTTTTCACTGTAAAACCGAGTTGGAGCTTGTACCTCCCCATATATATGTATGGAGTGGAGTTGGCAACTGAAAAGAAACTTTGTGTTCCCTTCAAGCTAGGTGAAGGACGGCTTTCACACACACTTATCTCTCAGAACTGAGCATGTGGAGAGACGTTCGTTCATCCAGCACAAAGGGAACGGGTTGCAGGAGAAACCCTTACTCTGGATTCTCAGTCTGTTTCCTAGTGCCGGTTTGAAGTGCCTGCCGTTTTCACTGTAAAACCGAGTTGGAGCTTGTACCTCCCCATATATATGTATGGAGTGGAGTTGGCAACTGAAAAGAAACTTTGTGTTCCCTTCAAGCTAGGTGAAGGACGGCTTTCACACACACTTATCTCTCAGAACTGAGCATGTGGAGAGACGTTCGTTCATCCAGCACAAAGGGAACGGGTTGCAGGCGAAACCCTTACTCTGGTTTCTCAGTCTGTTTCCTAGTGCCGGTTTGAAGTGCCTGCCGTTTTCACTGTAAAACCGAGTTGGAGCTTGTACCTCCCCATATATATGTATGGAGTGGAGTTGGCAACTGAAAAGAAACTTTGTGTTCCCTTCAAGCTAGGTGAAGGACGGCTTTCACACACACTTATCTCTCAGAACTGAGCATGTGGAGAGACGTTCGTTCATCCAGCACAAAGGGAACGGGTTGCAGGAGAAACCCTTACTCTGGTTTCTCAGTCTGTTTCCTAGTGCCGGTTTGAAGTGCCTGTCGTTTTCACTGTAAAACCGAGTTGGAGCTTGTACCTCCCCATATATATGTATGGAGTGGAGTTGGCAACTGAAAAGAAACTTTGTGTTCCCTTCAAGCTAGGTGAAGGACGGCTTTCACACACACTTATCTCTCAGAACTGAGCATGTGGAGAGACGTTCCTTCATCCAGCACAAAGGGAACGGGTTGCAGTAGAAACCCTTACTCTGGTTTCTCAGTCTGTTTCCTAGTGCCGGTTTGAAGTGCCTGCCGTTTTCACTGTAAAACCGAGTTGGAGCTTGTTCCTCCCCATATATATGTATGGAGTGGAGTTGGCAACTGAAAAGAAACTTTGTGTTCCCTTCAAGCTATGTGAAGGACGGCTTTCACACACACTTATCTCTCAGAACTGAGCATGTGGAGAGACGTTCGTTCATCCAGCACAAAGGGAACGGGTTGCAGGAAAAACCCTTACTCTGGTTTCTCAGTCTGTTTCCTAGTGCCGGTTTGAAGTGCCTGCCGTTTTCACTGTAAAACCGAGTTGGAGCTTGTTCCTCCCCATATATATGTATGGAGTGGAGTTGGCAACTGAAAAGAAACTTTGTGTTCCCTTCAAGCTAGGTGAAGGACGGCTTTCACACACACTTATCTCTCAGAACTGAGCATGTGGAGAGACGTTCGTTCATCCAGCACAAAGGGAACGGGTTGCAGGAGAAACCCTTACTCTGGTTTCTCAGTCTGTTTCCCAGTGCCGGTTTGCAGTGCCTGCCGTTTTCACTGTAAAACCGAGTTGGAGCTTGTACCTCCCCATATATATGTATGGAGTGGAGTTGGCAACTGAAAAGAAACTTTGTGTTCCCTTCAAGCTAGGTGAAGGACGGCTTTCACACACAATTATCTCTCAGAACTGAGCATGTGGAGAGACGTTCGTTCATCCATCACAAAGGGAACGGGTTGCAGGAGAAACCCTTACTCTGGATTCTCAGTCTGTTTCCTAGTGCCGGTTTGAAGTGCCTGCCGTTTTCACTGTAAAACCGAGTTGGAGCTTGTACCTCCCCATATATATGTATGGAGTGGAGTTGGCAACTGAAAAGAAACTTTGTGTTCCCTTCAAGCTATGTGAAGGACGGCTTTCACACACACTTATCTCTCAGAACTGAGCATGTGGAGAGACGTTCGTTCATCCAGCACAAAGGGAACGGGTTGCAGGAGAAACCCTTACTCTGGTTTCTCAGTCTGTTTCCTAGTGCCGGTTTGAAGTGCCTGCCGTTTTCACTGTAAAACCGAGTTGGAGCTTGTTCCTCCCCATATATATGCATGGAGTGGAGTTGGCAACTGAAAAGAAACTTTGTTTTCCCTTCAAGCTAGGTGAAGGACGGCTTTCACACACACTTATCTCTCAGAACTGAGCATGTGGAGAGACGTTCGTTCATCCAGCACAAAGGGAACGGGTTGCAGGAGAAACCCTTACTCTGGTTTCTCAGTCTGTTTCCCAGTGCCGGTTTGCAGTGCCTGTCGTTTTCACTGTAAAACCGAGTTGGAGCTTGTACCTCCCCATATATATGTATGGAGTGGAGTTGGCAACTGAAAAGAAACTTTGTGTTCCCTTCAAGCTAGGTGAAGGACGGCTTTCACACACACTTATCTCTCAGAACTGAGCATGTGGAGAGACGTTCGTTCATCCAGCACAAAGGGAACGGGTTGCAGGTGAAACCCTTACTCTGGTTTCCCAGTTTTTTTCCTAGTGACGGTTTGAAGTGCCTGCCGTTTTCACTGTAAAACCGAGTTGGAGCTTGTACCTCCCCATATATATGTATGGAGTGGAGTTGGCAACTGAAAAGAAACTTTGTGTTCCCTTCAAGCTAGGTGAAGGACGGCTTTCACACACACTTATCTCTCAGAACTGAGCATGTGGAGAGACGTTCGTTCATCCAGCACAAAGGGAACGGGTTGCAGGAGAAACCCTTACTCTGGTTTCTCAGTCTGTTTCCTAGTGCCGGTTTGAAGTGCCTGCCGTTTTCACTGTAAAACCGAGTTGGAGCTTGTTCCTCCCCATATATATGTATGGAGTGGAGTTGGCAACTGAAAAGAAACTTTGTTTTCCCTTCAAGCTAGCTGAAGGACGGCTTTCACACACACTTATCTCTCAGAACTGAGCATGTGGAGAGACGTTCGTTCATCCAGCACAAAGGGAACGGGTTGCAGGAGAAACCCTTACTCTGGTTTCTCAGTCTGTTTCCCAGTGCCGGTTTGCAGTGCCTGCCGTTTTCACTGTAAAACCGAGTTGGAGCTTGTACCTCCCCATATATATGTATGGAGTGGAGTTGGCAACTGAAAAGAAACTTTGTGTTCCCTTCAAGCTAGGTGAAGGACGGCTTTCACACACACTTATCTCTCAGAACTGAGCATGTGGAGAGACGTTCGTTCATCCAGCACAAAGGGAACGGGTTGCAGGAGAAACCCTTACTCTGGTTTCCCAGTTTTTTTCCTAGTGACGGTTTGAAGTGCCTGCCGTTTTCACTGTAAAACCGAGTTGGAGCTTGTACCTCCCCATATATATGTATGGAGTGGAGTTGGCAACTGAAAAGAAACTTTGTGTTCCCTTCAAGCTAGGTGAAGGACGGCCTTCACACACACTTATCTCTCAGAACTGAGCATGTGGAGAGACGTTCGTTCATCCAGCACAAAGGGAACGGGTTGCAGGAGAAACCCTTACTCTGGTTTCTCAGTCTGTTTCCTAGTGCCGGTTTGAAGTGCCTGCCGTTTTCACTGTAAAACCGAGTTGGAGCTTGTACCTCCCCATATATATGTATGGAGTGGCGTTGGCAACTGAAAAGAAACTTTCTGTTCCCTTCAAGCTAGGTGAAGGACGGCTTTCACACACACTTATCTCTCAGATCTGAGCATGTGGAGAGACGTTCGTTCATCCAGCACAAAGGGAACGGGTTGCAGGCGAAACCCTTACTCTGGTTTCTCAGTCTGTTTCCTAGTGCCGGTTTGAAGTGCCTGCCGTTTTCACTGTAAAACCGAGTTGGAGCTTGTACCTCCCCATATATATGTATGGAGTGGAGTTGGCAACTGAAAAGAAACTTTGTGTTCCCTTCAAGCTATGTGAAGGACGGCTTTCACACACACTTATCTCTCAGAACTGAGCATGTGGAGAGACGTTCGTTCATCCAGCACAAAGGGAATGGGTTGTAGGAGAAACCCTTTCTCTGGATTCTCAGTCTGTTTCCTAGTGCCGGTTTGAAGTGCCTGCCGTTTTCACTGTAAAACCGTGTTGGAGCTTGTACCTCCCCATATACATGTATGGAGTGGAGTTTGCAACTGAAAAGAAACTTTGTGTTCCCTTCAAGCTAGGTGAAGGACGGCTTTCACACACACTTATCTCTCAGAACTGATCATGTGGAGAGACGTTTGTTCATCCAGCACAAAGGGAACGGGTTGCAGGAGAAACCCTTACTCTGGTTTCTCAGTCTGTTTCCTAGTGCCGGTTTGAAGTGCCTGCCGTTTTCACTGTAAAACCGAGTTGGAGCTTGTTTCTCCCCATATATATGTATGGAGTGGAGTTGGCAACTGAAAAGAAACTTTGTGTTCCCTTCAAGCTAGGTGAAGGACGGCTTTCACACACACTTATCTCTCAGAACTGAGCATGTAGAGAGACATTAGTTCTTCCAGCACAAAGGGAACGGGTTGCAGGGGAAACCCTTACTCTGGTTTCTCAGTCTGTTTCCTAGTGCCGGTTTGAAGTGCCTGCCGTTTTCACTGTAAAACCGAGTTGGAGCTTGTTCCTCCCCATATATATGTATGGAGTGGAGTTGGCAACTGAAAAGAAACTTTGTGTTCCCTTCAAGCTAGGTGAAGGACGGCTTTCACACACACTTATCTCTCAGAACTGAGCATGTGGAGAGACGTTCCTTCATCCAGCACAAAGGGAACGGGTTGCAGGAGAAACCCTTACTCTGGTTTCTCAGTCTGTTTCCTAGTGCTGGTTTGAAGTGCCTGCCGTTTTCACTGTAAAACCGAGTTGGAGCTTGTTCCTCCCCATATATATGTATGGAGTGGAGTTGGCAACTGAAAAGAAACTTTGTGTTCCCTTCAAGCTAGGTGAAGGACGGCTTTCACACACACTTATCTCTCAGAACTGAGCATGTGGAGAGACATTCGTTCATCCAGCACAAAGGGAACGGGTTGCAGGAGAAACCCTTACTCTGGTTTCTCAGTCTGTTTCCTAGTGCCGGTTTGAAGTGCCTGCCGTTTTCACTGTAAAACCGAGTTGGAGCTTGTTCCTCCCCATATATATGTATGGAGTGGAGTTGGCAACTGAAAAGAAACTTTGTGTTCCCTTCAAGCTAGGTGAAGGACGGCTTTCACTCACACTTATCTCTCAGAACTGAGCATGTGGAGAGACGTTCGTTCATCCAGCACAAAGGGAACGGGTTGCAGGAGAAACCCTTACTCTGGTTTCTCAGTCTGTTTCCCAGTGCCGGTTTGCAGTGCCTGCCGTTTTCACTGTAAAACCGAGTTGGAGCTTGTACCTCCCCATATATATGTATGGAGTGGAGTTGGCAACTGAAAAGAAACTTTGTGTTCCCTTCAAGCTAGGTGAAGGACGGCTTTCACACACACTTATCTCTCAGAACTGAGCATGTGGAGAGACGTTCGTTCATCCAGCACAAAGGGAACGGGTTGCAGGAGAAACCCTTACTCTGGTTTCCCAGTCTGTTTCCTAGTGACGGTTTGAAGTGCCTGCCGTTTTCACTGTAAAACCGAGTTGGAGCTTGTACCTCCCCATATATATGTATGGAGTGGAGTTTGCAACTGAAAAGAAACTTTGTGTTCCCTTCAAGCTAGGTGAAGGACGGCTTTCACACTCACTTATCTCTCAGAACTGAGCATGTGGAGAGACGTTCGTTCATCCAGCACAAAGGGAATGGGTTGTAGGAGAAACCCTTTCTCTGGATTCTCAGTCTGTTTCCTAGTGCCGGTTTGAAGTGCCTGCCGTTTTCACTGTACAACCGAGTTGGAGCTTGTTCCTCCCCATATATATGTGTGGAGTGGAGTTGGCAACTGAAAAGAAACTTTGTGTTCCCTTCAAGCTAGGTGAAGGACGACTTTCACACACACTTATCTCTCAGAACTGAGCATGTGGAGAGACATTAGTTCATCCAGCACAAAGGGAACGGGTTGCAGGAGAAACCCTTACTCTGGTTTCTCAGTCTGTTTCCTAGTGCCGGTTTGAAGTGCCTGCCGTTTTCACTGTAAAACCGAGTTGGAGCTTGTTCCTCCCCATATATATGTATGGAGTGGAGTTGGCAACTGAAAAGAAACTTTGTGTTCCCTTCAAGCTAGGTGAAGGACGGCTTTCACACACACTTATCTCTCAGAACTGAGCATGTGGAGAGACGTTCCTTCATCCAGCACAAAGGGAACGGGTTGCAGTAGAAACCCTTACTCTGGTTTCTCAGTCTGTTTCCTAGTGCCGGTTTGAAGTGCCTGCCGTTTTCACTGTAAAACCGAGTTGGACCTTGTTCCTCCCCATATATATGTATGGAGTGGAGTTGGCAACTGAAAAGAAACTTTGTGTTCCCTTCAAGCTAGGTGAAGGACGGCTTTCACACACACTTATCTCTCAGAACTGAGCATGTGGAGAGACGTTCGTTCATCCAGCACAAAGGGAACGGGTTGCAGGAGAAACCCTTACTCTGGTTTCTCAGTCTGTTTCCTAGTGCCGGTTTGAAGTGCCTGCCGTTTTCACTGTAAAACCGAGTTGGAGCTTGTACCTCCCCATATATATGTATGGAGTGGAGTTGGCAACTGAAAAGAAACTTTCTGTTCCCTTCAAGCTAGGTGAAGGACGGCTTTCACACACACTTATCTCTCAGAACTGAGCATGTGGAGAGACGTTCGTTCATCCAGCACAAAGGGAACGGGTTGCAGGAGAAACCCTTACTCTGGTTTCTCAGTCTGTTTCCTAGTGCCGGTTTGAAGTGCCTGTCGTTTTCACTGTAAAACCGAGTTGGAGTTTCTACCTCCCCATATATATGTATGGATTGGAGTTGGCAACTGAAAAGAAACTTTGTGTTCCCTTCAAGCTAGGTGAAGGACGGCTTTCACACACACTTATCTCTCAGAACTGAGCATGTGGAGAGACGTTCGTTCATCCAGCACAAAGGGAACGGGTTGCAGGAGAAACCCTTACTCTGGTTTCTCAGTCTGTTTCCTAGTGCCGGTTTGAAGTGCCTGCCGTTTTCACTGTAAAACCGAGTTGGAGCTTGTTTCTCCCCATATATATGTATGGAGTGGAGTTGGCAACTGAAAAGAAACTTTGTGTTCCCTTCAAGCTAGGTGAAGGACGGCTTTCACACACACTTATCTCTCAGAACTGAGCATGTAGAGAGACATTAGTTCTTCCAGCACAAAGGGAACGGGTTGCAGGGGAAACCCTTACTCTGGTTTCTCAGTCTGTTTCCTAGTGCCGGTTTGAAGTGCCTGCCGTTTTCACTGTAAAACCGAGTTGGAGCTTGTTCCTCCCCATATATATGTATGGAGTGGAGTTGGCAACTGAAAAGAAACTTTGTGTTCCCTTCAAGCTAGGTGAAGGACGGCTTTCACACACACTTATCTCTCAGAACTGAGCATGTGGAGAGACGTTCCTTCATCCAGCACAAAGGGAACGGGTTGCAGTAGAAACCCTTACTCTGGTTTCTCAGTCTGTTTCCTAGTGCCGGTTTGAAGTGCCTGCCGTTTTCACTGTAAAACCGAGTTGGAGCTTGTTCCTCCCCATATATATGTATGGAGTGGAGTTGGCAACTGAAAAGAAACTTTGTGTTCCCTTCAAGCTAGGTGAAGGACGGCTTTCACACACACTTATCTCTCAGAACTGAGCATGTGGAGAGACATTCGTTCATCCAGCACAAAGGGAACGGGTTGCAGGAGAAACCCTTACTCTGGTTTCTCAGTCTGTTTCCTAGTGCCGGTTTGAAGTGCCTGCCGTTTTCACTGTAAAACCGATTTGGAGCTTGTTCCTCCCCATATATATGTATGGAGTGGGGTTGGCAACTGAAAAGAAACTTTGTGTTCCCTTCAAGCTAGGTGAAGGACGGCTTTCACTCACACTTATCTCTCAGAACTGAGCATGTGGAGAGACGTTCGTTCATCCAGCACAAAGGGAACGGGTTGCAGGAGAAACCCTTACTCTGGTTTCTCAGTCTGTTTCCCAGTGCCGGTTTGCAGTGCCTGCCGTTTTCACTGTAAAACCGAGTTGGAGCTTGTACCTCCCCATATATATGTATGGAGTGGAGTTGGCAACTGAAAAGAAACTTTGTGTTCCCTTCAAGCTAGGTGAAGGACGGCTTTCACACACACTTATCTCTCAGAACTGAGCATGTGGAGAGACGTTCGTTCATCCAGCACAAAGGGAACGGGTTGCAGGAGAAACCCTTACTCTGGATTCTCAGTCTGTTTCCTAGTGCCGGTTTGAAGTGCCTGCCGTTTTCACTGTAAAACCGAGTTGGAGCTTGTACGTCCCCATATATATGTATGGAGTGGAGTTGGCAACTGAAAAGAAACTTTGTGTTCCCTTCAAGCTAGGTGAAGGACGGCTTTCACACACACTTATCTCTCAGAACTGAGCATGTGGAGAGACGTTCGTTCATCCAGCACAAAGGGAACGGGTTGCAGGAGAAACCCTTACTCTGGTTTCCCAGTCTGTTTCCTAGTGACGGTTTGAAGTGCCTGCCGTTTTCACTGTAAAACCGAGTTGGAGCTTGTACCTCCCCATATATATGTATGGAGTGGAGTTTGCAACTGAAAAGAAACTTTGTGTTCCCTTCAAGCTAGGTGAAGGACGGCTTTCACACACACTTATCTCTCAGAACTGAGCATGTGGAGAGACGTTCGTTCATCCAGCACAAAGGGAATTGGTTGTAGGAGAAACCCTTTCTCTGGATTCTCAGTCTGTTTCCTAGTGCCGGTTTGAAGTGCCTGCCGTTTTCACTGTACAACCGAGTTGGAGCTTGTTCCTCCCCATATATATGTGTGGAGTGGAGTTGGCAACTGAAAAGAAACTTTGTGTTCCCTTCAAGCTAGGTGAAGGACGACTTTCACACACACTTATCTCTCAGAACTGAGCATGTGGAGAGACATTAGTTCATCCAGCACAAAGGGAACGGGTTGCAGGAGAAACCCTTACTCTGGTTTCTCAGTCTGTTTCCTAGTGCCGGTTTGAAGTGCCTGCCGTTTTCACTGTAAAACCGAGTTGGAGCTTGTTCCTCCCCATATATATGTATGGAGTGGAGTTGGCAACTGAAAAGAAACTTTGTGTTCCCTTCAAGCTAGGTGAAGGACGGCTTTCACACACACTTATCTCTCAGAACTGAGCATGTGGAGAGACGTTCCTTCATCCAGCACAAAGGGAACGGGTTGCAGTAGAAACCCTTACTCTGGTTTCTCAGTCTGTTTCCTAGTGCCGGTTTGAAGTGCCTGCCGTTTTCACTGTAAAACCGAGTTGGACCTTGTTCCTCCCCATATATATGTATGGAGTGGAGTTGGCAACTGAAAAGAAACTTTGTGTTCCCTTCAAGCTAGGTGAAGGACGGCTTTCACACACACTTATCTCTCAGAACTGAGCATGTGGAGAGACGTTCGTTCATCCAGCACAAAGGGAACGGGTTGCAGGAGAAACCCTTACTCTGGTTTCTCAGTCTGTTTCCTAGTGCCGGTTTGAAGTGCCTGCCGTTTTCACTGTAAAACCGAGTTGGAGCTTGTACCTCCCCATATATATGTATGGAGTGGAGTTGGCAACTGAAAAGAAACTTTCTGTTCCCTTCAAGCTAGGTGAAGGACGGCTTTCACACACACTTATCTCTCAGAACTGAGCATGTGGAGAGACGTTCGTTCATCCAGCACAAAGGGAACGGGTTGCAGGAGAAACCCTTACTCTGGTTTCTCAGTCTGTTTCCTAGTGCCGGTTTGAAGTGCCTGTCGTTTTCACTGTAAAACCGAGTTGGAGTTTCTACCTCCCCATATATATGTATGGATTGGAGTTGGCAACTGAAAAGAAACTTTGTGTTCCCTTCAAGCTAGGTGAAGGACGGCTTTCACACACACTTATCTCTCAGAACTGAGCATGTGGAGAGACGTTCGTTCATCCAGCACAAAGGGAACGGGTTGCAGGAGAAACCCTTACTCTGGTTTCTCAGTCTGTTTCCTAGTGCCGGTTTGAAGTGCCTGCCGTTTTCACTGTAAAACCGAGTTGGAGCTTGTACCTCCCCATATATATGTATGGAGTGGAGTTGGCAACTGAAAAGAAACTTTGTGTTCCCTTCAAGCTAGGTGAAGGACGGCTTTCACACACACTTATCTCTCAGAACTGAGCATGTGGAGAGACGTTCCTTCATCCAGCACAAAGGGAACGGGTTGCAGGAGAAACCCTTACTCTGGTTTCTCAGTCTGTTTCCTAGTGCCGGTTTGAAGTGCCTGCCGTTTTCACTGTAAAACCGAGTTGGAGCTTGTTCCTCCCCATATATATGTATGGAGTGGAGTTGGCACCTGAAAAGAAACTTTGTTTTCCCTTCAAGCTAGGTGAAGGACGGCTTTCACTCACACTTATCTCTCAGAACTGAGCATGTGGAGAGACGTTCGTTCATCCAGCACAAAGGGAACGGGTTGCAGGAGAAACCCTTACTCTGGTTTCTCAGTCTGTTTCCTAGTGCCGGTTTGAAGTGCCTGCCGTTTTCACTGTAAAACCGAGTTGGAGCTTGTTCCTCCCCATATATATGTATGGAGTGGAGTTGGCAACTGAAAAGAAACTTTGTGTTCCCTTCAAGCTAGGTGAAGGACGGCTTTCACACACACTTATCTCTCAGAACTGAGCATGTGGAGAGACGTTCCTTCATCCAGCACAAAGGGACCGGGTTGCAGGAGAAACCCTTACTCTGGTTTCTCAGTCTGTTTCCTAGTGCCGGTTTGAAGTGCCTGCCGTTTTCACTGTAAAACCGAGTTGGAGCTTGTTCCTCCCCATATATATGTATGGAGTGGAGTTGGCAACTGAAAAGAAACTTTGTTTTCCCTTCAAGCTAGGTGAAGGACGGCTTTCACTCACACTTATCTCTCAGAACTGAGCATGTGGAGAGACGTTCGTTCATCCAGCACAAAGGGAACGGGTTGCAGGAGAAACCCTTACTCTGGTTTCTCAGTCTGTTTCCTAGTGCCGGTTTGAAGTGCCTGCCGTTTTCACTGTAAAACCGAGTTGGAGCTTGTTCCTCCCCATATATATGTATGGAGTGGAGTTGGCAACTGAAAAGAAACTTTGTGTTCCCTTCAAGCTAGGTGAAGGACGGCTTTCACTCACACTTATCTCTCAGAACTGAGCATGTGGAGAGACGTTCGTTCATCCAGCACAAAGGGAACGGGTTGCAGGAGAAACCCTTACTCTGGTTTCTCAGTCTGTTTCCCAGTGCCGGTTTGCAGTGCCTGCCGTTTTCACTGTAAAACCGAGTTGGAGCTTGTACCTCCCCATATATATGTATGGAGTGGAGTTGGCAACTGAAAAGAAACTTTGTGTTCCCTTCAAGCTAGGTGAAGGACGGCTTTCACACACACTTATCTCTCAGAACTGAGCATGTGGAGAGACGTTCGTTCATCCAGCACAAAGGGAACGGGTTGCAGGAGAAACCCTTACTCTGGATTCTCAGTCTGTTTCCTAGTGCCGGTTTGAAGTGCCTGCCGTTTTCACTGTAAAACCGAGTTGGAGCTTGTACGTCCCCATATATATGTATGGAGTGGAGTTGGCAACTGAAAAGAAACTTTGTGTTCCCTTCAAGCTAGGTGAAGGACGGCTTTCACACACACTTATCTCTCAGAACTGAGCATGTGGAGAGACGTTCGTTCATCCAGCACAAAGGGAACGGGTTGCAGGAGAAACCCTTACTCTGGTTTCTCAGTCTGTTTCCTAGTGCCGGTTTGAAGTGCCTGCCGTTTTCACTGTAAAACCGAGTTGGAGCTTGTACCTCCCCATATATATGTATGGAGTGGAGTTGGCAACTGAAAAGAAACTTTGTGTTCCCTTCAAGCTAGGTGAAGGACGGCTTTCACACACACTTATCTCTCAGAACTGAGCATGTGGAGAGACGTTCGTTCATCCAGCACAAAGGGAACGGGTTGCAGGAGAAACCCTTACTCTGGTTTCCCAGTCTGTTTCCTAGTGACGGTTTGAAGTGCCTGCCGTTTTCACTGTAAAACCGAGTTGGAGCTTGTACCTCCCCATATATATGTATGGAGTGGAGTTTGCAACTGAAAAGAAACTTTGTGTTCCCTTCAAGCTAGGTGAAGGACGGCTTTCACACACACTTATCTCTCAGAACTGAGCATGTGGAGAGACGTTCGTTCATCCAGCACAAAGGGAATTGGTTGTAGGAGAAACCCTTTCTCTGGATTCTCAGTCTGTTTCCTAGTGCCGGTTTGAAGTGCCTGCCGTTTTCACTGTACAACCGAGTTGGAGCTTGTTCCTCCCCATATATATGTGTGGAGTGGAGTTGGCAACTGAAAAGAAACTTTGTGTTCCCTTCAAGCTAGGTGAAGGACGGCTTTCACACACACTTATCTCTCAGAACTGAGCATGTGGAGAGACATTAGTTCATCAAGCACAAAGGGAACGGGTTGCAGGAGAAACCCTTACTCTGGTTTCTCAGTCTGTTTCCTAGTGCCGGTTTGAAGTGCCTGCCGTTTTCACTGTAAAACCGAGTTGGAGCTTGTTCCTCCCCATATATATGTATGGAGTGGAGTTGGCAACTGAAAAGAAACTTTGTGTTCCCTTCAAGCTAGGTGAAGGACGGCTTTCACACACACTTATCTCTCAGAACTGAGCATGTGGAGAGACGTTCCTTCATCCAGCACAAAGGTAACGGGTTGCAGTAGAAACCCTTACTCTGGTTTCTCAGTCTGTTTCCTAGTGCCGGTTTGAAGTGCCTGCCGTTTTCACTGTAAAACCGAGTTGGACCTTGTTCCTCCCCATATATATGTATGGAGTGGAGTTGGCAACTGAAAAGAAACTTTGTGTTCCCTTCAAGCTAGGTGAAGGACGGCTTTCACACACACTTATCTCTCAGAACTGAGCATGTGGAGAGACGTTCGTTCATCCAGCACAAAGGGAACGGGTTGCAGGAGAAACCCTTACTCTGGTTTCTCAGTCTGTTTCCTAGTGCCGGTTTGAAGTGCCTGCCGTTTTCACTGTAAAACCGAGTTGGAGCTTGTACCTCCCCATATATATGTATGGAGTGGAGTTGGCAACTGAAAAGAAACTTTCTGTTCCCTTCAAGCTAGGTGAAGGACGGCTTTCACACACACTTATCTCTCAGAACTGAGCATGTGGAGAGACGTTCGTTCATCCAGCACAAAGGGAACGGGTTGCAGGAGAAACCCTTACTCTGGTTTCTCAGTCTGTTTCCTAGTGCCGGTTTGAAGTGCCTGTCGTTTTCACTGTAAAACCGAGTTGGAGTTTCTACCTCCCCATATATATGTATGGATTGGAGTTGGCAACTGAAAAGAAACTTTGTGTTCCCTTCAAGCTAGGTGAAGGACGGCTTTCACACACACTTATCTCTCAGAACTGAGCATGTGGAGAGACGTTCGTTCATCCAGCACAAAGGGAACGGGTTGCAGGAGAAACCCTTACTCTGGTTTCTCAGTCTGTTTCCTAGTGCCGGTTTGAAGTGCCTGCCGTTTTCACTGTAAAACCGAGTTGGAGCTTGTTCCTCCCCATATATATGTATGGAGTGGAGTTGGCAACTGAAAAGAAACTTTGTGTTCCCTTCAAGCTAGGTGAAGGACGGCTTTCACACACACTTATCTCTCAGAACTGAGCATGTGGAGAGACGTTCCTTCATCCAGCACAAAGGGAACGGGTTGCAGGAGAAACCCTTACTCTGGTTTCTCAGTCTGTTTCCTAGTGCCGGTTTGAAGTGCCTGCCGTTTTCACTGTAAAACCGAGTTGGAGCTTGTTCCTCCCCATATATATGTATGGAGTGGAGTTGGCACCTGAAAAGAAACTTTGTTTTCCCTTCAAGCTAGGTGAAGGACGGCTTTCACTCACACTTATCTCTCAGAACTGAGCATGTGGAGAGACGTTCGTTCATCCAGCACAAAGGGAACGGGTTGCAGGAGAAACCCTTACTCTGGTTTCTCAGTCTGTTTCCTAGTGCCGGTTTGAAGTGCCTGCCGTTTTCACTGTAAAACCGAGTTGGAGCTTGTTCCTCCCCATATATATGTATGGAGTGGAGTTGGCAACTGAAAAGAAACTTTGTGTTCCCTTCAAGCTAGGTGAAGGACGGCTTTCACACACACTTATCTCTCAGAACTGAGCATGTGGAGAGACGTTCCTTCATCCAGCACAAAGGGACCGGGTTGCAGGAGAAACCCTTACTCTGGTTTCTCAGTCTGTTTCCTAGTGCCGGTTTGAAGTGCCTGCCGTTTTCACTGTAAAACCGAGTTGGAGCTTGTTCCTCCCCATATATATGTATGGAGTGGAGTTGGCAACTGAAAAGAAACTTTGTTTTCCCTTCAAGCTAGGTGAAGGACGGCTTTCACTCACACTTATCTCTCAGAACTGAGCATGTGGAGAGACGTTCGTTCATCCAGCACAAAGGGAACGGGTTGCAGGAGAAACCCTTACTCTGGTTTCTCAGTCTGTTTCCTAGTGCCGGTTTGAAGTGCCTGCCGTTTTCACTGTAAAACCGAGTTGGAGCTTGTTCCTCCCCATATATATGTATGGAGTGGAGTTGGCAACTGAAAAGAAACTTTGTGTTCCCTTCAAGCTAGGTGAAGGACGGCTTTCACTCACACTTATCTCTCAGAACTGAGCATGTGGAGAGACGTTCGTTCATCCAGCACAAAGGGAACGGGTTGCAGGAGAAACCCTTACTCTGGTTTCTCAGTCTGTTTCCCAGTGCCGGTTTGCAGTGCCTGCCGTTTTCACTGTAAAACCGAGTTGGAGCTTGTACCTCCCCATATATATGTATGGAGTGGAGTTGGCAACTGAAAAGAAACTTTGTGTTCCCTTCAAGCTAGGTGAAGGACGGCTTTCACACACACTTATCTCTCAGAACTGAGCATGTGGAGAGACGTTCGTTCATCCAGCACAAAGGGAACGGGTTGCAGGAGAAACCCTTACTCTGGATTCTCAGTCTGTTTCCTAGTGCCGGTTTGAAGTGCCTGCCGTTTTCACTGTAAAACCGAGTTGGAGCTTGTACCTCCCCATATATATGTATGGAGTGGAGTTGGCAACTGAAAAGAAACTTTGTGTTCCCTTCAAGCTAGGTGAAGGACGGCTTTCACACACACTTATCTCTCAGAACTGAGCATGTGGAGAGACGTTCGTTCATCCAGCACAAAGGGAACGGGTTGCAGGAGAAACCCTTACTCTGGTTTCTCAGTCTGTTTCCTAGTGCCGGTTTGAAGTGCCTGCCGTTTTCACTGTAAAACCGAATTGGAGCTTGTACCTCCCCATATATATGTATGGAGTGGAGTTGGCAACTGAAAAGAAACTTTGTGTTCCCTTCAAGCTAGGTGAAGGACGGCTTTCACACACACTTATCTCTCAGAACTGAGCATGTGGAGAGACGTTCCTTCATCCAGCACAAAGGGACCGGGTTGCAGGAGAAACCCTTACTCTGGTTTCTCAGTCTGTTTCCTAGTGCCGGTTTGAAGTGCCTGCCGTTTTCACTGTAAAACCGAGTTGGAGCTTGTTCCTCCCCATATATATGTATGGAGTGGAGTTGGCAACTGAAAAGAAACTTTGTTTTCCCTTCAAGCTAGGTGAAGGACGGCTTTCACTCACACTTATCTCTCAGAACTGAGCATGTGGAGAGACGTTCGTTCATCCAGCACAAAGGGAACGGGTTGCAGGAGAAACCCTTACTCTGGTTTCTCAGTCTGTTTCCTTGTGCCGGTTTGAAGTGCCTGCCGTTTTCACTGTAAAACCGAGTTGGAGCTTGTTCCTCCCCATATATATGTATGGAGTGGAGTTGGCAACTGAAAAGAAACTTTGTGTTCCCTTCAAGCTAGGTGAAGGACGGCTTTCACTCACACTTATCTCTCAGAACTGAGCATGTGGAGAGACGTTCGTTCATCCAGCACAAAGGGAACGGGTTGCAGGAGAAACCCTTACTCTGGTTTCTCAGTCTGTTTCCCAGTGCCGGTTTGCAGTGCCTGCCGTTTTCACTGTAAAACCGAGTTGGAGCTTGTACCTCCCCATATATATGTATGGAGTGGAGTTGGCAACTGAAAAGAAACTTTGTGTTCCCTTCAAGCTAGGTGAAGGACGGCTTTCACACACACTTATCTCTCAGAACTGAGCATGTGGAGAGACGTTCGTTCATCCAGCACAAAGGGAACGGGTTGCAGGAGAAACCCTTACTCTGGATTCTCAGTCTGTTTCCTAGTGCCGGTTTGAAGTGCCTGCCGTTTTCACTGTAAAACCGAGTTGGAGCTTGTACCTCCCCATATATATGTATGGAGTGGAGTTGGCAACTGAAAAGAAACTTTGTGTTCCCTTCAAGCTAGGTGAAGGACGGCTTTCACACACACTTATCTCTCAGAACTGAGCATGTGGAGAGACGTTCGTTCATCCAGCACAAAGGGAACGGGTTGCAGGAGAAACCCTTACTCTGGTTTCTCAGTCTGTTTCCTAGTGCCGGTTTGAAGTGCCTGCCGTTTTCACTGTAAAACCGAGTTGGAGCTTGTACCTCCCCATATATATGTATGGAGTGGAGTTGGCAACTGAAAAGAAACTTTGTGTTCCCTTCAAGCTAGGTGAAGGACGGCTTTCACACACACTTATCTCTCAGAACTGAGCATGTGGAGAGACGTTCGTTCATCCAGCACAAAGGGAACGGGTTGCAGGAGAAACCCTTACTCTGGTTTCCCAGTCTGTTTCCTAGTGACGGTTTGAAGTGCCTGCAGTTTTCACTGTAAAACCGAGTTGGAGCTTGTACCTCCCCATATATATGTATGGAGTGGAGTTTGCAACTGAAAAGAAACTTTGTGTTCCCTTCAAGCTAGGTGAAGGACGGCTTTCACACACACTTATCTCTCAGAACTGAGCATGTGGAGAGACGTTCGTTCATCCAGCACAAAGGGAATTGGTTGTAGGAGAAACCCTTTCTCTGGATTCTCAGTCTGTTTCCTAGTGCCGGTTTGAAGTGCCTGCCGTTTTCACTGTACAACCGAGTTGGAGCTTGTTCCTCCCCATATATATGTGTGGAGTGGAGTTGGCAACTGAAAAGAAACTTTGTGTTCCCTTCAAGCTAGGTGAAGGACGGCTTTCACACACACTTATCTCTCAGAACTGAGCATGTGGAGAGACATTAGTTCATCCAGCACAAAGGGAACGGGTTGCAGGAGAAACCCTTACTCTGGTTTCTCAGTCTGTTTCCTAGTGCCGGTTTGAAGTGCCTGCCGTTTTCACTGTAAAACCGAGTTGGAGCTTGTTCCTCCCCATATATATGTATGGAGTGGAGTTGGCAACTGAAAAGAAACTTTGTGTTCCCTTCAAGCTAGGTGAAGGACGGCTTTCACACACACTTATCTCTCAGAACTGAGCATGTGGAGAGACGTTCCTTCATCCAGCACAAAGGGAACGGGTTGCAGTAGAAACCCTTACTCTGGTTTCTCAGTCTGTTTCCTAGTGCCGGTTTGAAGTGCCTGCCGTTTTCACTGTAAAACCAAGTTGGACCTTGTTCCTCCCCATATATATGTATGGAGTGGAGTTGGCAACTGAAAAGAAACTTTGTGTTCCCTTCAAGCTAGGTGAAGGACGGCTTTCACACACACTTATCTCTCAGAACTGAGCATGTGGAGAGACGTTCGTTCATCCAGCACAAAGGGAACGGGTTGCAGGAGAAACCCTTACTCTGGTTTCTCAGTCTGTTTCCTAGTGCCGGTTTGAAGTGCCTGCCGTTTTCACTGTAAAACCGAGTTGGAGCTTGTTCCTCCCCATATATATGTATGGAGTGGAGTTGGCAACTGAAAAGAAACTTTGTGTTCCCTTCAAGCTAGGTGAAGGACGGCTTTCACACACACTTATCTCTCAGAACTGAGCATGTGGAGAGACGTTCCTTCATCCAGCACAAAGGGAACGGGTTGCAGTAGAAACCCTTACTCTGGTTTCTCAGTCTGTTTCCTAGTGCCGGTTTGAAGTGCCTGCCGTTTTCACTGTAAAACCGAGTTGGACCTTGTTCCTCCCCATATATATGTATGGAGTGGAGTTGGCAACTGAAAAGAAACTTTGTGTTCCCTTCAAGCTAGGTGAAGGACGGCTTTCACACACACTTATCTCTCAGAACTGAGCATGTGGAGAGACGTTCGTTCATCCAGCACAAAGGGAACGGGTTGCAGGAGAAACCCTTACTCTGGTTTCTCAGTCTGTTTCCTAGTGCCGGTTTGAAGTGCCTGCCGTTTTCACTGTAAAACCGAGTTGGAGCTTGTTCCTCCCCATATATATGTATGGAGTGGAGTTGGCAACTGAAAAGAAACTTTGTTTTCCCTTCAAGCTAGGTGAAGGACGGCTTTCACACACACTTATCTCTCAGAACTGAGCATGTGGAGAGACGTTCGTTCATCCAGCACAAAGGGAACGGGTTGCAGGCGAAACCCTTACTCTGGATTCTCAGTCTGTTTCCTAGTGCCGGTTTGAAGTGCCTGCCGTTTTCACTGTAAAACCGAGTTGGAGCTTGTACCTCCCCATATATATGTATGGAGTGGAGTTGGCAACTGAAAAGAAACTTTGTGTTCCCTTCAAGCTAGGTGAAGGACGGCTTTCACACACACTTATCTCTCAGAACTGAGCATGTGGAGAGACGTTCGTTCATCCAGCACAAAGAAAACGGGTTGCAGGAGAAACCCTTACTCTGGTTTCTCAGTCTGTTTCCTAGTGCCGGTTTGAAGTGCCTGTCGTTTTCACTGTAAAACCGAGTTGGAGTTTGTACCTCCCCATATA
This sequence comes from Vicugna pacos, assembly GCF_048564905.1. Lineage (NCBI taxonomy): Eukaryota > Metazoa > Chordata > Mammalia > Artiodactyla > Camelidae > Vicugna > Vicugna pacos. Next base: position 2,738,931 of record NC_133008.1, on the reverse strand, counting down.
TATGTATGGAGTGGAGTTGGCAACTGAAAAGAAACTTTGTGTTCCCTTCAAGCTAGGTGAAAAACGGCTTTCACACACACTTATCTCTCAGAACTGAGCATGTGGAGAGACGTTCGTTCATCCAGCACAAAGGGAATGGGTTGTAGGAGAAACCCTTTCTCTGGATTCTCAGTCTGTTTCCTAGTGCCGGTTTGAAGTGCCTGCCGTTTTCACTGTAAAACCGAGTTGGAGCTTGTACCTCCCCATATATATGTATGGAGTGGAGTTGGCAACTGAAAAGAAACTTTGTGTTCCCTTCAAGCTAGGTGAAGGACGGCTTTCACACACACTTATCTCTCAGAACTGAGCATGTGGAGAGACGTTCCTTCATCCAGCACAAAGGGAACGGGTTGCAGTAGAAAGCCTTACTCTGGTTTCTCAGTCTGTTTCCTAGTGCCGGTTTGAAGTGCCTGCCGTTTTCACTGTAAAACCGAGTTGGACCTTGTTCCTCCCCATATATATGTATGGAGTGGAGTTGGCAACTGAAAAGAAACTTTGTGTTCCCTTCAAGCTAGGTGAAGGACGGCTTTCACACACACTTATCTCTCAGAACTGAGCATGTGGAGAGACGTTCGTTCATCCAGCACAAAGGGAACGGGTTGCAGGAGAAACCCTTACTCTGGTTTCTCAGTCTGTTTCCTAGTGCCGGTTTGAAGTGCCTGCCGTTTTCACTGTAAAACCGAGTTGGAGCTTGTTCCTCCCCATATATATGTATGGAGTGGAGTTGGCATCTGAAAAGAAACTTTGTTTTCCCTTCAAGCTAGGTGAAGGACGGCTTTCACACACACTTATCTCTCAGAACTGAGCATGTGGAGAGACGTTCGTTCATCCAGCACAAAGGGAACGGGTTGCAGGCGAAACCCTTACTCTGGATTCTCAGTCTGTTTCCTAGTGCCGGTTTGAAGTGCCTGCCGTTTTCACTGTAAAAGCGAGTTGGACCTTGTTCCTCCCCATATATATGTATGGAGTGGAGTTGGCAACTGAAAAGTAACTTTGTGTTCCCTTCAAGCTAGGTGAAGGACGGCTTTCACACACACTTATCTCTCAGAACTGAGCATGTGGAGAGACGTTCGTTCATCCAGCACAAAGGGAACGGGTTGCAGGAGAAACCCTTACTCTGGTTTCTCAGTCTGTTTCCTAGTGCCGGTTTGAAGTGCCTGCCGTTTTCACTGTAAAACCGAGTTGGAGCTTGTTCCTCCCCATATATATGTATGGAGTGGAGTTGGCAACTGAAAAGAAACTTTGTGTTCCCTTCAAGCTAGGTGAAGGACGGCTTTCACACACACTTATCTCTCAGAACTGAGCATGTGGAGAGACGTTCGTTCATCCAGCACAAAGGGAACGGGTTGCAGGCGAAACCCTTACTCTGGATTCTCAGTCTGTTTCCTAGTGCCGGTTTGAAGTGCCTGCCGTTTTCACTGTAAAACCGAGTTGGAGCTTGTACCTCCCCATATATATGTATGGAATGGAGTTGGCAACTGAAAAGAAACTTTGTGTTCCCTTCAAGCTAGGTGAAGGACGGCTTTCACACACACTTATCTCTCAGAACTGAGCATGTGGAGAGACGTTCGTTCATCCAGCACAAAGGGAACGGGTTGCAGGAGAAACCCTTACTCTGGTTTCTCAGTCTGTTTCCTAGTGCCGGTTTGAAGTGCCTGCCGTTTTCACTGTAAAACCGAGTTGGAGCTTGTACCTCCCCATATATATGTATGGAGTGGAGTTGGCAACTGAAAAGAAACTTTGTGTTCCCTTCAAGCTAGGTGAAGGACGGCTTTCACACACACTTATCTCTCATAACTGAGCATGTGGAGAGACGTTCATTCATCCAGCACAAAGGGAACGGGTTGCAGGAGAAACCCTTACTCTGGTTTCTCAGTCTGTTTCCTAGTGCCGGTTTGAAGTGCCTGCCGTTTTCACTGTAAAACCGAGTTGGAGCTTCTACCTCCCCATATATATGTATGGAGTGGAGTTGGCAACTGAAAAGAAACTTTGTGTTCCCTTCAAGCTAGGTGAAGGACGGCTTTCACACACACTTATCTCTCAGAACTGAGCATGTGGAGAGACGTTCGTTCATCCAGCACAAAGGGAACGGGTTGCAGAAGAAACCCTTACTCTGGTTTCTCAGTCTGTTTCCTAGTGCCGGTTTGAAGTGCCTGTCGTTTTCACTGTAAAACCGAGTTGGAATTTGTACCTCCCCATATATATGTATGGAGTGGAGTTGGCAACTGAAAAGAAACTTTGTGTTCCCTTCAAGCTAGGTGAAAAACGGCTTTCACACACACTTATCTCTCAGAACTGAGCATGTGGAGAGACGTTCGTTCATCCAGCACAAAGGGAATGGGTTGTAGGAGAAACCCTTTCTCTGGATTCTCAGTCTGTTTCCTAGTGCCGGTTTGAAGTGCCTGCCGTTTTCACTGTAAAACCGAGTTTGAGCTTGTACCTCCCCATATACATGTATGGAGTGGAGTTGGCAGCTGAAAAGAAACTTTGTGTTCCCTTCAAGCTAGGTGAAGGACGGCTTTCACACACACTTATCTCTCAGAACTGATCATGTGGAGAGACGTTTGTTCATCCAGCACAAAGGGAACGGGTTGCAGGAGAAACCCTTACTCTGGTTTCTCAGTCTGTTTCCTAGTGCCGGTTTGAAGTGCCTGCCGTTTTCACTGTAAAACCGTGTTGGAGCTTGTACCTCCCCATATATATGTATGGAGTGGAGTTGGCAACTGAAAAGAAACTTTGTGTTCCCTTCAAGCTAGGTGAAGGACGGCTTTCACACACACTTATCTCTCAGAACTGAGCATGTGAAGAGACGTTCGTTCATCCAGCACAACGGGAACGGGTTGCAGGCGAAACCCTTACTCTGGTTTCTCAGTCTGTTTCCTAGTGCCGGTTTGAAGTGCCTGTCGTTTTCACTGTAAAACCGAGTTGGAGCTTGTACCTCCCCATATATATGTATGGAGTGGAGTTGGCAACTGAAAAGAAAGTTTGTGTTCCCTTCAAGCTAGGTGAAGGACGGCTTTCACACACACTTATCTCTCATAACTGAGCATGTGGAGAGACGTTCGTTCATCCAGCACAAAGGGAACGGGTTGTAGGAGAAACCCTTTCTCTGGTTTCTCAGTCTGTTTCCTAGTGCCGGTTTGAAGTGCCTGCCGTTTTCACTGTAAAACCGAGTTGGAGCTTGTACCTCCCCATATACATGTATGGAGTGGAGTTGGCAACTGAAAAGAAACTTTGTGTTCCCTTCAAGCTAGGTGAAGGACGGCTTTCACACACACTTATCTCTCAGAACTGAGCATGTGGAGAGACGTTCGTTCATCCAGCACAAAGGGAACGGGTTGCAGGAGAAACCCTTACTCTGGTTTCTCAGTCTGTTTCCTAGTGCCGGTTTGAAGTGCCTGCCGTTTTCACTGTAAAACCGAGTTGGAGCTTGTTCCTCCCCATATATATGTATGGAGTGGAGTTGGCAACTGAAAAGAAACTTTGTGTTCCCTTCAAGCTAGGTGAAGGACGGCTTTCACACACACTTATCTCTCAGAACTGAGCATGTGGAGAGACGTTCCTTCATTCAGCACAAAGGGAACGGTTTGCAGTAGAAACCCTTACTCTGGTTTCTCAGTCTGTTTCCTAGTGCCGGTTTGAAGTGCCTGCCGTTTTCACTCTAAAACCGAGTTGGAGCTTGTTCCTCCCCATATATATGTATGGAGTGGAGTTGGCAACTGAAAAGAAACTTTGTGTTCCCTTCAAGCTAGGTGAAGGACGGCTTTCACACACACTTATCTCTCAGAACTGAGCATGTGGAGAGACGTTCGTTCATCCAGCACAAAGGGAATGGGTTGTAGGAGAAACCCTTTCTCTGGATTCTCAGTCTGTTTCCTAGTGCCGGTTTGAAGTGCCTGCCGTTTTCACTGTAAAACCGAGTTTGAGCTTGTACCTCCCCATATACATGTATGGAGTGGAGTTTGCAACTGAAAAGAAACTTTGTGTTCCCTTCAAGCTAGGTGAAGGACGGCTTTCACACACACTTATCTCTCAGAACTGATCATGTGGAGAGACGTTTGTTCATCCAGCACAAAGGGAACGGGTTGCAGGAGAAACCCTTACTCTGGTTTCTCAGTCTGTTTCCTAGTGCCGGTTTGAAGTGCCTGCCGTTTTCACTGTAAAAACGAGTTGGAGCTTGTACCTCCCCATATATATGTATGGAGTGGAGTTGGCAACTGAAAAGAAACTTTGTGTTCCCTTCAAGCTAGGTGAAGGACGGCTTTCACACACACTTATCTCTCAGAACTGAGCATGTGGAGAGACGTTCGTTCATCCAACACAAAGGGAACGGGTTGCAGGCGAAACCCTTACTCTGGTTTCTCAGTCTGTTTCCTAGTGCCGGTTTGAAGTGCCTGTCGTTTTCACTGTAAAACCGAGTTGGAGCTTGTACCTCCCCATATATATGTATGGAGTGGAGTTGGCAACTGAAAAGAAACTTTGTGTTCCCTTCAAGCTAGGTGAAGGACGGCTTTCACACACACTTATCTCTCATAACTGAGCATGTGGAGAGACGTTCGTTCATCCAGCACAAAGGGAACGGGTTGTAGGAGAAACCCTTTCTCTGGTTTCTCAGTCTGTTTCCTAGTGCCGGTTTGAAGTGCCTGCCGTTTTCACTGTAAAACCGAGTTGGAGCTTGTACCTCCCCATATACATGTATGGAGTGGAGTTGGCAACTGAAAAGAAACTTTGTGTTCCCTTCAAGCTAGGTGAAGGACGGCTTTCACACACACTTATCTCTCAGAACTGAGCATGTGGAGAGACGTTCGTTCATCCAGCACAAAGGGAACGGGTTGCAGGAGAAACCCTTACTCTGGTTTCTCAGTCTGTTTCCTAGTGCCGGTTTGAAGTGCCTGTCGTTTTCACTGTAAAACCGAGTTGGAGCTTGTACCTCCCCATATATATGTATGGAGTGGTGTTGGCAACTGAAAAGAAACTTTGTGTTCCCTTCAAGCTAGGTGAAGGACGGCTTTCACACACACTTATCTCTCAGAACTGAGCATGTGGAGAGACGTTCCTTCAACCAGCACAAAGGGAACGGGTTGCAGTAGAAACCCTTACTCTGGTTTCTCAGTCTGTTTCCTAGTGCCGGTTTGAAGTGCCTGCCGTTTTCACTGTAAAACCGAGTTGGAGCTTGTTCCTCCCCATATATATGTATGGAGTGGAGTTGGCAACTGAAAAGAAACTTTGTGTTCCCTTCAAGCTAGGTGAATGACGGCTTTCACACACACTTATCTCTCAGAACTGAGCATGTGGAGAGACGTTCGTTCATCCAGCACAAAGGGAACGGATTGCAGGAGAAACCCTTACTCTGGTTTCTCAGTCTGTTTCCTAGTGCCGGTTTGAAGTGCCTGCCGTTTTCACTGTAAAACCGAGTTGGAGCTTGTTCCTCCCCATATATATGTATGGAGTGAAGTTGGCAACTGAAAAGAAACTTTGTGTTCCCTTCAAGCTAGGTGAAGGACGGCTTTCACACACACTTATCTCTCAGAACTGAGCATGTGGAGAGACGTTCGTTCATCCAGCACAAAGGGAACGGGTTGCAGGAGAAACCCTTACTCTGGTTTCTCAGTCTGTTTCCCAGTGCCGGTTTCAAGTGCCTGCCGTTTTCACTGTAAAACCGAGTTGGAGCTTGTACCTCCCCATATATATGTATGGAGTGGAGTTGGCCACTGAAAAGAAACTTTGTGTTCCCTTCAAGCTAGGTGAAGGACGGCTTTCACACACACTTATCTCTCAGAACTGAGCATGTGGAGAGACGTTCGTTCATCCAGCACAAAGGGAACGGGTTGCAGGAGAAACCCTTACTCTGGTTTCTCAGTCTGTTTCCTAGTGCCGGTTTGAAGTGCCTGCCGTTTTCACTGTAAAACCGAGTTGGAGCTTGTTCCTCCCCATATATATGTATGGAGTGGAGTTGGCAACTGAAAAGAAACTTTGTGTTCCCTTCAAGCTAGGTGAAGGACGGCTTTCACACACACTTATCTCTCAGAACTGAGCATGTGGAGAGACGTTCGTTTATCCAGCACAAAGGGAACGGGTTGCAGGCGAAACCCTTACTCTGGTTTCTCAGTCTGTTTCCTAGTGCCGGTTTGAAGTGCCTGCCGTTTTCACTGTAAAACCGAGTTGGAGCTTGTACCTCCCCATATATATGTATGGAGTGGAGTTGGCAACTGAAAAGAAACTTTGTGTTCCCTTCAAGCTAGGTGAAGGACGGCTTTCACACACACTTATCTCTCAGAACTGAGCATGTGGAGAGACGTTCGTTCATCCAGCACAAAGGGAACGGGTTGCAGGAGAAACCCTTACTCTGGTTTCTCAGTCTGTTTCCTAGTGCCGGTTTGAAGTGCCTGCCGTTTTCACTGTAAAACAGAGTTGGAGCTTGTACCTCCCCATATATATGTATGGAGTGGAGTTGGCAACTGAAAAGAAACTTTGTGTTCCCTTCAAGCTAGGTGAAGGACGGCTTTCACACACACTTATCTCTCAGAACTGAGCATGTGGAGAGACGTTCGTTCATCCAGCACAAAGGGAACGGGTTGCAGGAGAAACCCTTACTCTGGTTTCTCAGTCTGTTTCCCAGTGCCGGTTTCAAGTGCCTGCCGTTTTCACTGTAAAACCGAGTTGGAGCTTGTACCTCCCCATATATATGTATGGAGTGGAGTTGGCCACTGAAAAGAAACTTTGTGTTCCCTTCAAGCTAGGTGAAGGACGGCTTTCACACACACTTATCCCTCAGAACTGAGCATGTGGAGAGACGTTCGTTCATCCAGCACAAAGGGAACGGGTTGCAGGAGAAACCCTTACTCTGGTTTCTCAGTCTGTTTCCTAGTGCCGGTTTGAAGTGCCTGCCGTTTTCACTGTAAAACCGAGTTGGAGCTTGTACCTCCCCATATATATGTATGGAGTGGAGTTGGCAACTGAAAAGAAACTTTGTGTTCCCTTCAAGCTAGGTGAAGGACGGCTTTCACACACACTTATCTCTCAGAACTGAGCATGTGGAGAGACGTTCGTTCATCCAGCACAAAGGGAACGGGTTGCAGGAGAAACCCTTACTCTGGTTTCTCAGTCTGTTTCCCAGTGCCGGTTTCAAGTGCCTGCCGTTTTCACTGTAAAACCGAGTTGGAGCTTGTACCTCCCCATATATATGTATGGAGTGGAGTTGGCCACTGAAAAGAAACTTTGTGTTCCCTTCAAGCTAGGTGAAGGACGGCTTTAACACACACTTATCTCTCAGAACTGAGCATGTGGAGAGACGTTCCTTCATCCAGCACAAAGGGAACGGGTTGCAGGAGAAACCCTTACTCTGGTTTCTCAGTCTGTTTCCTAGTGCCGGTTTGAAGTGCCTGCCGTTTTCACTGTAAAACCGAGTTGGAGCTTGTACCTCCCCATATATATGTATGGAGTGGAGTTGGCAACTGAAAAGAAACTTTGTGTTCCCTTCAAGCTAGGTGAAGGACGGCTTTCACACACACTTATCTCTCAGAACTGAGCATGTGGAGAGACGTTCGTTCATCCAGCACAAAGGGAACGGGTTGCAGGAGAAACCCTTACTCTGGTTTCTCAGTCTGTTTCCTAGTGCCGGTTTGAAGTGCCTGCCGTTTTCACTGTAAAACCGAGTTGGAGCTTGTACCTCCCCATATATATGTATGGAGTGGAGTTGGCAACTGAAAAGAAACTTTCTGTTCCCTTCAAGCTAGGTGAAGGACGGCTTTCACACACACTTATCTCTCAGAACTGAGCATGTGGAGAGACGTTCGTTCATCCAGCACAAAGGGAACGGGTTGCAGGAGAAACCCTTACTCTGGTTTCTCAGTCTGTTTCCTAGTGCCGGTTTGAAGTGCCTGTCGTTTTCACTGTAAAACCGAGTTGGAGTTTCTACCTCCCCATATATATGTATGGATTGGAGTTGGCAACTGAAAAGAAACTTTGTGTTCCCTTCAAGCTAGGTGAAGGACTGCTTTCACACACACTTATCTCTCAGAACTGAGCATGTGGAGAGACGTTCGTTCATCCAGCACAAAGGGAACGGGTTGCAGGAGAAACCCTTACTCTGGTTTCTCAGTCTGTTTCCTAGTGCCGGTTTGAAGTGCCTGCCGTTTTCACTGTAAAACCGAGTTGGAGCTTGTTCCTCCCCATATATATGTATGGAGTGGAGTTGGCAACTGAAAAGAAACTTTGTGTTCCCTTCAAGCTAGGTGAAGGACGGCTTTCACACACACTTATCTCTCAGAACTGAGCATGTGGAGAGACGTTCCTTCATCCAGCACAAAGGGAACGGGTTGCAGGAGAAACCCTTACTCTGGTTTCTCAGTCTGTTTCCTAGTGCCGGTTTGAAGTGCCTGCCGTTTTCACTGTAAAACCGAGTTGGAGCTTGTTCCTCCCCATATATATGTATGGAGTGGAGTTGGCACCTGAAAAGAAACTTTGTTTTCCCTTCAAGCTAGGTGAAGGACGGCTTTCACTCACACTTATCTCTCAGAACTGAGCATGTGGAGAGACGTTCGTTCATCCAGCACAAAGGGAACGGGTTGCAGGAGAAACCCTTACTCTGGTTTCTCAGTCTGTTTCCTAGTGCCGGTTTGAAGTGCCTGCCGTTTTCACTGTAAAACCGAGTTGGAGCTTGTTCCTCCCCATATATATGTATGGAGTGGAGTTGGCAACTGAAAAGAAACTTTGTGTTCCCTTCAAGCTAGGTGAAGGACGGCTTTCACACACACTTATCTCTCAGAACTGAGCATGTGGAGAGACGTTCCTTCATCCAGCACAAAGGGACCGGGTTGCAGGAGAAACCCTTACTCTGGTTTCTCAGTCTGTTTCCTAGTGCCGGTTTGAAGTGCCTGCCGTTTTCACTGTAAAACCGAGTTGGAGCTTGTTCCTCCCCATATATATGTATGGAGTGGAGTTGGCAACTGAAAAGAAACTTTGTTTTCCCTTCAAGCTAGGTGAAGGACGGCTTTCACTCACACTTATCTCTCAGAACTGAGCATGTGGAGAGACGTTCGTTCATCCAGCACAAAGGGAACGGGTTGCAGGAGAAACCCTTACTCTGGTTTCTCAGTCTGTTTCCTAGTGCCGGTTTGAAGTGCCTGCCGTTTTCACTGTAAAACCGAGTTGGAGCTTGTTCCTCCCCATATATATGTATGGAGTGGAGTTGGCAACTGAAAAGAAACTTTGTGTTCCCTTCAAGCTAGGTGAAGGACGGCTTTCACTCACACTTATCTCTCAGAACTGAGCATGTGGAGAGACGTTCGTTCATCCAGCACAAAGGGAACGGGTTGCAGGAGAAACCCTTACTCTGGTTTCTCAGTCTGTTTCCCAGTGCCGGTTTGCAGTGCCTGCCGTTTTCACTGTAAAACCGAGTTGGAGCTTGTACCTCCCCATATATATGTATGGAGTGGATTTGGCAACTGAAAAGAAACTTTGTGTTCCCTTCAAGCTAGGTGAAGGACGGCTTTCACACACACTTATCTCTCAGAACTGAGCATGTGGAGAGACGTTCGTTCATCCAGCACAAAGGGAACGGGTTGCAGGAGAAACCCTTACTCTGGATTCTCAGTCTGTTTCCTAGTGCCGGTTTGAAGTGCCTGCCGTTTTCACTGTAAAACCGAGTTGGAGCTTGTACCTCCCCATATATATGTATGGAGTGGAGTTGGCAACTGAAAAGAAACTTTGTGTTCCCTTCAAGCTAGGTGAAGGACGGCTTTCACACACACTTATCTCTCAGAACTGAGCATGTGGAGAGACGTTCGTTCATCCAGCACAAAGGGAACGGGTTGCAGGAGAAACCCTTACTCTGGTTTCTCAGTCTGTTTCCTAGTGCCGGTTTGAAGTGCCTGCCGTTTTCACTGTAAAACCGAGTTGGAGCTTGTACCTCCCCATATATATGTATGGAGTGGAGTTGGCAACTGAAAAGAAACTTTGTGTTCCCTTCAAGCTAGGTGAAGGACGGCTTTCACACACACTTATCTCTCAGAACTGAGCATGTGGAGAGACGTTCCTTCATCCAGCACAAAGGGACCGGGTTGCAGGAGAAACCCTTACTCTGGTTTCTCAGTCTGTTTCCTAGTGCCGGTTTGAAGTGCCTGCCGTTTTCACTGTAAAACCGAGTTGGAGCTTGTTCCTCCCCATATATATGTATGGAGTGGAGTTGGCAACTGAAAAGAAACTTTGTTTTCCCTTCAAGCTAGGTGAAGGACGGCTTTCACTCACACTTATCTCTCAGAACTGAGCATGTGGAGAGACGTTCGTTCATCCAGCACAAAGGGAACGGGTTGCAGGAGAAACCCTTACTCTGGTTTCTCAGTCTGTTTCCTAGTGCCGGTTTGAAGTGCCTGCCGTTTTCACTGTAAAACCGAGTTGGAGCTTGTTCCTCCCCATATATATGTATGGAGTGGAGTTGGCAACTGAAAAGAAACTTTGTGTTCCCTTCAAGCTAGGTGAAGGACGGCTTTCACTCACACTTATCTCTCAGAACTGAGCATGTGGAGAGACGTTCGTTCATCCAGCACAAAGGGAACGGGTTGCAGGAGAAACCCTTACTCTGGTTTCTCAGTCTGTTTCCCAGTGCCGGTTTGCAGTGCCTGCCGTTTTCACTGTAAAACCGAGTTGGAGCTTGTACCTCCCCATATATATGTATGGAGTGGAGTTGGCAACTGAAAAGAAACTTTGTGTTCCCTTCAAGCTAGGTGAAGGACGGCTTTCACACACACTTATCTCTCAGAACTGAGCATGTGGAGAGACGTTCGTTCATCCAGCACAAAGGGAACGGGTTGCAGGAGAAACCCTTACTCTGGATTCTCAGTCTGTTTCCTAGTGCCGGTTTGAAGTGCCTGCCGTTTTCACTGTAAAACCGAGTTGGAGCTTGTACCTCCCCATATATATGTATGGAGTGGAGTTGGCAACTGAAAAGAAACTTTGTGTTCCCTTCAAGCTAGGTGAAGGACGGCTTTCACTCACACTTATCTCTCAGAACTGAGCATGTGGAGAGACGTTCGTTCATCCAGCACAAAGGGAACGGGTTGCAGGAGAAACCCTTACTCTGGTTTCTCAGTCTGTTTCCTAGTGCCGGTTTGAAGTGCCTGCCGTTTTCACTGTAAAACCGAGTTGGAGCTTGTTCCTCCCCATATATATGTATGGAGTGGAGTTGGCAACTGAAAAGAAACTTTGTGTTCCCTTCAAGCTAGGTGAAGGACGGCTTTCACTCACACTTATCTCTCAGAACTGAGCATGTGGAGAGACGTTCGTTCATCCAGCACAAAGGGAACGGGTTGCAGGAGAAACCCTTACTCTGGTTTCTCAGTCTGTTTGCCAGTGCCGGTTTGCAGTGCCTGCCGTTTTCACTGTAAAACCGAGTTGGAGCTTGTACCTCCCCATATATATGTATGGAGTGGAGTTGGCAACTGAAAAGAAACTTTGTGTTCCCTTCAAGCTAGGTGAAGGACGGCTTTCACACACACTTATCTCTCAGAACTGAGCATGTGGAGAGACGTTCGTTCATCCAGCACAAAGGGAACGGGTTGCAGGAGAAACCCTTACTCTGGATTCTCAGTCTGTTTCCTAGTGCCGGTTTGAAGTGCCTGCCGTTTTCACTGTAAAACCGAGTTGGAGCTTGTACCTCCCCATATATATGTATGGAGTGGAGTTGGCAACTGAAAAGAAACTTTGTGTTCCCTTCAAGCTAGGTGAAGGACGGCTTTCACACACACTTATCTCTCAGAACTGAGCATGTGGAGAGACGTTCGTTCATCCAGCACAAAGGGAACGGGTTGCAGGAGAAACCCTTACTCTGGTTTCTCAGTCTGTTTCCTAGTGCCGGTTTGAAGTGCCTGCCGTTTTCACTGTAAAACCGAGTTGGAGCTTGTACCTCCCCATATATATGTATGGAGTGGAGTTGGCAACTGAAAAGAAACTTTGTGTTCCCTTCAAGCTAGGTGAAGGACGGCTTTCACACACACTTATCTCTCAGAACTGAGCATGTGGAGAGACGTTCCTTCATCCAGCACAAAGGGACCGGGTTGCAGGAGAAACCCTTACTCTGGTTTCTCAGTCTGTTTCCTAGTGCCGGTTTGAAGTGCCTGCCGTTTTCACTGTAAAACCGAGTTGGAGCTTGTTCCTCCCCATATATATGTATGGAGTGGAGTTGGCAACTGAAAAGAAACTTTGTTTTCCCTTCAAGCTAGGTGAAGGACGGCTTTCACTCACACTTATCTCTCAGAACTGAGCATGTGGAGAGACGTTCGTTCATCCAGCACAAAGGGAACGGGTTGCAGGAGAAACCCTTACTCTGGTTTCTCAGTCTGTTTCCTAGTGCCGGTTTGAAGTGCCTGCCGTTTTCACTGTAAAACCGAGTTGGAGCTTGTTCCTCCCCATATATATGTATGGAGTGGAGTTGGCAACTGAAAAGAAACTTTGTGTTCCCTTCAAGCTAGGTGAAGGACGGCTTTCACTCACACTTATCTCTCAGAACTGAGCATGTGGAGAGACGTTCGTTCATCCAGCACAAAGGGAACGGGTTGCAGGAGAAACCCTTACTCTGGTTTCTCAGTCTGTTTCCCAGTGCCGGTATGCAGTGCCTGCCGTTTTCACTGTAAAACCGAGTTGGAGCTTGTACCTCCCCATATATATGTATGGAGTGGAGTTGGCAACTGAAAAGAAACTTTGTGTTCCCTTCAAGCTAGGTGAAGGACGGCTTTCACACACACTTATCTCTCAGAACTGAGCATGTGGAGAGACGTTCGTTCATCCAGCACAAAGGGAACGGGTTGCAGGAGAAACCCTTACTCTGGATTCTCAGTCTGTTTCCTAGTGCCGGTTTGAAGTGCCTGCCGTTTTCACTGTAAAACCGAGTTGGAGCTTGTACCTCCCCATATATATGTATGGAGTGGAGTTGGCAACTGAAAAGAAACTTTGTGTTCCCTTCAAGCTAGGTGAAGGACGGCTTTCACACACACTTATCTCTCAGAACTGAGCATGTGGAGAGACGTTCGTTCATCCAGCACAAAGGGAACGGGTTGCAGGAGAAACCCTTACTCTGGTTTCTCAGTCTGTTTCCTAGTGCCGGTTTGAAGTGCCTGCCGTTTTCACTGTAAAACCGAGTTGGAGCTTGTACCTCCCCATATATATGTATGGAGTGGAGTTGGCAACTGAAAAGAAACTTTGTGTTCCCTTCAAGCTAGGTGAAGGACGGCTTTCACACACACTTATCTCTCAGAACTGAGCATGTGGAGAGACGTTCGTTCATCCAGCACAAAGGGAACGGGTTGCAGGAGAAACCCTTACTCTGGTTTCCCAGTCTGTTTCCTAGTGACGGTTTGAAGTGCCTGCCGTTTTCACTGTAAAACCGAGTTGGAGCTTGTACCTCCCCATATATATGTATGGAGTGGAGTTTGCAACTGAAAAGAAACTTTGTGTTCCCTTCAAGCTAGGTGAAGGACGGCTTTCACACACACTTATCTCTCAGAACTGAGCATGTGGAGAGACGTTCGTTCATCCAGCACAAAGGGAATTGGTTGTAGGAGAAACCCTTTCTCTGGATTCTCAGTCTGTTTCCTAGCGCCGGTTTGAAGTGCCTGCCGTTTTCACTGTACAACCGAGTTGGAGCTTGTTCCTCCCCATATATATGTGTGGAGTGGAGTTGGCAACTGAAAAGAAACTTTGTGTTCCCTTCAAGCTAGGTGAAGGACGGCTTTCACACACACTTATCTCTCAGAACTGAGCATGTGGAGAGACATTATTTCATCCAGCACAAAGGGAACGGGTTGCAGGAGAAACCCTTACTCTGGTTTCTCAGTCTGTTTCCTAGTGCCGGTTTGAAGTGCCTGCCGTTTTCACTGTAAAACCGAGTTGGAGCTTGTTCCTCCCCATATATATGTATGGAGTGGAGTTGGCAACTGAAAAGAAACTTTGTGTTCCCTTCAAGCTAGGTGAAGGACGGCTTTCACACACACTTATCTCTCAGAACTGAGCATGTGGAGAGACGTTCCTTCATCCAGCACAAAGGGAACGGGTTGCAGTAGAAACCCTTACTCTGGTTTCTCAGTCTGTTTCCTAGTGCCGGTTTGAAGTGCCTGCCGTTTTCACTGTAAAACCGAGTTGGACCTTGTTCCTCCCCATATATATGTATGGAGTGGAGTTGGCAACTGAAAAGAAACTTTGTGTTCCCTTCAAGCTAGGTGAAGGACGGCTTTCACACACACTTATCTCTCAGAACTGAGCATGTGGAGAGACGTTCGTTCATCCAGCACAAAGGGAACGGGTTGCAGGAGAAACCCTTACTCTGGTTTCTCAGTCTGTTTCCTAGTGCCGGTTTGAAGTGCCTGCCGTTTTCACTGTAAAACCGAGTTGGAGCTTGTTCCTCCCCATATATATGTATGGAGTGGAGTTGGCAACTGAAAAGAAACTTTGTTTTCCCTTCAAGCTAGGTGAAGGACGGCTTTCACACACACTTATCTCTCAGAACTGAGCATGTGGAGAGACGTTCGTTCATCCAGCACAAAGGGAACGGGTTGCAGGCGAAACCCTTACTCTGGATTCTCAGTCTGTTTCCTAGTGCCGGTTTGAAGTGCCTGCCGTTTTCACTGTAAAACCGAGTTGGAGCTTGTACCTCCCCATATATATGTATGGAGTGGAGTTGGCAACTGAAAAGAAACTTTGTGTTCCCTTCAAGCTAGGTGAAGGACGGCTTTCACACACACTTATCTCTCAGAACTGAGCATGTGGAGAGACGTTCGTTCATCCAGCACAAAGGGAACGGGTTGCAGGAGAAACCCTTACTCTGGTTTCTCAGTCTGTTTCCTAGTGCCGGTTTGAAGTGCCTGCCGTTTTCACTGTAAAACCGAGTTGGAGCTTGTACCTCCCCATATATATGTATGGAGTGGAGTTGGCAACTGAAAAGAAACTTTGTGTTCCCTTCAAGCTAGGTGAAGGACGGCTTTCACACACACTTATCTCTCAGAACTGAGCATGTGGAGAGACGTTCGTTCATCCAGCACAAAGAAAACGGGTTGCAGGAGAAACCCTTACTCTGGTTTCTCAGTCTGTTTCCTAGTGCCGGTTTGAAGTGCCTGTCGTTTTCACTGTAAAACCGAGTTGGAGTTTGTACCTCCCCATATATATGTATGGAGTGGAGTTGGCAACTGAAAAGAAACTTTGTGTTCCCTTCAAGCTAGGTGAAAAACGGCTTTCACACACACTTATCTCTCAGAACTGAGCATGTGGAGAGACGTTCGTTCATCCAGCACAAAGGGAATGGGTTGTAGGAGAAACCCTTTCTCTGGATTCTCAGTCTGTTTCCTAGTGCCGGTTTGAAGTGCCTGCCGTTTTCACTGTAAAACCGAGTTGGAGCTTTTACCTCCCCATATACATGTATGGAGTGGAGTTTGCAACTGAAAAGAATCTTTGTGTTCCCTTCAAGCTAGGTGAAGGACGGCTTTCACACACACTTATCTCTCAGAACTGATCATGTGGAGAGACGTTTGTTCATCCAGCACAAAGGGAACGGGTTGCAGGAGAAACCCTTACTCTGGATTCTCAGTCTGTTTCCTAGTGCCGGTTTGAAGTGCCTGCCGTTTTCACTGTAAAAACGAGTTGGAGCTTGTACCTCCCCATATATATGTATGGAGTGGAGTTGGCAACTGAAAAGAAACTTTGTGTTCCCTTCAAGCTAGGTGAAGGATGGCTTTCACACACACTTATCTCTCAGAACTGAGCATGTGGAGAGACGTTCCTTCATCCAGCACAAAGGGAACGGGTTGCAGTAGAAAGCCTTACTCTGGTTTCTCAGTCTGTTTCCTAGTGCCGGTTTGAAGTGCCTGCCGTTTTCACTGTAAAACCGAGTTGGACCTTGTTCCTCCCCATATATATGTATGGAGTGGAGTTGGCAACTGAAAAGAAACTTTGTGTTCCCTTCAAGCTAGGTGAAGGACGGCTTTCACACACACTTATCTCTCAGAACTGAGCATGTGGAGAGACGTTCGTTCATCCAGCACAAAGGGAACGGGTTGCAGGAGAAACCCTTACTCTGGTTTCTCAGTCTGTTTCCTAGTGCCGGTTTGAAGTGCCTGCCGTTTTCACTGTAAAACCGAGTTGGAGCTTGTTCCTCCCCATATATATGTATGGAGTGGAGTTGGCAACTGAAAAGAAACTTTGTTTTCCCTTCAAGCTAGGTGAAGGACGGCTTTCACACACACTTATCTCTCAGAACTGAGCATGTGGAGAGACGTTCGTTCATCCAGCACAAAGGGAACGGGTTGCAGGCGAAACCCTTACTCTGGATTCTCAGTCTGTTTCCTAGTGCCGGTTTGAAGTGCCTGCCGTTTTCACTGTAAAAGCGAGTTGGACCTTGTTCCTCCCCATATATATGTATGGAGTGGAGTTGGCAACTGAAAAGTAACTTTGTGTTCCCTTCAAGCTAGGTGAAGGACGGCTTTCACACACACTTATCTCTCAGAACTGAGCATGTGGAGAGACGTTCGTTCATCCAGCACAAAGGGAACGGGTTGCAGGCGAAACCCTTACTCTGGTTTCTCAGTCTGTTTCCTAGTGCCGGTTTGAAGTGCCTGTCGTTTTCACTGTAAAACCGAGTTGGATCTTGTACCTCCCCATATATATGTATGGAGTGGAGTTGGCAACTGAAAAGAAAGTTTGTGTTCCCTTCAAGCTAGGTGAAGGACGGCTTTCACACACACTTATCTCTCATAACTGAGTATGTGGAGAGACGTTCGTTCATCCAGCACAAAGGG
Organism: Vicugna pacos; assembly: GCF_048564905.1. Classification (NCBI taxonomy): domain Eukaryota; kingdom Metazoa; phylum Chordata; class Mammalia; order Artiodactyla; family Camelidae; genus Vicugna; species Vicugna pacos. Next base: position 2,722,114 of record NC_133008.1, on the reverse strand, counting down.
AACGGGTTGTAGGAGAAACCCTTTCTCTGGTTTCTCAGTCTGTTTCCTAGTGCCGGTTTGAAGTGCCTGCCGTTTTCACTGTAAAACCGAGTTGGAGCTTGTACCTCCCCATATACATGTATGGAGTGGAGTTGGCAACTGAAAAGAAACTTTGTGTTCCCTTCAAGCTAGGTGAAGGACGGCTTTCACACACACTTATCTCTCAGAACTGAGCATGTGGAGAGACGTTCGTTCATCCAGCACAAAGGGAACGGGTTGCAGGAGAAACCCTTACTCTGGTTTCTCAGTCTGTTTCCTAGTGCCGGTTTGAAGTGCCTGCCGTTTTCACTGTAAAACCGAGTTGGAGCTTGTTCCTCCCCATATATATGTATGGAGTGGAGTTGGCAACTGAAAAGAAACTTTGTGTTCCCTTCAAGCTAGGTGAAGGACGGCTTTCACACACACTTATCTCTCAGAACTGAGCATGTGGAGAGACGTTCCTTCATTCAGCACAAAGGGAACGGTTTGCAGTAGAAACCCTTACTCTGGTTTCTCAGTCTGTTTCCTAGTGCCGGTTTGAAGTGCCTGCCGTTTTCACTCTAAAACCGAGTTGGAGCTTGTTCCTCCCCATATATATGTATGGAGTGGAGTTGGCAACTGAAAAGAAACTTTGTGTTCCCTTCAAGCTAGGTGAAGGACGGCTTTCACACACACTTATCTCTCAGAACTGAGCATGTGGAGAGACGTTCGTTCATCCAGCACAAAGGGAATGGGTTGTAGGAGAAACCCTTTCTCTGGATTCTCAGTCTGTTTCCTAGTGCCGGTTTGAAGTGCCTGCCGTTTTCACTGTAAAACCGAGTTTGAGCTTGTACCTCCCCATATACATGTATGGAGTGGAGTTTGCAACTGAAAAGAAACTTTGTGTTCCCTTCAAGCTAGGTGAAGGACGGCTTTCACACACACTTATCTCTCAGAACTGATCATGTGGAGAGACGTTTGTTCATCCAGCACAAAGGGAACGGGTTGCAGGAGAAACCCTTACTCTGGTTTCTCAGTCTGTTTCCTAGTGCCGGTTTGAAGTGCCTGCCGTTTTCACTGTAAAAACGAGTTGGAGCTTGTACCTCCCCATATATATGTATGGAGTGGAGTTGGCAACTGAAAAGAAACTTTGTGTTCCCTTAAAGCTAGGTGAAGGACGGCTTTCACACACACTTATCTCTCAGAACTGAGCATGTGGAGAGACGTTCGTTCATCCAACACAAAGGGAACGGGTTGCAGGCGAAACCCTTACTCAGGTTTCTCAGTCTGTTTCCTAGTGCCGGTTTGAAGTGCCTGTCGTTTTCACTGTAAAACCGAGTTGGAGCTTGTACCTCCCCATATATATGTATGGAGTGGAGTTGGCAACTGAAAAGAAACTTTGTGTTCCCTTCAAGCTAGGTGAAGGACGGCTTTCACACACACTTATCTCTCATAACTGAGCATGTGGAGAGACGTTCGTTCATCCAGCACAAAGGGAACGGGTTGTAGGAGAAACCCTTTCTCTGGTTTCTCAGTCTGTTTCCTAGTGCCGGTTTGAAGTGCCTGCCGTTTTCACTGTAAAACCGAGTTGGAGCTTGTACCTCCCCATATACATGTATGGAGTGGAGTTGGCAACTGAAAAGAAACTTTGTGTTCCCTTCAAGCTAGGTGAAGGACGGCTTTCACACACACTTATCTCTCAGAACTGAGCATGTGGAGAGACGTTCGTTCATCCAGCACAAAGGGAACGGGTTGCAGGAGAAACCCTTACTCTGGTTTCTCAGTCTGTTTCCTAGTGCCGGTTTGAAGTGCCTGTCGTTTTCACTGTAAAACCGAGTTGGAGCTTGTACCTCCCCATATATATGTATGGAGTGGTGTTGGCAACTGAAAAGAAACTTTGTGTTCCCTTCAAGCTAGGTGAAGGACGGCTTTCACACACACTTATCTCTCAGAACTGAGCATGTGGAGAGACGTTCCTTCATCCAGCACAAAGGGAACGGGTTGCAGTAGAAACCCTTACTCTGGTTTCTCAGTCTGTTTCCTAGTGCCGGTTTGAAGTGCCTGCCGTTTTCACTGTAAAACCGAGTTGGAGCTTGTTCCTCCCCATATATATGTATGGAGTGGAGTTGGCAACTGAAAAGAAACTTTGTGTTCCCTTCAAGCTAGGTGAATGACGGCTTTCACACACACTTATCTCTCAGAACTGAGCATGTGGAGAGACGTTCGTTCATCCAGCACAAAGGGAACGGGTTGCAGGAGAAACCCTTACTCTGGTTTCTCAGTCTGTTTCCTAGTGCCGGTTTGAAGTGCCTGCCGTTTTCACTGTAAAACCGAGTTGGAGCTTGTTCCTCCCCATATATATGTATGGAGTGGAGTTGGCAACTGAAAAGAAACTTTGTTTTCCCTTCAAGCTAGGTGAAGGACGGCTTTCACTCACACTTATCTCTCAGAACTGAGCATGTGGAGAGACGTTCGTTCATCCAGCACAAAGGGAACGGGTTGCAGGAGAAACCCTTACTCTGGTTTCTCAGTCTGTTTCCCAGTGCCGGTTTGAAGTGCCTGCCGTTTTCACTGTAAAACCGAGTTGGAGCTTGTACCTCCCCATATATATGTATGGAGTGGAGTTGGCCACTGAAAAGAAACTTTGTGTTCCCTTCAAGCTAGGTGAAGGACGGCTTTCACACACACTTATCTCTCAGAACTGAGCATGTGGAGAGACGTTCGTTCATCCAGCACAAAGGGAACGGGTTGCAGGAGAAACCCTTACTCTGGTTTCTCAGTCTGTTTCCTAGTGCCGGTTTGAAGTGCCTGCCGTTTTCACTGTAAAACCGAGTTGGAGCTTGTTCCTCCCCATATATATGTATGGAGTGGAGTTGGCAACTGAAAAGAAACTTTGTGTTCCCTTCAAGCTAGGTGAAGGACGGCTTTCACACACACTTATCTCTCAGAACTGAGCATGTGGAGAGACGTTCGTTCATCCAGCACAAAGGGAACGGGTTGCAGGCGAAACCCTTACTCTGGTTTCTCAGTCTGTTTCCTAGTGCCGGTTTGAAGTGCCTGCCGTTTTCACTGTAAAACCGAGTTGGAGCTTGTACCTCCCCATATATATGTATGGAGTGGAGTTGGCAACTGAAAAGAAACTTTGTGTTCCCTTCAAGCTAGGTGAAGGACGGCTTTCACACACACTTATCTCTCAGAACTGAGCATGTGGAGAGACGTTCGTTCATCCAGCACAAAGGGAACGGGTTGCAGGAGAAACCCTTACTCTGGTTTCTCAGTCTGTTTCCTAGTGCCGGTTTGAAGTGCCTGCCGTTTTCACTGTAAAACAGAGTTGGAGCTTGTACCTCCCCATATATATGTATGGAGTGGAGTTGGCAACTGAAAAGAAACTTTGTGTTCCCTTCAAGCTAGGTGAAGGACGGCTTTCACACACACTTATCTCTCAGAACTGAGCATGTGGAGAGACGTTCGTTCATCCAGCACAAAGGGAACGGGTTGCAGGAGAAACCCTTACTCTGGTTTCTCAGTCTGTTTCCCAGTGCCGGTTTCAAGTGCCTGCCGTTTTCACTGTAAAACCGAGTTGGAGCTTGTACCTCCCCATATATATGTATGGAGTGGAGTTGGCCACTGAAAAGAAACTTTGTGTTCCCTTCAAGCTAGGTGAAGGACGGCTTTCACACACACTTATCTCTCAGAACTGAGCATGTGGAGAGACGTTCGTTCATCCAGCACAAAGGGAACGGGTTGCAGGAGAAACCCTTACTCTGGTTTCTCAGTCTGTTTCCTAGTGCCGGTTTGAAGTGCCTGCCGTTTTCACTGTAAAACAGAGTTGGAGCTTGTACCTCCCCATATATATGTATGGAGTGGAGTTGGCAACTGAAAAGAAACTTTGTGTTCCCTTCAAGCTAGGTGAAGGACGGCTTTCACACACACTTATCTCTCAGAACTGAGCATGTGGAGAGACGTTCGTTCATCCAGCACAAAGGGATCGGGTTGCAGGAGAAACCCTTACTCTGGTTTCTCAGTCTGTTTCCCAGTGCCGGTTTCAAGTGCCTGCCGTTTTCACTGTAAAACCGAGTTGGAGCTTGTACCTCCCCATATATATGTATGGAGTGGAGTTGGCCACTGAAAAGAAACTTTGTGTTCCCTTCAAGCTAGGTGAAGGACGGCTTTCACACACACTTATCTCTCAGAACTGAGCATGTGGAGAGACGTTCGTTCATCCAGCACAAAGGGAACGGGTTGCAGGAGAAACCCTTACTCTGGTTTCTCAGTCTGTTTCCTAGTGCCGGTTTGAAGTGCCTGCCGTTTTCACTGTAAAACCGAGTTGGAGCTTGTTCCTCCCCATATATATGTATGGAGTGGAGTTGGCAAATGAAAAGAAACTTTGTGTTCCCTTAAAGCTAGGTGAAGGACGGCTTTCACACACACTTATCTCTCAGAACTGAGCATGTGGAGAGACGTTCGTTCATCCAGCACAAAGGGAACGGGTTGCAGGCGAAACCCTTACATTGGTTTCTCAGTCTGTTTCCTAGTGCCGGTTTGAAGTGCCTGCCGTTTTCACTGTAAAACCGAGTTGGAGCTTGTACCTCCCCATATATATGCATGGAGTGGAGTTTGCAACTGAAAAGAAACTTTGTGTTCCCTTCAAGCTAGGTGAAGGACGGCTTTCACACACACTTATCTCTCAGAACTGAGCATGTGGAGAGACGTTCGTTCATCCAGCACAAAGGGAACGGGTTGCAGGAGAAACCCTTACTCTGGTTTCCCAGTTTTTTTCCTAGTGACGGTTTGAAGTGCCTGCCGTTTTCACTGTAAAACCGAGTTGGAGCTTGTACCTCCCCATATATATGTATGGAGTGGAGTTGGCAACTGAAAAGAAACTTTGTGTTCCCTTCAAGCTAGGTGAAGGACGGCTTTCACACACACTTATCTCTCAGAACTGAGCATGTGGAGAGACGTTCGTTCATCCAGCACAAAGGGAACGGGTTGCAGGAGAAACCCTTACTTTGGTTTCTCAGTCTGTTTCCTAGTGCCGGTTTGAAGTGCCTGCCGTTTTCACTGTAAAACCGATTTGGAGCTTGTACCTCCCCATATATATGTATGGAGTGGAGTTTGCAACTGAAAAGAAACTTTGTGTTCCCCTCAAGCTAGGTGAAAAACGGCTTTCACACACACTTATCTCTCAGAACTGAGCATGTGGAGAGACGTTCGTTCATCCAGCACAAAGGGAATGGGTTGTAGGAGAAACCCTTACTCTGGATTCTCAGTCTGTTTCCTAGTGCCGGTTTGAAGTGCCTGCCGTTTTCACTGTAAAACCGAGTTGGAGCTTGTACCTCCCCATATACATGTATGGAGTGGAGTTTGCAACTGAAAAGAAACTTTGTGTTCCCTTCAAGCTAGGTGAAGGACGGCTTTCACACACACTTATCTCTCAGAACTGATCATGTGGAGAGACGTTCGTTCATCCAGCACAAAGGGAACGGGTTGCAGGAGAAACCCTTACTCTGGTTTCTCAGTCTGTTTCCTAGTGCCGGTTTGAAGTGCCTGCCGTTTTCACTGTAAAACCGAGTTGGAGCTTGTTCCTCCCCATATATATGTATGGAGTGGAGTTGGCAACTGAAAAGAAACTTTGTGTTCCCTTCAAGCTAGGTGAAGGACGGCTTTCACACACACTTATCTCTCAGAATTGAGCATGTGGAGAGACGTTCGTTCATCCAGCACAAAGGGAACGGGTTGCAGGAGAAACCCTTACTCTGGTTTCTCAGTCTGTTTCCTAGTGCCGGTTTGAAGTGCCTGCCGTTTTCACTGTAAAACCGAGTTGGAGCTTGTACCTCCCCATATATATGTATGGAGTGGAGTTGGCAACTGAAAAGAAACTTTCTGTTCCCTTCAAGCTAGGTGAAGGACGGCTTTCACACACACTTATCTCTCAGATCTGAGCATGTGGAGAGACGTTCGTTCATCCAGCACAAAGGGATCGGGTTGCAGGAGAAACCCTTACTCTGGTTTCTCAGTCTGTTTCCCAGTGCCGGTTTCAAGTGCCTGCCGTTTTCACTGTAAAACCGAGTTGGAGCTTGTACCTCCCCATATATATGTATGGAGTGGAGTTGGCCACTGAAAAGAAACTTTGTGTTCCCTTCAAGCTAGGTGAAGGACGGCTTTCACACACACTTATCTCTCAGAACTGAGCATGTGGAGAGACGTTCGTTCATCCAGCACAAAGGGAACGGGTTGCAGGAGAAACCCTTACTCTGGTTTCTCAGTCTGTTTCCTAGTGCCGGTTTGAAGTGCCTGCCGTTTTCACTGTAAAACCGAGTTGGAGCTTGTTCCTCCCCATATATATGTATGGAGTGGAGTTGGCAAATGAAAAGAAACTTTGTGTTCCCTTAAAGCTAGGTGAAGGACGGCTTTCACACACACTTATCTCTCAGAACTGAGCATGTGGAGAGACGTTCGTTCATCCAGCACAAAGGGAACGGGTTGCAGGCGAAACCCTTACTCTGGTTTCTCAGTCTGTTTCCTAGTGCCGGTTTGAAGTGCCTGCCGTTTTCACTGTAAAACCGAGTTGGAGCTTGTACCTCCCCATATATATGTATGGAGTGGAGTTGGCAACTGAAAAGAAACTTTGTGTTCCCTTCAAGCTAGGTGAAGGACGGCTTTCACACACACTTATCTCTCAGAACTGAGCATGTGGAGAGACGTTCGTTCATCCAGCACAAAGGGAACGGGTTGCAGGAGAAACCCTTACTCTGGTTTCTCAGTCTGTTTCCTAGTGCCGGTTTGAAGTGCCTGCCGTTTTCACTGTAAAACAGAGTTGGAGCTTGTACCTCCCCATATATATGTATGGAGTGGAGTTGGCAACTGAAAAGAAACTTTGTGTTCCCTTCAAGCTAGGTGAAGGACGGCTTTCACACACACTTATCTCTCAGAACTGAGCATGTGGAGAGATGTTCGTTCATCCAGCACAAAGGGAACGGGTTGCAGGAGAAACCCTTACTTTGGTTTCTCAGTCTGTTTCCTAGTGCCGGTTTGAAGTGCCTGCCGTTTTCACTGTAAAACCGAGTTGGAGCTTGTACCTCCCCATATATATGCATGGAGTGGAGTTTGCAACTGAAAAGAAACTTTGTGTTCCCTTCAAGCTAGGTGAAGGACGGCTTTCACACACACTTATCTCTCAGAACTGAGCATGTGGAGAGACGTTCGTTCATCCAGCACAAAGGGAACGGGTTGCAGGAGAAACCCTTACTCTGGTTTCCCAGTTTTTTTCCTAGTGACGGTTTGAAGTGCCTGCCGTTTTCACTGTAAAACCGAGTTGGAGCTTGTACCTCCCCATATATATGTATGGAGTGGAGTTGGCAACTGAAAAGAAACTTTGTGTTCCCTTCAAGCTAGGTGAAGGACGGCTTTCACACACACTTATCTCTCAGAACTGAGCATGTGGAGAGACGTTCGTTCATCCAGCACAAAGGGAATGGGTTGTAGGAGAAACCCTTACTCTGGATTCTCAGTCTGTTTCCTAGTGCCGGTTTGAAGTGCCTGCCGTTTTCACTGTAAAACCGAGTTGGAGCTTGTACCTCCCCATATACATGTATGGAGTGGAGTTTGCAACTGAAAAGAAACTTTGTGTTCCCTTCAAGCTAGGTGAAGGACGGCTTTCACACACACTTATCTCTCAGAACTGATCATGTGGAGAGACGTTCGTTCATCCAGCACAAAGGGAACGGGTTGCAGGAGAAACCCTTACTCTGGTTTCTCAGTCTGTTTCCTAGTGCCGGTTTGAAGTGCCTGCCGTTTTCACTGTAAAACCGAGTTGGAGCTTGTTCCTCCCCATATATATGTATGGAGTGGAGTTGGCAACTGAAAAGAAACTTTGTGTTCCCTTCAAGCTAGGTGAAGGACGGCTTTCACACACACTTATCTCTCAGAATTGAGCATGTGGAGAGACGTTCGTTCATCCAGCACAAAGGGAACGGGTTGCAGGAGAAACCCTTACTCTGGTTTCTCAGTCTGTTTCCTAGTGCCGGTTTGAAGTGCCTGCCGTTTTCACTGTAAAACCGAGTTGGAGCTTGTACCTCCCCATATATATGTATGGAGTGGAGTTGGCAACTGAAAAGAAACTTTCTGTTCCCTTCAAGCTAGGTGAAGGACGGCTTTCACACACACTTATCTCTCAGATCTGAGCATGTGGAGAGACGTTCGTTCATCCAGCACAAAGGGATCGGGTTGCAGGAGAAACCCTTACTCTGGTTTCTCAGTCTGTTTCCCAGTGCCGGTTTCAAGTGCCTGCCGTTTTCACTGTAAAACCGAGTTGGAGCTTGTACCTCCCCATATATATGTATGGAGTGGAGTTGGCCACTGAAAAGAAACTTTGTGTTCCCTTCAAGCTAGGTGAAGGACGGCTTTCACACACACTTATCTCTCAGAACTGAGCATGTGGAGAGACGTTCGTTCATCCAGCACAAAGGGAACGGGTTGCAGGAGAAACCCTTACTCTGGTTTCTCAGTCTGTTTCCTAGTGCCGGTTTGAAGTGCCTGCCGTTTTCACTGTAAAACCGAGTTGGAGCTTGTTCCTCCCCATATATATGTATGGAGTGGAGTTGGCAAATGAAAAGAAACTTTGTGTTCCCTTAAAGCTAGGTGAAGGACGGCTTTCACACACACTTATCTCTCAGAACTGAGCATGTGGAGAGACGTTCGTTCATCCAGCACAAAGGGAACGGGTTGCAGGCGAAACCCTTACTCTGGTTTCTCAGTCTGTTTCCTAGTGCCGGTTTGAAGTGCCTGCCGTTTTCACTGTAAAACCGAGTTGGAGCTTGTACCTCCCCATATATATGTATGGAGTGGAGTTGGCAACTGAAAAGAAACTTTGTGTTCCCTTCAAGCTAGGTGAAGGACGGCTTTCACACACACTTATCTCTCAGAACTGAGCATGTGGAGAGACGTTCGTTCATCCAGCACAAAGGGAACGGGTTGCAGGAGAAACCCTTACTCTGGTTTCTCAGTCTGTTTCCTAGTGCCGGTTTGAAGTGCCTGCCGTTTTCACTGTAAAACAGAGTTGGAGCTTGTACCTCCCCATATATATGTATGGAGTGGAGTTGGCAACTGAAAAGAAACTTTGTGTTCCCTTCAAGCTAGGTGAAGGACGGCTTTCACACACACTTATCTCTCAGAACTGAGCATGTGGAGAGATGTTCGTTCATCCAGCACAAAGGGAACGGGTTGCAGGAGAAACCCTTACTTTGGTTTCTCAGTCTGTTTCCTAGTGCCGGTTTGAAGTGCCTGCCGTTTTCACTGTAAAACCGAGTTGGAGCTTGTACCTCCCCATATATATGCATGGAGTGGAGTTTGCAACTGAAAAGAAACTTTGTGTTCCCTTCAAGCTAGGTGAAGGACGGCTTTCACACACACTTATCTCTCAGAACTGAGCATGTGGAGAGACGTTCGTTCATCCAGCACAAAGGGAACGGGTTGCAGGAGAAACCCTTACTCTGGTTTCCCAGTTTTTTTCCTAGTGACGGTTTGAAGTGCCTGCCGTTTTCACTGTAAAACCGAGTTGGAGCTTGTACCTCCCCATATATATGTATGGAGTGGAGTTGGCAACTGAAAAGAAACTTTGTGTTCCCTTCAAGCTAGGTAAAGGACGGCTTTCACACACACTTATCTCTCAGAACTGAGCATGTGGAGAGACGTTCGTTCATCCAGCACAAAGGGAACGGGTTGCAGGAGAAACCCTTACTTTGGTTTCTCAGTCTGTTTCCTAGTGCCGGTTTGAAGTGCCTGCCGTTTTCACTGTAAAACCGATTTGGAGCTTGTACCTCCCCATATATATGTATGGAGTGGAGTTTGCAACTGAAAAGAAACTTTGTGTTCCCCTCAAGCTAGGTGAAAAACGGCTTTCACACACACTTATCTCTCAGAACTGAGCATGTGGAGAGACGTTCGTTCATCCAGCACAAAGGGAATGGGTTGTAGGAGAAACCCTTACTCTGGATTCTCAGTCTGTTTCCTAGTGCCGGTTTGAAGTGCCTGCCGTTTTCACTGTAAAACCGAGTTGGAGCTTGTACCTCCCCATATACATGTATGGAGTGGAGTTTGCAACTGAAAAGAAACTTTGTGTTCCCTTCAAGCTAGGTGAAGGACGGCTTTCACACACACTTATCTCTCAGAACTGATCATGTGGAGAGACGTTCGTTCATCCAGCACAAAGGGAACGGGTTGCAGGAGAAACCCTTACTCTGGTTTCTCAGTCTGTTTCCTAGTGCCGGTTTGAAGTGCCTGCCGTTTTCACTGTAAAACCGAGTTGGAGCTTGTTCCTCCCCATATATATGTATGGAGTGGAGTTGGCAACTGAAAAGAAACTTTGTGTTCCCTTCAAGCTAGGTGAAGGACGGCTTTCACACACACTTATCTCTCAGAATTGAGCATGTGGAGAGACGTTCGTTCATCCAGCACAAAGGGAACGGGTTGCAGGAGAAACCCTTACTCTGGTTTCTCAGTCTGTTTCCTAGTGCCGGTTTGAAGTGCCTGCCGTTTTCACTGTAAAACCGAGTTGGAGCTTGTACCTCCCCATATATATGTATGGAGTGGAGTTGGCAACTGAAAAGAAACTTTCTGTTCCCTTCAAGCTAGGTGAAGGACGGCTTTCACACACACTTATCTCTCAGAACTGAGCATGTGGAGAGACGTTCGTTCATCCAGCACAAAGGGAATGGGTTGTAGGAGAAACCCTTTCTCTGGATTCTCAGTCTGTTTCCTAGTGCCGGTTTGAAGTGCCTGCCGTTTTCACTGTAAAACCGTGTTGGAGCTTGTACCTCCCCATATACATGTATGGAGTGGAGTTTGCAACTGAAAAGAAACTTTGTGTTCCCTTCAAGCTAGGTGAAGGACGGCTTTCACACACACTTATCTCTCAGAACTGATCATGTGGAGAGACGTTTGTTCATCCAGCACAAAGGGAACGGGTTGCAGGAGAAACCCTTACTCTGGTTTCTCATTCTGTTTCCTAGTGCCGGTTTGAAGTGCCTGCCGTTTTCACTGTAAAACCGAGTTGGAGCTTGTTTCAACCCATATATATGTATGGAGTGGAGTTGGCAACTGAAAAGAAACTTTGTGTTCCCTTCAAGCTAGGTGAAGGACGGCTTTCACACACACTTATCTCTCAGAACTGAGCATGTAGAGAGACATTAGTTCTTCCAGCACAAAGGGAACGGGTTGCAGGAGAAACCCTTACTCTGGTTTCTCAGTCTGTTTCCTAGTGCCGGTTTGAAGTGCCTGCCGTTTTCACTGTAAAACCGAGTTGGAGCTTGTTCCTCCCCATATATATGTATGGAGTGGAGTTGGCAACTGAAAAGAAACTTTGTGTTCCCTTCAAGCTAGGTGAAGGACGGCTTTCACACACACTTATCTCTCAGAACTGAGCATGTGGAGAGACGTTCCTTCATCCAGCACAAAGGGAACGGGTTGCAGTAGAAACCCTTACTCTGGTTTCTCAGTCTGTTTCCTAGTGCCGGTTTGAAGTGCCTGCCGTTTTCACTGTAAAACCGAGTTGGAGCTTGTTCCTCCCCATATATATGTATGGAGTGGAGTTGGCAACTGAAAAGAAACTTTGTGTTCCCTTCAAGCTAGGTGAAGGACGGCTTTCACACACACTTATCTCTCAGATCTGAGCATGTGGAGAGACGTTCGTTCATCCAGCACAAAGGGAATTGGTTGTAGGAGAAACCCTTACTCTGGATTCTCAGTCTGTTTCCTAGTGCCGGTTTGAAGTGCCTGCCGTTTTCACTGTAAAACCGAGTTGGAGCTTGTACCTCCCCATATACATGTATGGAGTGGAGTTTGCAAATGAAAAGAAACTTTGTGTTCCCTTCAAGCTAGGTGAAGGACGGCTTTCACACACACTTATCTCTCAGAACTGATCATGTGGAGAGACGTTCGTTCATCCAGCACAAAGGGAACGGGTTGCAGGAGAAACCCTTACTCTGGTTTCTCAGTCTGTTTCCTAGTGCCGGTTTGAAGTGCCTGCCGTTTTCACTGTAAAACCGAGTTGGAGCTTGTTCCTCCCCATATATATGTATGGAGTGGAGTTGGCAACTGAAAAGAAACTTTGTGTTCCCTTCAAGCTAGGTGAAGGACGGCTTTCACACACACTTATCTCTCAGAATTGAGCATGTGGAGAGACGTTCGTTCATCCAGCACAAAGGGAACGGGTTGCAGGAGAAACCCTTACTCTGGTTTCTCAGTCTGTTTCCTAGTGCCGGTTTGAAGTGCCTGCCGTTTTCACTGTAAAACCGAGTTGGAGCTTGTACCTCCCCATATATATGTATGGAGTGGAGTTGGCAACTGAAAAGAAACTTTCTGTTCCCTTCAAGGTAGGTGAAGGACGGCTTTCACACACACTTATCTCTCAGATCTGAGCATGTGGAGAGACGTTCGTTCATCCAGCACAAAGGGAACGGGTTGCAGGAGAAACCCTTACTCTGGTTTCTCAGTCTGTTTCCTAGTGCCGGTTTGAAGTGCCTGCCGTTTTCACTGTAAAACCGAGTTGGAGCTTGTACCTCCCCATATATATGTATGGAGTGGAGTTGGCAACTGAAAAGAAACTTTGTGTTCCCTTCAAGCTAGGTGAAGGACGGCTTTCACACACACTTATCTCTCAGAACTGAGCATGTGGAGAGACGTTCGTTCATCCAGCACAAAGGGAATGGGTTGTAGGAGAAACCCTTTCTCTGGATTCTCAGTCTGTTTCCTAGTGCCGGTTTGAAGTGCCTGCCGTTTTCACTGTAAAACCGTGTTGGAGCTTGTACCTCCCCATATACATGTATGGAGTGGAGTTTGCAACTGAAAAGAAACTTTGTGTTCCCTTCAAGCTAGGTGAAGGACGGCTTTCACACACACTTATCTCTCAGAACTGATCATGTGGAGAGACGTTTGTTCATCCAGCACAAAGGGAACGGGTTGCAGGAGAAACCCTTACTCTGGTTTCTCAGTCTGTTTCCTAGTGCCGGTTTGAAGTGCCTGCCGTTTTCACTGTAAAACCGAGTTGGAGCTTGTTTCTCCCCATATATATGTATGGAGTGGAGTTGGCAACTGAAAAGAAACTTTGTGTTCCCTTCAAGCTAGGTGAAGGACGGCTTTCACACACACTTATCTCTCAGAACTGAGCATGTAGAGAGACATTAGTTCTTCCAGCACAAAGGGAACGGGTTGCAGGAGAAACCCTTACTCTGGTTTCTCAGTCTGTTTCCTAGTGCCGGTTTGAAGTGCCTGCCGTTTTCACTGTAAAACCGAGTTGGAGCTTGTTCCTCCCCATATATATGTATGGAGTGGAGTTGGCAACTGAAAAGAAACTTTGTGTTCCCTTCAAGCTAGGTGAAGGACGGCTTTCACACACACTTATCTCTCAGAACTGAGCATGTGGAGAGACGTTCGTTCATCCAGCACAAAGGGAACGGGTTGCAGGAGAAACCCTTACTCTGGTTTCT